>NW_011889035.1:1085011-1109269 GCF_000151845.1 Pteropus vampyrus | reverse complement strand
TGTGGTTTTGATTTGCATTTCCCTAATAGCTAGCGATGTTGAGCATCTTTTCATATATTTGTTGGTCATTTGTATGTCCTCTAGGGAGAAGTGTCTGTTCAGGTCCACTGCCCATTTTTCGATTGGATCGTTTGTTTTTTGTTGTTGTTATTGAGTCATATGACTTCTTTGTATATTTTAGATATTAGGCCCTTGCAAATATATTTTCCCATTCGGATGGTTGTCTCTTTATCTTGTTGCCGATTTCTTTTGCTGAGCAGAAGCTTAATGTAGTTTAATGTAGTCCCATTCATTTGTAAATCTGGATTTTTAACCAGGTCCTCAGTGATTCTTATATACTCTAAAGTTTGGGTATGTTGGCCCTTAATTCACCAGTCCAATTATGGGTACAGTCATGCTTAGGGTCCAAAATATTGAGCATGAAGACCTAAGAACAAGCTTCACAGGGATCTGATATATTTCACCCCCATGAAGAGCAACATTCTGAGGACAGGGAGGAACAAAGGACTGATTACTGTTATCAATTACATTGACTCTAGTTTAGAGATATAGGTGAAAATCTCTGAGACTATTCCCTATGGTCCTTAATAGACTGTGATATAAGGAAGGAATTTCTCAATCTAGATTCTCTAAAGCTACCTGTAGCATTTACATTATGTCAGTTACCTATTGTCACAACCGCGCTGTGTAACATACAACCATAAAACCTCACTGGTGCACAGAGAATAAGAAGTTTTGTTCATGAATCTGTGGGTTGGCTGCGTGATTCTGCAGATCTGAACTGAGCTTGGCGACGTGCCCTCCTGAGTCAGGAGTCAGTTAGTTGCAGGGAGGCTAAATGACTTTACTGATCTTGGGTAGACTTCCTACCATCATGTCTGAGGCCTTGGCCAGAATACCTGGGGCAATTCACCTTGCTCCAGGTGCCTCGTCCCCCAGCAGGCTAGAGGATGAGGAAAGTCATGGCAGGATTCTAAGAGAGAGAGAAAGAGTAGAAGTGTGTAAGGTCTCTTAAAGCCTAGGTCTGCAACTTGTGCAGTGCCACTTCTGCCACACTCTGCTGGTCAACGTAAGTCACAGGACAAACCTATATTCAAGGAAATGGAGAAACAGACTACCTCTAGATGAGAGAAGTTGTACAGTCACAGTCCAAAGGGTGCGGATGCAGGGAGGACATAAATTGGTGCCATTTAGGCAAACAATCTACCTCATCTGTTACTTAACCTTTATCTGTTTAGGGAACGTATAGTTAGGAATCATAAAGCTCTAAAAGCTCTCATTGGTCCTGGGCATCAGAAGGGTCTATGTACACATGTATGGGAAGGTAAAACCTTGAATGTCAACAGTTTGCATCGAGTACCTCATGCTTTCCCAGTGTACCTCATGCTTTCCCAGTGTAAGCCTGGCGTACATCGTCAAGAAGAATGTGCAAAGTATTCAGGAAATTATTCAAGATACTCAAAACACTTTCCCAAAGAAGGCATCACCGTTACCTTGCAGATCTTGTTTCTCTGCTGTCCTGAAATTCTAGTCAGGCTCTGGTGGTCAAGGAGTTGCTGTTGTTTTGAAGTGGGCCACATCCATCCCAGTGGTAAAAAAACCATTGAAAATGGTTTTCACCCCCTTTTCCAAACGAATAAATGCAAGGACTTTAGCCTGACCTTTCAGACCCTGCCCAGTCTGACCAAACTACACTTTCCAAATTCATCTTCCAGTGTTAGTCCTACACATATGCACAGAGTATTACAGTGGGTTTTTGCTTCCTTTGTCCTCTCTACCTAAATGTCTTGTTCCTCAGTCTGCGAACCCAAATGTTAGACATTCTACAGGTGCCTGTTTAACTATTACCTGTTCTAAAAACTGTCACTGATAACAGCAAACACAAGTGCACTACTTTCCTCTTTATTTAGCACAGAGGGAAAAAAAATTTCAAAGTCCTACAAATATGAGAACAGTTCAACCATCCACTTGTTTTACTGTAGAGAAATTGCTTCATTTTGCTAAGCCTGTATTTTGAACTCTCCAAAATGGGGATAATAACTATTTACAGGGCGATTATAATAAAAATGGTATATTTAAAATTCCTAACATTTAGAAGGTTCTAGAAAAATGATTCCGGCTTTTATGACCCCATGTTACAAGGTATTACCGTATTCTTTTCTATGTTGTCTGGTGTCGCCTATCTTATCCTCATCTTCCCCATTCTTAAGGACAAGGCATGTCATCTTCCTTAGTGAATTTTACAGACAGGAAAGGAAGGAACCACAAGATTAAGTAATTTGTTGAAGGTCAGATAGATAGACATGGTGGCACTGAGGTTTGAATTTATTCTAAGATTTGCTTTTTAAATTCCTATCCTGTACTGCCTTATCTTGGCCTTGGCTCCCAGAGAAGCAAAGCCCTAGACCAAAGTTGATTTGAGAGCCGAGGCACAGGAGGCAGGAGTGGAGGACAGGGGGACCAAAATCAGGAAGGAGGGAAAGCTGATAGAGTTGGGCTGGTACTCAATTTCACCAGGCCCTCCTCCAAGACTCCAAATTGTGGCCTGGGGGGAGTGAAAGGAGGAAGCATTCATCCATTGTCTCCAGTGAGTCGCTGCTCATGGGTTAACCATTAACTCCCTACACTCTGGTTGTGCATGCTTAGCACAAAAGCAGTTCCCCCTGAGAGCTCTCAGAGCAGCTCCAGGGCAGGAAGCCAGAAGGAAGCAGTCTAGGGCGCAAGAGGTATTTTTCCACTGTACCTGTGAAAACCTGGCCACAGCCTGCATGGAACTGGTGGTCACAGCAGCTGGACGGTAGAGAGTCAGAAGGACAAGGTGATTGTGAGGTGGTGCGCATGGAGGCATACATTAACGCCTCGGGAACTAATAGAGATCGTCATGGGCGGTGAAAAGTATTGTAACCAGGATGGTTCTCCTGAATTTCACCTAGATGCGAAGATAAAGGATTTGTTTACATTTATTTCAGGAGCAGGCCAGTACGAGAGGGAGTATTAAGAATTCTTGCCTCAAATTCCTTTTAAAGAGTTCTATGGAAAGATTTGGTCTCACCTGTGTTTTGAAACATGTCAAGTATGTGAGATTATGGGAAAGAGACATTTTTTGAGACGGGCTTTCCTCTCAGCTCAGAAAGTTAGGTGCATTAGGAGCTATGACTTTGAATTGGTAACATCTACCATGAAGTAGAAAGGTCTTAAAAATAATGCAAGTTTCAAGCTTTCCTGAGGCTTCTTTAGCATCAGGCTTATTGTTCTCTAGAGAGAAACAGTTAGCTTTTAAATTAACAGGTACTGATTTTTTATATATTGGTCTGTGTACCTTCCCCTCAGGGACCATCTTTTAAATCAAAGGGCCCGTTTAAGACTGGAGGGGAAAAAAAATCATTTTTTTTAAAATAGAAAAGTTGTGCGTTAGCTAGAGAGGAAAGTTATCTAACCTCTTGTTTGGAGCATGGACTATCTTCTCAGCGAAATGTCATGTTGATAGCATGGTCATTTATATCATTAAGCAAGAAGCTTAGGCTGAATTAATGTAGTGAAGTTCAGTATAAAAGGTAGTAGCGGAAAGACCACAGCACAAATTCTCACTGTGCTGATTCTAGGCACCAACTCCTGGGCAAGCAAAGCTCCGAGTCTCAATTTCATCATCTATAAAATGCTATCAGTTCTTCACAAAGTAATTGTGAGGATTATATGACATCATGTACGTGAAAGAATCAAGTACACACGTAAACATGTTGTTTTATTTTATCCGATGCGTCCTGTCCTTTATCTCCCCCAGATGTTGTACATTATTGAAAAAGACAGACTCTAATCAGCAAGGAGCTGGTTTGGGCTGATTCCCCCATCACAGCTGGATATGGCACAGAGGCAGAGCTCTGCTTTTGACAGAAATTTTTATTTAATCAGTGAATTAAGAGAAATGAAAAGTTCTGACTTTCCTTGGAAAACTGTGCAAGATTTTACACATCCTCTATAGTTTTCCAAAAGCCTATTTTACATTTCTATTTAGGAGTCTTACCATGATCACTCCGTATTACTCATCGACAATCTCCCCTCCTTCCTATTCTCTGGGCTTTCTCATTCATCCATTCAAACTCATCACTGTCCTGTGTATTTCACAAACATTATTACACTTCACCAAATTCTCAACTAACCATCTCAAGTGGGGATTATTCCTCTCAAACTGTAGTGTGGAAATCAAGTTTCATAGAGGTTAAATTACTTCCGGGGTCGTGAAACTAGTAGAATATGAAAAAAATAGGTTCTGACCCCATATTCAATCACCCTCCCCCATTTTATTTTACTACTTTGGTAACAAGAAATAGTGAAATTAACTTGCCTCTTAATGAGGTTTCAACTGATATTTTAAAAGGTAACAATAACTATACATTTTGCCTAACTTACACTATTGCAATATTCTACTGATGCAATACTGAGTGATTATAAGAAATGTCATGAGAAAACTGTGGGTCAGGAAGAAATAAGGGGAAAAATGACTTACAATTTTGATGTCTTTTAGAATGTGTGTCTCAATAATCAAGCAGAAATAAATCTGAGCAAGAATGCTACTCCAATGTACATATATATGTATATAAAAGCAAATAATCGGGTTTCAGTTTTGCCAATTTTATTGAACCAATAAAATTCCTACTAATAACAATGAAATAAATTTCTGCAAGTATAAATGTGATACAGTTTAACAAAACCCATTGTTCTGTACCTATAAATAGATTTTCAAAATGTCATAAAAAGTGCAGTTATGAATTGTTAACATGTTAATACACAGTTCCTTTATTTCAAATGTGTTTGTCTTGACTCACTAACAGTTCCGTCTGCATCTGTTCAAATAATATTACTCATCTCCAAAAAAAAAAAAAAAAAAGGCATTAAAACACTAGAATATTACACATAAACTGATCCATTCAGGTCAGCTTTAGTCAGAATTGTAAAATCAGCAACATAAAAAAAATAAAACCTAGTTATACATACAAAAAGCTTTCATGGGTTCTATAATCTCCTTAACTGCTGACTCATGTGGAGGGCATAATAGCTGAAAAGGCTTATATGGTTAACTACCTTAGACTACACCTACAGCAGGGTCTGGTTTGCCAGAACAAGTTTAAAGTGGCTGTTTATCAAGTTTGCTATTTTCAGAATTGAAACTATAAATATGACTGCCATTTGACAATGAAAATTGTGTAAATCCTAAATTGCATCAATGATCTATTTGATAAAAGCTTATTCTAATTGAAAACCTTATATAGTAAGAGACTGATATATATAGCAGTCTTAAAGATCACGTCATCCGCCTCACATTAGTCCAAAGTCACGTGCTTCGTAAAAAAAAAATTACAGTAACAAAGCACAGGACTACAAAGGCAAAACATCACAGCTTCTGATTACATTGAATAAAAAGTACCAAGGAACGCAAAAGATAATTCTGTATTAATACTGATGAATTAAAGAACTATAATAGACATTTCACAGCATGCTACATACATCGCTCACAACTTAAGGATAAAATGAAGTCTAAAATTGAAAGTCAAGAAGTTGGCAATCTGATTTCCTGTGCAATTCAGCTACAAACTCTTAATATATACATTCATCATGTAGCTGCCCTGCAAAACCAGGATTTAAAAAAAAGAGATTTCAAGTTCAGATCCTATTTCATAAGCTAAAGGATACATCCAGTTCTTCTATGACCAGGAAAGTTATTTTCAGGTTGGAAGGAGCTAATCCAAGTAGCAAGGCCATGTTCCACGTCAACCTGACAGAGTTCTTTTTTACCTTGCTCAGACTGCATGTGGATGTAACTATTCCATTAGCATGGAGAAGATGCCAAACTGGCTTGTTGTTTGCTTTCTGTGTCTTATCTCATTTCAGGTAGAAAAGAGTAGATGTGAAGAGAAAGAGGAAGAGAAAAATTATTTCCTTTCCAGGAAAAATACATGAATGCAAACGAAATATTCGTACTAGATACAGCGTTTGGGTCACTTTCCTTGATGAACAAGGGTACCATTTAACTCTTTCCTTTTATTTTAGAGAACCAGTGAAATTCAGAAAGGAGAAAACAGTCTCAACATTATAAAGGAAACTTCTTGCTAACCCTGATATGTCCCCTTTATACTACTTTTTGAACCTTCCTTATCAGATTTGGGAATCAGTTTAAAATTTGTAAAGACTGATTAATTTAATAAAGAGATGTACAATTCATTTCATTTAGTGTCAGAACACATATACCTAGCTAACCAGGATTCGGGAACATTATTTTAGCATTGAAGACCAGAGAGCCTTTCTCCCTTTGATATTCTATCAAAATCATACATTCATTTCTAAGAGGTTAAATCGAGGGGTACAAAAAAATGGACTGTTTTAGCAAATTTATATACCAAACAAAGATTGTATTTATCATATTTAGACTATTATTGTTTGATGTTGTCCTATGAGCTGTACAATGGGGTGTTTGTTCTAAAGGCTATTTTATATTATATATTTCATTATTTCAAAGATTTCCACAAGCATCGAAAAGAATCAGCTATTCATCCCCCCCTCCCCGCCCCATATTTCTCCTTTTTTAAATTCTGTGCTTCACGGTAGTGCAGCCGTGATTACTTTAAAGCCAGAATGAGCACTTCACGACATATGATTTAGTAAAACCCATCTTTTCAGTCTCCATTATTAAGTCTCATTTTTAAACTAGGTATCTATTCACTCCTGGGCTCTTAAAGGCATTTATTTCCTAGACTCTGCTATCAGGTTAGGTTGTTCATGAATAGGAGTGGAAAGCATCCAGATACCACCAGAAATCACAATACTCTATGCTTTGAAACAGGGTGGTTCGTCTTCAGGTCAGACCACTATCTATAAACAAACATGCCCTGTGTTAGAAACCTGACAAGTTCACCTGTGAACTATACCAAGCACACACTGGCTGTAGAGGAAGAACGCTTGCTTCTTCCTCCTCTGCCATTTCTCCTGTTTCTCAATGATACTGTCTGGATATATCTGAAGTGCAGCCAGGGGAATAAAGACTATGAATTTGATGCATATTCCCTTTTCAGCCCACAGTACATCTCTCCCCTACGAGAAGAGGGTGGACGTGGAGCTGAGCAGCTTAGTCTAACCCAGGAAAGCTTGATTAAGCCCTTATGTAGCCAATTTTATGGTATTTTAAACGTATTATAATCAAATGGGCTTTTGTGATCCAATAGGACCACCTTAGCACCCTTTATCATAAATCCTTCTATTAGAAATGTGTTTCAAGGCCCAAATACTACCAATAAAACAAATATCTGAAACACCACCCATTTGTATGCCAGAAATTTCCTGTTCCACGGAAGGGCTACATATCAGTCTGGATTGCTGGAGAATTTTAACTTTACATTCAGATAACTTGGTTTGATACCAGTATTTGTCACCTAATACAGATCCAGGTTAGAATGGCATTTCGATCACTTTAAAATCCTGCTAAATGCTAAATTCTGCATGGTAGAAATAGTTCAATTTCTGTATCATGTATAAATATAAAGATTGCTACTTTAATAGAAGGCAAAAATCTTCTATGAATTATTTAAAATATGGAAGTAGTATTACTGAACAACAGAGAGTGGATCCATGAAAAGTTTGGATACTCTGAATTTATAGGCTCTTTGGGGATGAGGTAGAGGACAGTGAGATATTTTGGCAGCTGGGAAAGGGCAGAACCATCTGGGATGGACAGGATTACACTGGTGCTGCATAATATCCGGTAGGGTGTCTGGGGCAAAGTTAGCCAAAACATAGCGAGATTGTACAGGGATTTAGAGGGAGCTGGGATAGTCATATTCTTAATGAATGGAGAAAAAGTGACTCAGGAAAGTTAATGCTGGTGACTATCAGCAGGTGGCTGGTGATGTTTGGCTTGGATTGTGAAAAGGCATTCAGACCGAGATGGGCTGAGAGAAAGGGAGGAGAGCGAGCATGTAGAGTGAGGCACTTGGAGGAAGAGAAAGCAAGTGGGCAAGGGTGGACTGGATGCAGACAGCAGTTCCCGCAATGGGAAACGTTCCTTTATATTAGGGGTACAATGCTGAAGACAGTCACACGCTAGGAATCACATTCTTTGAAAGCCTTTTCTTTCCTTCCTCGCCGGGCTCTGCCTTGACATATACCTCTACCTCTATAATCCATTTCACATCAGCTATTTTTGTTCTAGGTCTCACCTGAGCAGACACTGCTAACTAAGCCAAATGAGTATGGAAATAAGCTCCACATACAAGGGGCATTTAACTTCTGTTGACTGAGATGAATACATTCATGCTACAGTACTGCTTTGAGGAAAGACTACTTTGATTCTCAGTCTCCAGAGGGATTCTGTAGGGAAACATGGTTTGTGACAGTGGCCACCTAGAATAGGTCCCTATCCCACAAAACGGGTAACTTAAAACTTGATCTGAACAGAAAAACCACGTCTTTCAGTTTGCTGTTGATTGATACTAAGAAAATTTCATGTACTATTTATATAACATTATTGTTGCATAATTTTACTCCATGCAAGGCCGTCTATTTGCATAAAAGAAAAACTCCCATCAGATAAAGAGTTTAAGGTCTTGCTTTCCAGAGAAATGATTTTAAATTGTCTTTAAAATACAACATAAAACAAAACAAAAACCTCGTTTTACTAGCACAGTGCGAATCATTTTTGTTAATACGCACTGACTTTTTCCCCTGATGACTTGTCCTTAGATTTTAAAAGACTCTTACTATCATGTATGCATGCACTCTGCACTAAAGTGGTGAACTGTTTTTAAGTACAGATCTTTGTTTACAGATTATTTTGCTGCAGCATAAAAATCTAAGATTTTGGATTAAAAAACTCCATAAGGTGGAAAAGGAGGAAGATGCTTTGGAATAATGTTAATTGACTTTTAGAAGCATTTCAAATCTTTAGGAGACTTTATATAACAGTTAAAATAGGGGTTCTGGTTCAAATATGATTTCAATATAAAGCTTACATAGAGTTCTCTGTTCTAAAACAGTCCTGTGATGCTCGGCCATTATGTGGGTTTAAAGCCATAAATAAAGGCCAAAGTCATGCCACAGAATCTATCTACATTAGCCAACTTTTATTCGAAAAGTACTCCAAATGAGACAAAGATTCTTCCTGAGACTGAGACAATATACTTAGCTTAAAAAGGTGAAGAAGGTAATAAGTCGTCCCGTCTCAAAAGCCTGTTTTCCTCTAATTATCACAAGTCCACCTGAGGAGGCCTAATCTGAAGGATCCAGTGAGGTAGCCACCTGGCTATTCCCACAGTCAGGGGATCAGGTTAAAGAACAGGTTTACTTTCAGATGGGAGAGTATTTAGATATTTTCAAAGGTGATCTGAGAAATTAAGGATCACAACTGAAGCTGGAAAACTTGAAATTCGAAAGTAAACAGACATCGATCAAGCAGGTACATCAGTGGATGACTAGACTAATTTTTAACATAATAAGCAACGAAGTTAGAGAATTCACATTCACATGTGCTTTTTATCACGTACACTTGCACATCTAAGTTTGGCACAATGTGAGCCCAAGGTGTAGGTTAGCATAGCATATAATCACATCATTTCACCAATTGAACCAGATATCTCTTTTAAAAATATCACATTTTAATATAAAAAGCTATACTATAAATTACTACATAGTAAATTCAATACTCTGAAAAAATACCACCCTGGAAAACCGCATCAGATTTTCAAGTTTGCATTAGATAAAGGTCACAGCAAACTCGCTGTAAAATGGTCGTCACAACCTGGAACGCTGTGCATGCTGCATCTGAGCAGGTGCTTTAGCGCCTTCAGAAGTCAATTCTTCTAGACTGGTTCACTGAGGTTCATAAATACATTGTTTTGTTTTTTGTTTATAGTTCCAAGTCAACTTATTTTCCTGATTATTGATGAGATAGATCAATGCTGAGTTAAAAAGAAACTTTGCTAAGAAAAGAGATCTAGTAAAGGCACTAATATTTTTCCATAACTCAAACTCCAACAACTTACACTTCTGGGGGGGAAAAAAAATAAAAAACAAAAACAAAGTGGCCATTTCAGTTACTTAAACCTTGTTTCCCCTTTTGGTCTAAAGCTCATATGGTGTTCTGTGAGAAATTCTCCTCCTTTCAATATATAAAAATCGTTTTCATCCTGTAATACAGGTCACCTGCACAAAAGTATAGTCCTGTATAGGGCTATTAACTGAAAGAATTCTAGTAAAAAGACAATGTCAAGAATAAAAGACATCCTCAACTTGAAAGTTCTAAAGTTAGGGAAGTTAAATGGACATTTATGCTGTCATCCGGGTTTTGCCATTCTCCTAAATACTTTCTTTGTAGTTAATACATATCTATATAATGTGATATTGAATAAAATCAACATAGGGTATATCAATAAACAGAACAGAAGAGACCTGGCACGAGTTCTTTGAATAATGTCCTTAAATAAACCATCCTGTCTTAAAAATATTAGTAATTTTTTCCTCACCTGGAAGTTTTCAAACAAGATCTTGGAATCCAAAAATTAAGAACTACCTTATGTTTATAGATTTACAGTCATCTTTCTATTTTCTTATCTGGAACAAACTCTAAACGAAAGCAACCTAATGTACTGTACCAGAAAAGGATGATAAATGGAAGGGGAAATGAAAAAAACTAGTCCACAATTCTTCCATGAGAGAAAAAAAGTTAAGTCCTATGTAACGAGTAAATCTAAACTGAATTTTTAGTGGGAACTCTAACGAAAAATTTTAACTGTATTATTTACTATGAAAAAATGGATCCGTTTTTAAAAATTAGCATGTTGGTGTACAATTCAAGTCACCGTTAACTAGCCGAAAAGTGTTTAAGCCGTGCAGTCGCGTCCTACTGGATAGTTGTAAGCATCTCTTTAGGCACTTCACTGGTTCATTAACACAATACAAATTAAAGCTATAAACACATGATGTTGTGCTCTGTGAAGATAGTCTAATCAAGCAACACAAACCAATGCAAAAATGTGACTTTTTGGATGCTTCTATTCTTCCCCTAAGACTTGATATCTTTTTTTTTTTTTTAACCAGTTGTCCAAAGATATTTTTCTGGGGAAGGGGATGCTTTGGCATTATGAAAGGAACATTGTTCAACCCCAGTAAGGCGAAAGCCTTGTGCAATAAAGAAATCTGAACTAAATTTCTTTATGGCTCTGTTTTAAAGGACACTTCTGCAGTGACATAATAGGGGGAAAGTTTAGTTGAGTATTTTTTTTTTAAACGTATTGCACTCTCTCTTTTGTTGTTGTTGTTCAATCACATTAATGCATAGAAACACAATTTTTACCTTTGAGTAATAAACTGTTTAACCTATTATAAGAAAAATCATGGAAAAAAAGTTCTAAAGCCTAACAGGAAAAAATATAGGTATATTAACCTTCCTCTGCTTACTGCCATATAGAAAACACTATGAGAAAAGAAAAACGTGCAAAGAAAATTTTTGGTCAGTCTTGTGTGGGTACAGGTTTGTATGTGCCAACTAAATGAACTGTAAGCAGCACTGTGAGCACTGATTACTTAAGATGACTGAGGATTACTGTCAGTGATAGAAAGGATTGTGCATAATTCCACTTTTAATATATACATCTGATATGGAAAACTGAAACTTCAGTTTCAGAAGAGAAGAAAATAGCTGAATTTGGCATTTCAGTAGCATGCTATAGAATTCATCATGATTAATTTCACATTAAATTATGGACAATGGCTGTATCACATTTCACGTTATCGCCAATAGCAGTAAAAAAAACCCCCAAAAAACCAAAAAAACAAAAACAAACAATCAAAAAACCAAACAGTGCCTGACAAACAATCTCCTGGGGACACAGGTACGTGTCCTGTGAGCAGCTTGGTTCAACAGCGCATGCTTTTCCTTTACCAGATTTAGGACACAACATGAGAAGATTAGAATGACCAGAGGAGGTCATTCTCTGCTGAATTCCAATATCTGAAAAAAATTGCTGGAGCAGATTGTAAGCACTTTCCTTACTGAACAAAAACAAAGGGGGGCGGGGCAGAAAAAAATACACATACACACAAACCCAAAAGCGCTGGAAGTTAAGCATTAACAAATCAGGTTCATGATTTATGATCAGTTTCCAAAAATCCAACTATGAACAATGCAAAGTAGTGCTCCTCAGTATTATTTTTGCAGTTGTTAGTAATGTTAAGCATCAAGAAAAAGAAAACACATCATTGCACATTACAGCCGCCCCAAAAAACGGCTAAACTTTGACACTATAGAATTGAATAATTTTTGATGCTACATCACAAACAGCTTCTGATTTGTATCTTATGTGAAAAGGTCTTTACACATATATGACATTTTCCCTGGATGATGCTTCAGGTCAAATGCCGAGTTATGGCACGAAGAGCATAAAGAAGTTCAGCTTGCATCCGTGCTTCCATTAGAAGTAAATTTACGTGAACCTAGAAATGAAAATGTTATCAATTTAATGACCGCTATAAACAACTGAAAAAAATGAAAAAATTTTTTATGCAGCAGACATTCACAGCAGTTTTTGTTCTGTGTATATACATGTGTACAAACACACATGCCTGGGCATATTTATGCATGGGGATAACGTAACACTCATAAGAAAACTGTGTTTATAAAATAAAGGCTCTTGTAAGCAGTAAAAATGACCCCTAAAGTCTTAACAATTCCAATAATTTTGTTGGAATACATGTTATGTAAAAGTCAATCAATCTATTGAGTTACAAAATAAAACTAATTTTTATAAATTACAATTTTCCTACAAATTATACTTTCTTCCAGTTGTAAAATTTTATATGGCTAAAAATCAGCCCCACATTTCTTACGCCTGTGCTTATTCTTTGGAAAGCTTTTAAAAACATTCCTTACTGTTTATTTGAAAGATGCTAAAGTAAAAATTTGAAGCTTACAGCAGTTTGTAATTAGTGTCTGGTACTCATTAGATACGTGTAGCTTCCTTAGAGTCTTTTAGATATAGCTGGAAACAAGCACCTAACTTTTTTGGGGGGATATTTCTCAGCTGATAGGTTCAAATGAATACCTATGTAATTTTCAAAATTTATTACAAAGAAATATGTTGTGATTTATATTTAAATGACTTTGGTAACTTTCTATAGGTTGGATATATTGTAGAATATATTTTCTTGATGAGTACAGAGAATTTCTAGATATTCTAGCAAAAGAAGAAAGTCTACTGCAATCATATATATAGGGCATAAAGATCCATCAAGGAGAGATGCTGGAGATAAAATAGGTATTTATTTGTTGTGTGTTTGGCTCTAAGACTTCAAAAAAATCTTAGTTATTGAGGCTATAACATTCTCTTTTAGGTTACACAGTTATTTAGTGACTATTAGGACTCTAAAAAGATTTTCTTACTTTCAAACTTGGAAACTATGGTATAAATGTAAGATTCTTGAACTTATAAGTCAAATGACTTAGGATTTCTTGGGTGGTAAACACACAATGCAATATATATGTGATATGTTGTTGAACTGTACACTTGAAACTGATTCGATTTTATTAAGCAATGTCACCCCAATAATTTTAATAATAAAAAAAGGTCCTACGATTTCAGGCTAGTTCTTATATTATAAAATGTTAATAAAAATCCTTAACATTTATTGTCTTAAATGATGATTCCTCTGTATCTAAAGAAATATTCTTATGTAATAAGGTATTTGGCTCAAAAGTCCTGCATTATATTGTCAAAATACTAAATTACCAAATTGGAATGAGAAACTGTTATTCTGATAGGTTAACTCTAATGGCTACAGTTAAAGATCTCTAAATGGATATGCCTTCTGGGCCAAAATACAATTACACCTAAGACAATATCCCAGTAGGTTTGATGTTTATTAATTGTCAGAATGGTAGACAGTTCCCCAAACATACTTTAAAAATATCCATATTCAGAGAGAATTTTTCAAAGGCCAATGCTAAACTTTTACTTTACACACCACACTGGACAAAACACACAAGTCAAATTTAGTTAATATTCAATAAACTTGAATTCAAAAACATTAAAAAAAAACCAGATGGCTAGGTGATGCCACTTCTAATTCTTTAATGATATAAATTTATTAACAGTTTCATGTATAATATTTATAATCGTTACTTCTTATACTGAACATCTATATGTCTGTGGTATAATGTTTAGTCATGAAACATACCTTTTCCGAGTGTTTAAACTGACGCCAGTAACTATCATACATGCGCTTGGTAGTTCTCTCAGGATAGCAGGTCACCGTCTTAATGTAAACCTTCAGGCTTCGTTCAAGTAATTGGTTAACTTCTCCATAATCATAGTCATCATACCTATGAGCAATATGACACCAGCTTTATAATGACAAAATCAAAATTTCTGATCTCTAAAGTTGTACCAGAGACATTTATTGTTGAGTAATTAAATAACAAGTTCATTAATTAATTCCCCTAGCAAATATTTATGAGTGCCTATTATGTGCCATGTACTTTCCATGTAGTCTTCTAGGCGCTGGTGATACAATAATGAATAAAATAGACAAAAATCCCTGGTCTCACAGAATTTAAATTCTATTGGAGAAAAATAAAAATGGAAAAGATAACCATACTGACCACCGGAAGTAGCTATGGGGCGGTCACTGGCAACCTCGACAAGAACAGTTTTGTTAGAGTGGGAGGAGTAAAAGCCTGACACTGTAGTGGGTTCACAAGAGAATGAGAAATGAGAAAACAGTGACAGTAAATATACAAATTTTTTTCCCAAGAGACTTGCTGAGCTTAGGAGCAGAAAAATGAGGCAACAGCCACAGGGACAAAGCAGGATGAAGAAAGGATCTTTTTTATTTTTCATTTTTTTTAAAGATGAGAGAAATAGCAGCATGTTTATATACTGATGGGAAAGATTCAATAAAGAGAGTAAAGGTGATTTTGCAGCAGGGAGGGGGAGATCACTAGAACAGGGATCTTTAGAAGAAGAAAGGAGACGGGATGGGACTTTGTGTCCAAGTGCACAGGAGCACAGTCAGCTCACCTATAATGAGAGAAGAGCCAGCAGAGTAAATGGGCACAGAGGCAGATAGGAGGGTAAATGGTAGTGGTGGGAGCTGGAGGAGTATCTTTTCGTTATTTTCACTTAATTTTTAACCCAAATATATAACAGTTAAAAAACAGTACCTCGAAGATTTTATGTAAGTTTTATTTAGCAGAATCCCACAGATAAATATAATCACCATAACATGTTATTTTTGTCCTGAATATAATAAATATTTATTGCAATTGCATTAAATATTATTGGTGTTTACTTTTCTTAATTAGGTAGGTATAATATCTGTTTTAATACATTGATGATTCTGTGATAATACTGTCTAGGACGGTAAATTGGTAAAAAACACAGTTATCTACCATCGTAATAGTGTCTTTTCGGTAGAATGTTTCATTATTAGTTGATTTTTCAGGAAATTTGTGTTTTTCTTAGCTAAAATTATAGAAACTATGTTATTTAACAAATCAAATTCTAATTCCATTCCACAAAGGCTTTCTGATACTATATCATAAATGATATAGTATAGTGTCAAATTCATAATTGGGAATTTTTTCTTTCTGCAAATTTACCTCCATAAAAGCCTTAATAAACCAGCTCAAAAAGGCACATTCTCCCCCAAAAGCTTTCCTAATTAGACCATTCAGCCTCATTCACTCATTTACTCACTGTCCACTGTCCTCTCAATGTTAATTTTTAAAATTAATTTATATTAATTTATATTGACTGATAGTTTCATTTCAGTGTTATTATGTGAACTTATGTAAGCTTTATGAGGGCAGAACCTATCCTACTTTTATTTATACCCTAATTACCATTCATAAACAAATAAACAAATAAATAACAAACTAAATGAGCCAGCAAGCCAGCATTTATTACAGTGATCTAAAGGGACATAATATATGGTTTTCAACTGCTTAATTCTCCTAGGAAGGATTCTTAAACTGAGTTTGATTTATCTTATCCCCAATAATTACTAATATTTTTCCCCCTCATTACTAAATTGTTAGTACTGTATTTATACATTAATGTTAAGATCACAACAGCTAACCACAGAAAAGTGCTTTTCTATAAAATGGAATTAATTTTTTAAGTTCAACAGTCCACTTGTAATATTTTCTCCCCAGAACTGTGTAATCCTAAACAGGATAGGAGTAAGACTCATGTCAGAATTTTCACTTAGAAATGTGTGAAACTGTCTCCACACTAAACATACCTGATTCCAAACATACAGTGGACATAGTTAAATAAAGCTCTGCGCAGCGTGGTTGTATCGACATCCTCGTGGGTGGCCATAGTGTTATAGGTGAGACTGTAGACCATGCGAAACTTTTCATCAAGAAGATGTCCAATGTCAGAGTAAAGTCTATTCACCAGGGAGAACCCATGATTTTCCCAGGTATAATCCTAAAAGAATAAAAGAATAAAATATATCCAATTACAAAATTTAAATAAACATTCTTCATTTAAATAAACTTCAGGTTTTATAAACATAACTATTTAGGCAAGTAAGGTATTTCAAATTTAATTCTAAGTTCATCGCTTTACTAAGAAAAGCCTTCACGTCAGTTTGTAGATTGAATGCCATATTATTTCCTCAGTGGAGTCCAGAGTTTGGCAAGTTGGTGATAGCTACTTCCTGTGGCCAAGTACTTTGCAAATGACACCCTTATCTCAAAGGACCCCAGAAGACCTTGGACTATTCCTATATAACCAGACCTACTCAGTGACATCGACAGTTAGCAGATCATTAGAAATAAGTGAAAAGGAGTCCACCTTAATTCAAAATGCCACTCTTCTTTGGAACCACATCATTCCTGTGGCTGTTTTTCTAGGGGTGGCCCTTAAGCCCATAACTCCTGGGTTATGATCTTATGACAAAAAGCCTTTTTACTATGAATGTGATACATCGCTTAATTTCCTCCCTGCTCCTCTCCAAAAAATGGTATGAACGTTATACAACTACCATGTAATAACGCAAGTAACTGAATAAAGTAGTTTTCTTTTGCCTTCTTAGTGGGGACGATGTTGAAATAAAAATCCATCTACTCGGACATCAAACTAGACTATGGTGGAAACCAGATTAAATAAAAGGATTTACAGACTATCAAAATGGCCTATTAATTTCTTTAGAAGTCAATTTGTTTACATTACAACATTTCATAATTAAAATGACAGTATTTATTCTTTAGTTTCGCCTCATACCTGAGCTCGGAATGTTGGCAAATGCTCTTCTCCTCGTCTGGCAAAGTCTTCATACCCAAAACCAGGGTCTTCGATGTAACGGGAGACGTCAGATGTTATAATCATGTCATCTTCAAAATCTACGGACAATAACAAAGAACCTAACGTTAAGGGAACTGCAAAGAGGACAATGAAACAACTCCATTTTCCTCCACTTTTTAGCTTTTCCATGGATTTCTAAAATGACAATATTGACTACATGGCTTAAATTCATAAAACATCTAGTGCTAAAGTTTGAAAACAATTTTATTACTAAATACTGGCAATATGAACATTTAACTAGTTCCTCAGACAAAAACTGACCAAATTGAAATATCTAAATAGTAGCAGCAAAAGATCAGTACACTAGTTTTACTTATTTAGAAAAAAAAAAAAGATAGTACAGGCCTTTGAGTGTCAAGTTTAAACTTTTGATCTCTTGGGGGATGAAGTGGGATGCAGGGAAAGAGAAGAGCTGAAGGTAAAGATCACTTTAGTTGAGCTCAACATTAAGAGAGGTTTTGTTAAAATTAGATGGTGTTTCATCTGAGTGTGAAAATCAGTTAATTTTTAGCTTACCAAGAAGCACACAGGGAGAAGGACTGGGAAAAGAACACAATAGGGAAGAAAAGTGAACTTTTGGGTGCCACTATTATTCTTAGTTGACTTGACTGTTAGTTAAACAGGAAGTTCCATTTGTGAAAATTCATTGACTTTTACACCTAAAATATGTGTGCTTTTCTGTGAGGATGAAAATAAAATGGAATATAACATATGGAGTAAACAATGTGCTAAATGAGACTATGAAATATTATCAAAGTGGCATTCAGGAATATAGAAAGACTACGATAATATCTTAAGACTTCTGCATACTTGATTAAAAATTCGCCACTGAAAAATTGTAAGTGCCCAATTCATGTTATTTGACTTAAATTCTTGTTTAACTCCACCCTCCCCCCTTTTTAGGTTAGTCTCTATAATTACTTTCTTCTAATTTCAACCACTAAAAGAGAATGAACAACCGTTATTCTACCTTCTACTCTTGAAAATGAACACATATTTTTCAAAAAACAAAACAAAATACTATTTTCTTCCATGCAAAGAACAACATTTTCTTAGTATTTTAATTAATATTAAGTACATTCAATAGCTAATAAATAAGTAAATAGTAAGTAAACAGTTAATAAAACAATTTATGCCATAATAAAAAACTGTGATTCTTAACTGGACAGCCTTGAGAGGCTTAAAAAACAAATATAATTATAGTAATTCATCCAAAAGACCTGGCAGACTAGCAGTAGCTTCATTACCTTTGCTCTTTCCTATTTCATGAAAATCTTCATAATAAGTATTCTTTTTCACAAGTTTTAACCTTTCCTTAGGTTGCCAGTGTGGACTAATTGGGGAACTTGATAATGGCAGGAAAGATCAAGTGCTCATACTACGAAACTTAGAAAATATGAAAATTCTTACCTAACTTCTTTATTACATATAAAGAGAAGAGACTGGCATTGTTGAGTACTCACTGTATACCTGGTACTGCGCTATACACTATCTATTTTTAATTCGTTTCATTAACACAAAAAGAAATATTTACTTAAGAAATAAAACTAAGTTACTAATACCATTGTCAGTAATAAATGTCAGTTAGAAATACAATGTGTATTAGTTTAAGATGACATGGAAACTTGTAAACATTAAACTACTGAAACTGATCTGAAGCTCTGAAGTGGAGAGAAATCTCAGTCTGTCTCTGGCCCATCCACAACCCCTGTGTTATCTCCTTGTGCTCCTATATTAGGGTAAAGAGAAATGCTTTAAAAATGGCGTTTTTCAATGCATTATCTCTTAATGTAGTTATCCCTTCCTTAATTCAGTCCAACACATAATAATTAACAGAAGTGAAGTAAAAAAATATAAAATGTAGTAGCGATCGCTGAGGCTGCTAGGAAAGCCATGAGTTTTGTGGGTTGCAAAGTAAAATTAAACCAGGAACAGTAAGTAGTAACTGAACTCTGTAAAACAGTTTCTCTAGAAGTGCTCTTCCCCACCACATTGTACAACAAAGGTTGTTTCATTTGCCAAATATCAGCTGGAGTTGACTATTATATAGCTAGTTCCTTTGACTTTGATGTCAGTTTTTGTTTTGTTCATATACATTTTTTAGTTGTCATGACTTTTAACCATTTAAAAATAAACAATAAAGAATAACTAACCAAATAAGATACAATTTATCCTACGAATAGTATCCTTGTATTCATTTCTAGAGTCAAACACGACCTATTTTTCTAGACACTTTTGTCCACGGATTTTTTGTTCTAAATTTATCTTAAGAAGTTAAAGTTAAAAAAAAAAGTTAAAAGTCGTACTCTGATCAACAAATCTAGAGCTCTTATTTTAATTCGACCTAAACAAATATTTCGAAGTCTGACTCAAAGGAAATAGTATTTTGCACATTATCTGCATTCTTCTGCCCCTAAGAGGTGGCTACTAACACAATACAGAAAATGTTATGTTACAGTAATGGAACACCTTTTTAACTTGAAAAACAAAACAAAACAAAAAAATAATAAAAGCTAGTTAACCGTTACCAAGCTACAGAATACTACTCTCTGTAGAACACTTTAAACATTTATTTTCCTCAAAAGGCTTGAAAAACTATTCTTAGAATCTCTGCATGTTATTCGAAATGCTTTATCATACTGGTCAAACCAATACATTTTTTGTAGGAAAAAATTTCTATTTCCATTTTAAAACATGGTAAGTCTATAAATATGATTCAATCAGCCACTGTACAGAGTCATTTTTCTGTTATCTTTGTGTGACTGGGCATGTTTAAGAGTAAATAATGAAATGATTTATTTCCTTGAATGATTTATAAACTATACAGATTCTTCTGTTAAAATTAGAACACAATTTTTGGCTAAGGTCTAAGACTTGCTAGTCAAAATTCACTTTAGAAAGCAGTAGTCCCTTCTCAAGGGTCCAAGAAGGTAGAGACTAGGGTCCGAAGTATATTTTCAGTATTAAAAAATAACCTAAAAGAAATAAAACATGTGTATGCTTCAAGCTCTAGTGATCTTAGAGAAGCTCTTAAAAAGTAATGTCTAAAAACAAATAGATATTACTAACCTTAAAGAAATGTTTGCAATTAAACATATTGGTTTACCTAGAAGGTTCACCCAGGCTCATTAGTTTTCTTTGTCCCAGTTTTTCTCCCTGAATGACTTTTATACTCAACTCTTTTGAGTTTAACTCCTAGTTATATATGCTGATAAATTCCAAAACTTTACCTTAAGTTAAAGCCCTCTCTTCATCTTCAGATTATCTGCTAAAGTCCTGCCACTCCAAGTGTGGTTTACAGACTAGCAGCATTAGAATCACTAGGAGGTGTAAGAGAAATGAGGCCTCTCACGTCGTAGCCCAGATGGACTGATTTGGAATCTGCATTTCAACCAGATTCCCCAGTGACTCACATGCACAGTAAAGTTTGAGAAGCACTGTGCTAAACATCTCCAAACTGAATGTTTTACAGACATCTTAACTCAAAATGTCCCAACTATGACAGGTTACATGTTCCTTAAGCTTATGAACATCATCATGATAAGGCCGCTATCTACCTAATCAGCTCCCTTGTCACATTCCCTATTTCATGATTTATGTCCTAACATCTAGAGACACTTGTTCCTGTAGCAAACATCCTATTTCCTTACCATTGTTCATGCCTTGGCTCAGACTTGGATGCTGTTTACTACTAGCTGCCCTGTCTTTCAGCCATTGCCTGACACCCTCGAGCTCAAGAGTCTAAGACTTAGCTTAGAGCCAAATGGCTGGAGGAAGTCATCCTCTAGGACTCCTTCTGTCCACACTCTTCCTCCATCAAGATGGGGTTCATGTTCTTCTTTTAGGCTCATATACCTTTTACATTCTCCTATTTATTGTAATCATTTATTTCTCTACTACTAGCAACGACAGCTCCTCCAGAAGACAGGAGTCATGTCTAAGCCTGAAAATCTCAGTACGTACCACAGAGCTGAGACCATCTGGTTACTCAGTGTTTGCAGAATGAGTATTAAACCAATAACTAAAACACAAAGTTTCCTTATTTGGGATTTCGTACTGTTTAGAAGCTCTGAGAAACTGTTACTTATTATACTCAACTTGGTAGATAAAATCTTTCATAAAAAAAGATCATCAAGGGAAATAATAAAAAGTGTTCTTGTTTTTCCTGGTAAAACTTCTGAGAGCTACTGGTCAATGTTATGTTTAAAGTTAACAAACAAGTTATGGCTAAACCAATTACCTTCAGAATTTATGAGACTGACTACTACTAGCCCTCTTTTAAACCAATGGAACTCTATTTTAAAAATAAATGGTATGTGGATTGATTATGTTGAAGGGTTTAAGCTTTCTACTGAGCCTATGCTATTTTAATAACATTTACTATGTGGTGTTCAGTATCTTTTTTAGTCATAATTGAAATGTTTATGGCCTATTTCAAAGTTTCTTAGAACATTAGAAAAAAAATGTGTTTTTGAGTCTCGAGCAAAGAAGCCTAGCTTCTAATACAGAATAAATTCCTCCAAATTCAATCTAAGAAAATGACCCAAATAACACACTTCTACAAAATTCCAACAATTCCTCCAAAAGAAATGCAAATGTAAGTATAATATAATTTTAGAATCTGGAAAAGCAGCAGGGTGAGAACAGTCCTCCTACACACTCCCCACCCATAAAAAAGGCAAAGATATTGTTTTAAAATTATGCCTCTTGAAACAGAACTTCACTTCTTATCAAAAAAAAAAATCACAAAAGTAGGATAAATTAAATATTCCTAGCTAACTGTATAAGCAACTGATCTGCTCTGAATAACATTTCATCCAGGATAGAGGATGGACTACAAAGCTGGAAGTTCTTCTCAACTGGATCTGAAATATAGTCAAAGATGTACCAATATAAGGGAGAAATCAATAGCATCAATCAGGTATGACATCAACAAGGCAGAAAAGGAGAAATAAATAAAAGGAACATGGTAGTGAAATTATTTTTACATATCTATATCGAAAATACCAAGGGTGGTCTGTCAGGGTTCCAAGAACAACTAAAAGGCAAAGACAGTGAAAAAAAGGCACCTGAATGAGGAAATGAATGAAAAGTATCTCCAGAGACCACAAACAGACTGTCTTTCTTCTCCTTCTCAAAACGGGTGGTCATTTCTTCCTGAGACGCCTCTTCATCTTCTCTTTCTTCTTGAAGCCTTTTCATTCTCTCCATTAAGGCCTCTAGCTCACTTAGAGAATCTACAATCTGGATAAGGTAATGTTGGTGTTATTAATATTAAAAATTGTTCCAGTGAACGTCTCCATCTCCCAATGTCATCTTATTATGTACAATTGGCATGGGCACAATTAAGTTCCTAAGTGGGTTTTCGACTAATTACAGAGAAAAATCATGAGACATTTTCAGAAGTATGATGTTTTTGCTTCAGTTATAAATCTGGAAAGTTTCTAAGTATAGATAATATTTAATCTAGAATTCCAGCATTTGGTATATATTATAAATTGTTATAGTTTATTGTCAAAAATGAGGCAACTTCAAATTTTCTACTTTTTACTACCATAAGATATATTTTCTGTTGGTTGTTCCAGCATCTTACAGAAACAAACATATTGTTTTGGGATCTGCTGTTCAAAGGGTCTAACATAAAAAGCCTATGACCATTAGAGTGCATTATTCAGGTTTTTTTTTGATGGCTTAGGTGCATTTTATTGATTTTCTTTTGTTTTAGTCTTTATGATTTGTAATAATATTTACCTGCTTGAAAGCTTCTTTAAGGCAATTCAGAACTTCAGGTACAGGTGAAATTTTTATAGCAAACTATGCAAAAACGTTTTGAGTATATAATATCTTCTTTAATCAGAGAATAAATTCTCTCTAGATATTTTTAACATCAGATGAAGTTTAAAGGCAAAACAGTAAAGAAAGACAGTTAAGAACACTGACCCCAAAGTTGTTGCCTGTAAGGGATGCATTCTCTATGTTGTTGTCATTAGCGAGGTCACAAACACAGAAGTTGTTGACTGATATTAGCCTGAATCCATTGGAGATTTCTGGATCTCTCTCTGGATTGATGCCACTACCAAAAACAAAGCTTGCCAAAGCATGATAATGTGCCAGCAGGACCACAGCATGTACCAGTTCGGGTAGAGACCAATTATTTTCTCCAGTTTTGACAAGTTTCTGAAATGAGAAAGCAAATCTGAGTAAAAATGAAAATCACAGAACACTACACAAAGCAATTTTAGAAAGCATAGAAAATCTACCAAATTTCATATGTCCATTTATAGTAATAAAACTTAAAACACTCTTTTTAGAATGTTTCACATATGGCTTTGGTCAAACAGTATTACACTAAAACTATCAAACCTAACAATATAACTTAAAATTCCATTTATACATATAGAGTGGAACTTCTGCTTCCAGCGCACATTTACATATTGTTATTTATCAAAGTATTTCACAGAATCAAAGAACATTAAAGCTAGAAGGAATTTTAAAGATTACCTGGCACAATCATTCATTTTAAAGTTTTAAGGTAGCAACTCTACCTTAAAAAAAAAAAATCACATAAAAACCCAATTCAGTAAGTCATAATGTTATCTTTTTCATATTTTCTCTGATGGAGAAAGACCCTACAGTACATGATAGAAGAAACCAAAGAATACTACCTCACATTTCAATAAGAACTTAAAAAATTTCAAAGCCCTTTTTTTTATGCTATTTTATTTGACATGCCAGCTGAACGATGGAATCACAAGTGAAGCCATTAAAAACAGCAATCCCTTCGTCCCTACTTTCTCCAAAAGCCAATCCTATTAATCCATCAAGAATTCTTTCCCATCAGTGTTCATTTTCTCTCTGTCTGTCCCTCTGTCTGGCTCTCCGTGTGTGTGTGTGTGTGTGTGTGTGT
>NW_011889035.1:1063944-1084506 GCF_000151845.1 Pteropus vampyrus | reverse complement strand
AAATAGTATATTCACGCTATAGCTTTGTTCACATTTTAGAAACAATTCCTAATAGGATTTTTAGGACAAAGGTTATTAATATTTTTATGACTTTTGATAATACCACCAAGGAACTTTCTAAAAGGGTTGGTAGACTTTACAAAGCTTTTGCTGGTCTTCGCAGGATTATCATTAAACCTGAAAGGACAGCCAATATCCATCGATCTCAAATTTCTCACCTCATATTCATTTCTACTTTTTAAATTCATTACTGCTTCTTTTTCAAACAAACTCCTGAAGCTACTTTCACTAAGGTCACATATGACCTCCAAATAGCCAAATCTGACTATTTCTTTTTTTGCCTTATCCTATCTGATCTCTGCAGAATTTACAATTTTCTCACTTCCTTCTTGAAATTAACCTCCCTTGACTTTAGCAATTCCACTATTTTTTTTTTTTGCACTCTTTCTATGCTGACTTGGATCTTTCTTGATCTTCCTCACAGTCCCCTTCTTTTCCTGCTGGCCTCCACAATGTTGGCCTGCTCTACTCTACCCATGATCATATTTTCTTGTATAGTATCTACCTCGATGAATCATTCATTCCTTCAACTTGACCTTTGCTTATCTATAAATAAGCACTCAATTTTATTTCTACTCAATCCTTTATCTTGAGCTACAGATCTGTATTTCCCTCAGAAACTGTACCTCGCTATGTGGATGTCATAGTCTTCTGTTCTCAGCCCTGTATATGATATCCTCCTCAGGCATTGCTCTTTGCTCAGTCAGGAAGGTAGAAACCTTAGAATGATTCTCCTGTCTCACTCCCTTTCTCCATCCTCAAATTCTGCCAGTTACCAAGTCCCGCTATCCTCATGAAGAATAATTACTTACAGTCTGATTCTTCTTCAGCTCCCCACAGCTTTAAAAAATAATCTCTCAGGTGGATTTATTGCCTCTGTTTTATGACTGGCCCCCCTGCTTCTAGTCAGTATTATTTATAATTTATCTTCTGTGTCAACAAATATGCTCATGTTATAACTCAGCTCAAAATCCTTAATGATTCTTGATTCCTTATCATAGTGATCTCTTAAGCTCTTTTGAGCATATGTCAGCTCTTTTGACATTAACAATTGGGGGTCCATCCCCCAAGAGTATGTACATTATTTATAAATTAAAATGTACTTATAAAATACATTTTACATAGCTGCTACATACATGTACTATAATACTATTATGAAATACACAAAATATAAAAGGATGATATAAGAATATACATACACACACAACGGACACATGCACACATATTTTCTGACATTTTGAAGGACTGTCTTGTGCACCCTGTCGGGTACTATAATATAATTTTGGAGACCATAACTTTCTGAGGATAAAACACAAATTCTTTGATAGAGTATTCACTGGGTCATACAATATGATCTCAATTCTTTTCATTTCCTATCTCCACCTTATATAACTATTTCTCCACCTCAGTAACCTGAAGCTGTTAGCTACTTTTCCAACATATCATAATATTTCATACTCTACTATCTGTCTGGAATGCCCTCCTCTACTTGAAAACTCCCACTTACTCTTCAAGACCTAGCTCAAACATTACCTCCTTCATGAAACCTCCTAATCCCACTCTCTTTTCGTATTCATTCATACACTACTATGCTGTGATTGTCATTACCTCCCTGTCTCTCCTCCCCTAGCCTCCAACCATGTCCAAGGGCAAGGTCTATCTTTTTAGAATCGCCCAACTTTCTGACACAAAGTAATTAATATGTGGCATAAAAATAGTGAGTTAATTCCTTTATCTACCTAACATTATCAAAGCAGAACATATACCTCGGGACAGCACTGTGCTTCAGAGTCCCAAACAGATAATCAAAATCTGAGAGTATACAGATTGACAAAAGCTAAGTTTGGTTTAACTGGGCAAATAACTTATAAAAATGTAGTCTGATAAAAAGATTTTTTTTTTAAAAAAGGACATTTCAGTGCATTAGAAGAAGGGATTTTAAATACTTAAGGCTTCTACTGATAATTGAGATGACAACTCCTATTTATTAAATAGATATCAACTCCAAGCACAGTGTTAAGGATACCATATAATGACCTCACCTAGTAGGCCTTTAATGAAAGCTCCTTTTGAAGTGCAAGTGTTCTAGTCAATTACTACTCTATCTCTCACTTAAGCTCTAGATTCTAGAGTCATTTAATCATTCACACACCAGCTGGCAAATTACTTTTTATCTGCAAAATTGTTTTGTGAAAATATTAAAATTATGAAATATTAGAACTAGAAAAGAGTTTAGAACTCTAATCTAGGCCCTTTATTTTCTAGAAGGAGGAACTACTGAGGCCCCCCAGAAGTTAATTTCCTAAAGGTCACAAACTTGTAACAGAATAGAAACTAGAACCCAGATATGCTAGCATATTTTCTTTGTTCTACCTTCTGCTTGAAAACAGAAATCAACTTTTCTCATAGCTACTCACTAAAGCACTTGTACAAGCTAGTTACTGATTACTTAAAGAAAAATGTTCATTTATACTTAAATTAAACCCACCAACTTTCTAAATTTATCTTTTCTACACACATTAATACACTATTTTTATTTTTTAAGTTCCTAATATGCAAGTATTTAAAATTAAGTCTCAAGCAAAATACTTAACTAAAAAATTAATTCTTACAGTTACGATCATTAGTAAACATCTTTTTTATTTCAAAGAAACATGCAGTACCTGAATGTGCTCTTTCGTGATCAGCCAAGGTCGGTGTGCTAGCAGCTTATTTATTTCATTAAGATTTTTCAGTCTTTGTGGTACGTACTCCAAACCATTCAACCACTCAGCAATACCTCCTGTCTTTAGAAATTCATCCACATGCATGTTTATTAAGTAAGAACACTGATGTCTAGCTGCAGCCTGAAACATAAAGAGTTAGTTGATAAAATAATCATGGTAGACTTTTATTCTACTATTTCTAAACAAAAACAGAGACGGAATTAATTTTTATAGTTTATTCTTTTCTTTCACAATCCTTCTTCTAAAACTTCCATCACAATGCTGCCATAGATTCTTGAATCATGAAGCTGATACTTGTATAAGCAAATAAAGTGTCACGTGAAGCCAATTACTTCCTCATCTAGAAGTTGGTACTGGTCAACCTAGAAGCCACTTTCTTGTTTTGTTATGAAAACACATGTCCGTTAATTATATTAACTGTATTCTATTTAAAACATAAAATCTCATTAACTTGTACTCTACCGATTCAGAATGCATGCTAATTTGGGTAATTCTCTTATTGCCTTTGAGAGAAGTGATATCACTCTTATCTGTGCACATTGCCCTATTGAGAAGAAACTGAAGATCACTGACCCCTTTCCTTCCTATGCAGTCAGAGTCAGCCTTGACACTGACAATTTGGTAAATCCACGCAAAACAGACCTTTCACCGCTCCTTTCCTTGGGGGTCCCTCTCAGTAAAATAGCATTGTTTTATTTTATTTTCCGTATCTTGTTTGTTTCTTGGTTTATGACCATTCTAGGTCTGCTTTCAGTCTTACTGTTGTCAAAATCTTAAGCTAAAATGATAGTCAAGTTCATCATTCAATAAAACATAGAATACTGCCCTTTTTTTGTTTAAAACTTCAGTGAGAGCATAAACAAGATAATCAAATTAAACTTGGTAAAAACTTATCTGCTAACTCCTGGCTAGTTCCTCTATCTCTGCCAGCCCAGCTGGTCTAAATCTCCAAATATATGGCAGTTGTATCATATTCTCATTGCTCTTTTTCACTGGTAATAGTTCAATTGTAGCACTGTTTCTTTCCACTCTTCTCATTCCTGCTGCCTATCATTCCATTTATAATTTTCTCTATCCCCAAACATTAACTAGTTAACTAGTACGAAGTACTATACTTAAAAGTATTATAATTCATTTAAGAATTCTTCTCTTATCCGGTCTCCACTGGTGCAGACTGATACTTTCCTCTTAGCCAAAATAGTGATATTTTCATGTATAACATGACTAAATAAAATGTGACAAACAATCTGTTTTATGTTAATAATAAAAACAAGATATCAAGAGCAAAAACAAAACTCGTGGGACATTACTTTGGCCACTATAAGCATCTTTAATCACAAGAGATTAAATATAAAAAATAATTTTTGTGAAAACTAAATGAGAAACTTTCAGTACATTAAGTGGTTTAAGCACTCAAAATGTCCCCAAGGGACTCCAGTATCCAAAAGGCCACAGATTTCTTCAATTCTTAGTTCCATAAAATTATACTTAGCTCTACACATATAACGTTAGAAGGGAGAAGCAATAAGGGAGGGCAGTGTTGCGAGGACACGGACGCACCATTATTGCGATGTAGTGCCTGTGTGGCAGAGGAAGGGGGCCGTCCATGCGCAGCATGTAGAACTGGCTCCGCAGGAAAGACTCCAGGTACTGAGTGTGCAGACTCATGACCTGGGTGATGTTGTCCAGACGACCGGATGTAGAGTATTCTTCCACAAGAAAGTTAGTACGTTCATCTCCTGTGTTTGCTTGGACAACCTTACAACCAAGAAACCCAAAACAAAATAATTACTGAGAAGTAAACACATCCTTGGTTTACATAAATTATGCCACTATTGAAGCAAATGAATGTTCTTTTGATATTAACAGACACTGAAATTATGCAGTTGCTCATATGAGGAACAGAAATAAAAAAGAAAGCACCGCTCATTTTTGGCTCCGAGACCACAATTTATTAAACAACAAATGTTAAATTATCAAATGTTGCACATGCAGCCATGAAACTGGAGAAAAGAAGTTTCCATCTGCTTTGCCAGGAACATAAGGCAAATTTTCAGGGCCCACTTGCATGGCCATTGTCAGACCAATCTGTGCTGAGGCAAAAGCAGTGGCATTTGATTACATACGTTCCCAATTTTATCTCAATAGCCTATGACGATACTTAATCACATTATAGTTAGACAAATATTTTCGATCTGGTCCTTTCCTTGTTTTTATTAGTCAACATTAAAAAAGGCCTCCTGAAGTTCTTTTTAGGCACCAAAGGAAATATGGTAATTTGTAGGAAAGTGTTAATTGAAAAATTAATAAGGACACTGAAATACTGTCATTCCTATTTTGAGCCTTTCATGTTAATTACTAAAAAAACAAGCTAAGTTATTAAAATGGACATCCCCCATCCTAGGGAATCAAAAGAGTTTACTCAGAAATAGGTTATTTATATATAGCTTTCTACAATGACAGCTTGGGCATCACACCAAGAATTGGCTCAGAAGGTGTTAAGAGTTTATTAGCACCTTGTAGAAGGACCCAGCCCTGTGGGAATTAATAGATATGAGATGCAAATTTCTAGGATTGGTTCATTATTTATTGATATTTTAGAATTAGAGTTCTAGACTTAAGAAGAATGTATTCTTAATTTTAGATAGGAAATAGATTCAAGATTAAATTTAAGTTCATGGACCCAGTTTTAACAGCAGAGCCTGATCTAAGAATCCAGATCTCCTAAAGTCCAGACTAACAGACTTTCCAAAGATCCATACTGCTATTAAGAAACTCTGTAAACTCTTCAGGGCTGGCTTCCCAGTCTCTTCTGAAAAATAACTATAAGTTATAGAAAAGGTACTAATGACAGAAACATTTAACCCTGAAGAAGATACAATGTTTGGAAAGTGTACATCATAAGGGAATGTTAATCGCAATGGTGTAAAAAAAGCAGTTTAGCTCATTATAAAGCCAAATATGGTTTCACTGGCCCATTTCCCCCATTTTGTCAACAACAGGGACCAAGATGATTGTTAAAAACATAATATGATCCAGATAAACTACATATAATTAGGGGAAGAATATCTGTGGTTCTTTTCTTTTTCCCTAGAAGTCTCTTCTGTTTAATTAATGCCTAACAAACATTAATAGATTCATATAGTGCAATAGATCCTAAAAACAGTGATGGCTTCTGCAAACCAGATTATCTTCAAATATATACTGTGAAAATGACTGTTTCAAGAACTTTTATATATATGAGGCAATCACTCTGCTAAGAGCAGTTCCTCTACTATACAAGGGAATTAGGCACATATACAGCAGTTTCTCTAATGCATGGTCACCTAGATTAGCTAGAGTCACTGAGCACCCAAAACATTACTATTACTTTCATTTAATATTTTCATTTAAATGGTAAGGTCATTAAAAAGTGACTGCTGACTCTGGACATGAATGACCTGGCATGTATTATTCAAATTCCACTCACCCTTTCTTTTAAGACAATGCCTGGCGCATAATAGATGCTCTATAAATATTTGTTGACTAACTTTAGAACAATATGGGAATAAAGTTGGTGCTTTAAGATAAATGATATTTTTGCAATAAATAGTGAATCACTATATTTACCCATATTCAATATGCGTTAATAACACTTTGAAGCAGAGGGAAAACTCAATTAGCAGTACCTAAGCATTTCTTAGCTCAAGTAGATCGGAGAGGCATTTAGGAATCTATGAGGCCCTGCAGGTTGCTATGGTCTCCAAAGAGATGTGCACTCAGGTAACAGGAACACATCTCGTACCAATTACAATCTCCTGTGTGTTATTTTATAGCTTTTTTTACATTTACCATCTAGATTCCCCACCCTCACCAAAGGTACAGGAGATTCTGTAACATTCTGTGCAATCAAGACTTAGAACCAAATGAAAAGAGTAACTACGAGTTTTGTTTAATAACAGGTTTAACTGGGAAATTTAACAGGTTTAGTTGGGAAACTTACTTTTTCATTTCAAAATATCTTTTCTTAACATTTATATAACCTATAATCACCACGAAAGTGACCATTTTAAAACCTAAAACCTTCAGGTTAATATTAAATTTTATTACTGTTGGCAGCTTTGCTCAGAAGTTATATTTGAAGTCAAATATGCTAAAGTTTATGTTGCTAATCTTGCAGTATTACCTACCTAACTCTAAATAAGGCAGATGATTATAGATAGACTTTTAAGTGAAGTTAAAAAGAAAATACTTCTGTGATTTTCTGACCTATAAATAAGAAACAAAACACATGTTAACTTCCATATTAAAAATATAGATATTCTTCGATACAATTGATTGATTTCTAACACATTTGATATATTTTAAGACAGATAAACTTACTTCCTTCTCTGGAATAAAGGCACTTGGTCCTCTTGTCAAGGGTTGAGATACTCTGATTCTTTTATCCTGTTTTAAAAAGAAAAGTTTTATGTATTAATGGTGACTTTCTAAGAAAAGTTTAGTTGGAGTGAATTTATTGCTAAAGAATGAAAATAAATAGAATTGTGTAAAATTAGAGTAAATGTTAGGTCTCAGATAAAAGCAAACCCAACCCATAGGGCCATCCTGTGACTAAGGTAATAGGGCAACTCCTGCCATAGTGCTGGATGCACAGTAAGCTCCCCAAATGTCATTTCCCTCAGTTACCTTCTACAGCACCACAGATGTTTAGCCCATAGTTGACATGACTGAAAACCATCAATCTCCACAATAAAATCGTATCTAATAGTATACTAGTACGCTGTTAGACAGCAATTTGAAAGCTAAAGGAAAGGTTAAATTCAAAGAGGATTACATGCAGCTCCCAAAGCAATGACCAGATCTGTGGCTTTTTTTTTTTTTTTACCTGAATAAAGTAGGAAAATCATATCTAATATAAAGTTTTAAGTAAGTTTTAAGTAAGAAAAACATGAAACTTGGAGTAGAGGTTAACTTAATCTAAGAACTGGGAGAATACAAGAATGCTTATCATTCCACTGGCCATCATATTTAGTATTAACTGGTAGATTGCCAATGGTATGTGTCAGATTTTTTAAAGTTTTTAATCTCTTTGTTAAATTGTTTTTAATTGAAAACCATTTTGGTGTCCCCATTTAAGTGTGATTATCTATAAGCCACAAAAATTTCAATCGGGAAATAACTTTCATCTCAGTAGGCATGTTGAGGAGCAGTAATAGTCAGAGGCAGGCTCTCAAGCTTTCAAGTCTTTCTCAGCCAGGAGAGGTAGAAGTAGCCACTTAATTTTTTACAATAAAAGTAATATCCTAAAGTTCTGAAAAGAAGCCCCCCAAAACCATAACCTAAAAATAGGGGCTATGTCATGGTTTAGAAAGATGATAAAGAACGAGTGGGAAATCAGAGAACATGGAACAAATGTCTACTAGAAAAGAGTGTATTAAGTTTTAGGTGCCACCAAGTCCTCCTTTGAAAGCTTCTAAACTGAGGAAGTAGCTCCAGGTGGTTCCTTATTTGAGGATGGCAGTATCTATTTTACATGACCTTATCTCCTGACCACAGCTGACTAGACCAATAAACATACAAACTGATCTGCAGCCCATGGGTGCCTTGATGAAAAAGTTCTGCCCAAATAGAACTGAGGGTAATTAGCTAGAGCTGTAAGATTCTAGAGTACTAGAAGTAACTTTAGAGTACTAAAGTTATATGAAAGTTATGTAACCTGATATAGAGAAGCGAAATAAAATAGCACTCAGAAGCAGAGGCAAGGAGAAAAAAAGAAGCATCCCAGCAGGCAGCTTCTAAGGGAAAACCACTAGAGTTTCTATGGATTCACTAGAGAAATAAAGCTCTCTCTTCTCTCTCCATTCTCCCTTCCTCCCTTCCTCCCTCTTCTTTCTCCATAAGGTAATCTGAGTCCTCTTTTGTCCTTACAATCAAAGGGCCTACCAAACATAAAATAGTTACTTTAATTCCTTTACTTTATTAGGAAGCAGTCACAAAACAAACTGGCAAAAGTAGGCAGTCAGGCATCAACGATTTTTCTGAGAGTTTAATCAGATATTCTAATAGATACCGAGGCTACAGGGCAAGCTAAACAGATTTGATCCCTGCCCTCATGAGCTTGGCACACGATCATCATCAATTTTCAGGTTTCTATCAAAATAAATATATTAAATAATGATAATCTTAAACTGATAAAGTTTCGGCAGGAAGTAGGCATCTATCTAGGTTTTATTTATAAAGTGATGTCAACTATATCTCGATTTACTGGTCGAGTACACTAGAGGGCTCCATGTAAAAAGAATTTAGAATTTCTAATATTAGTATTTCTTGCCTACGTCAACTGTATCTAGATTTACCCAGAAAAATAAAAATAACAGATTTCTTCCCTTTGCTAGCCTCTGTAAATTACAGAAAGTAAAATTTCAAATACTCTATACAAAATAGCCTAATGCATTAGCACGCGAAAAGCAATTTCCTTTACGAAAGATCATTTCAAATGAACAAAGCAGTCAGAGAAACTGACTGTGAGGACAAATCATAGGTTTGAGGAGAAAAATGTCAACAGGGAGATAAGTGGAGGCTTTTAATTATATTTATAAAAATACACAAAATCCAGAGAAAATATAGGGAGAGAAAAATGAATTAAAAGTATACAAAGGGACTCTGGAGACAGAATGCTTTATTAATAATGTGATTTGTTTATAAAAATCACTATTTGATACATTTATCAACTAAATTTACCTTTAAACGTTATTTTGCTTACAAAATTATTTTCTGAAATAGATGTTTAAATATGAAATACATTTTCATTACAAATGGAACTATATACTATTGCACTTAAAAAATATAACATCTCTTAGTTTTAACCAACTGATAAGCAACTGAAACTCAATTTCATTTGTGTCAATATTCATTTGTTCATTTATTCAGCAAACATTCATTGAGTATTTACACTGTGCTAGGCACAGTGGCAACACAAAGAAGCATTAGATTGGCAGAACTGCATACAACTAATATACAGCTATGATATATTCCATAGTAGATGCATAAACAAAGCAATGTGGGAAGACATCATTTTAGCAATTACAATTTACTTCATTATTTCCCTATTGTTGAACATTAAAGTTATGTACAGTTTTCACTATTATAAATAATGTTATGCTGAGTATCTTCATAACGAAGAGATTTTGGGGTATATTTTGTGGTAGTTAAGATCGTTTCTTTAGGAAGATTCCTAAATAAGAACTTACTGGGGTTTAGGTCATAAATATCTTTAAAGCTCTTGTTGCCAATATGCTAACAAAATTTTTTACCAATTTTATTTTCATCAGTTGAGAAAATATCCACTTAATCTGTTAATTTCAAAAGTGAAAAATAGAAAAATGTGTTTGAAACTTTTTATTATGTACTTATCTGAAGTAAAATTTCTTAAGCAGATCTGTGTTTGCAATAACACGATTCTGGGGTGATGAAGCCCCTGGACCTGAGATAAAAACAAAGCAAAACAAACAAACAAAAACCCTGCTGAAAAGTTACTACACCAGATGAGAGACAATGTGGCCTGACCTAAGGGAGTTGTTCACTGAAGAGAAGGAAAAACTTACAAAACTTTAAGGTTTACCATCGTGTATTCTTTATCAGTTGTATTTTTAAAATAGCATTACTACTGAAATGATCAGCCTACTTCCTGCTTCTGTATAAGGAAAACTTTTTCTGGTGAGGACTCTACTATTGTCTCAGCTGGCTGCTTTGTTTATTTATATGAAGGTGAAAAACAAAATTCTAAAAATGATCAAGGCAGCTCATAAATTCTACTGTAAACTCATTTTACTGGAAGTTTTTTTCTCTACCTATTTTCTCTCTCTGTATGTTTTTAAAGTTGGTTGATAAGATCAAATATAAAAGAAATAGGATCACATCATATCCAAAGTTTCACTTTAAAACCATAAACTGGAGTTCTGGACTCCTATAATATATTGTTATACTTTTCCTCATGTTTTATTTCAAATCCAAAATGTTCAGGACTGAGTTCCTTATTCATTCATACCTGATTAACTTTTCTCAAGTCTCTAGACCTGTGGTACTCTGTATGGTAGCCATTAGCTACATGTGACTAAATTTAAATGAATTAAAATTAAATAGTTAAAAATGCAGTTCCTCAATCATATGAGTCACATTTTAAATGCTCAACAGCCACCCGCGGCCGTGGCTACAGAACAGGCCAGTGCAAACATTTCCGCCTGCCATTGCAGAAGGTTCTACCAGTTAGTGCTTCTCTAGACTCATTTTTTTTTAAAATCACATCTTCAGACATTTTAATGCCTTTTTGAAATGTTAAATGACTGCTCTGCAGTTACTGCTTTGATGGTCACATCTATTCAATTCCATAACCAGGCATTTTAATATAATTACTGACATACGCTCAACCAAATTAAAAGTGAAGCCAGATAGGGGAAATTCAGGAAAAAAAAAAAAAAAAGAAGTCCGCCAGTTCCAAGAATCCTTGTCTCAATATCTGGTCACATTACAGTCTCCAGAAAAATATCAAGGACTTGTTTTCTTTTTTTCTCTTTTCTAAAATTTATGATACAAAACACATAACGAGATCTACCCTCTTAACAATTAAGTGTATAGTACAGCATTGTCAACTGTAAGCACAATGTTGTACAATAGACGTTAAAGGGCTTTTTCATCTTGCATAACTGCTATTTTATACCCATTGAACAACTCCCCATTTCCCTCACCCCCCCTCCACCCTTGGCAATAACTACTTCCTGCTTTTTATGTAAGCACACTCTTCAGATCCCAGCTGAGATGCTCCCTGTGTAATCGCCACCCTTCTTCACCTCCTAGCACAGTTCAGCTCTGCCTTTCTCTGTGCAACTCTCCCCTTGTTCTGCTTCCATAACACTGAACCACCCAGTCCACTTCTTTGACCACTATTACTTTTCCTAGATGGAACCTGCATTTCTTTCATCAATATTCATTTGCTTAAGTGAGTGTTTCTTCCACAGCTTACATCTTCTTTACATGAAAGAAGAAAAAATTCTACTGAATCGTGTAATAGTCACTGTCTTGGGGGAGGAGGGTGGAGCAGGTCACGAAGAAAAGAAGGCAGGTGATATGAAAATGAGCAAGCCATCAATTGGCTCCTGAATCTGTTTCATCTGGCTGGGAGCTGGCTCTTCTCAGCCCTCAGTCTGGCTTTGGGGCATTTGAACTGCCTGTGACATCATCTGTTTGTAATATTAGCACCTTCAAGTCAACATGTTTAAAACAAATCTTCTACCCCAAACCAGCTGTTCCTCCTCACTTTCCTCTATAATAAAATCACCACACACTCACCAGTAACCCCAGCTCTGATTTACATTTATCTTTGACTTTTTATCTTAGGAGTCTGCATTCAGTTGCCAAATCCTATCATTGCCTTTTCCCAACTAAATCTTTAAGTCATCCTTTCAACAGACCCTTCTCAACCATAAGTTTCTCTTAGGCTGAGAAATATTTTCCTTTTACGACTGTGAATGTCAATTCTAGGTCTTGGCTTTCCCTCTTGTTGGGAGGCTTTGACAAGATAACATAAAAGTTTTAAAAATGTAAAGCATGATACAAAATAAGGTCTTATTTTTATTTTTCTTCTGCCAATTTTCCCTAATGTAAAACAAAACAAAACACCGCAAACTAAAATAGCTATATTTTCTCAGCAGATGCTACTCTAATAGAAACACTCAAGTGAAAATAAGTGTTCTATAAGAGAAAATAACTGGCAGCTGCACTCATTTTGAAGAATAATATTGCCATATTTTCTTCTCTTCAGTTATAAAGCTAATATCTTATTCTGGAAACAAATGTCTTTGATCATAATAGTGAATCTTGTACAATGGCTTTCAAATCATAAGCCTTGTTTTGTTTCCATGAAAATCGCAAACCAACAAACAAGCTTTTCAGGTTTTCTAGCGGCATAGTCTATTACCCTAGCCACTAGTCATATTTAAAATTAAGTTGATTAACAATTAAGTTACAAATTTAGTGCCCCAGTTACACCAGTCACATTCAAGTGTGCGACAGCCACATGTGGCTAGTGGGTACCATGATGGATAATGCCAACCTAGTATTTTTATCATCGTCAAAAGTTCTACGGTAGAGCACTGCTCCATAGTATTGATTAGTCCTGATTCCAGCTACTAGGATGATGCAAAAACACAAAATGGTTAAAATTCAAGAGTGAACATAAGCATAATAAACATGTATTAAGGTAACTGCATAGAAATAAAAATTGATTAGATGTTAAAACTGGAAAAACCAATAAAATCAAATTAACTATGATGGCAAGTTGTGGAAGATACCATTTTCAGTCTTAATATGATGACAATGGTCAAATCACTAAAAATAAATTCTCTAAAATGTTGATTTTAGTGTTAAAAAAATAAAAAGGAATATAAAAATTTATGAAATTTTAAACAATAGTAAATTTGTGATTTGTTTTTAAATATCTTAGACAACAGTCACAGAACTTGCTTAAATTTTTTTCCATAAAAGTCCATAACTTCAATCAAGAAAAAAAACTAGATATAAAATAGGAACTGGTACTTTCTATGTGTCAGTTCTATGTGTTCTAAGAGATTATTTTACAAGGGTTATGATCTCAAGAATGCTACCATAAGGAAAGTTTCTTTTTTCAGATATGTCATAGCTGAAAGAAGTTATGCTTGAAATGCATCAGCTGAGATTATGCTTATTAAGTAATTATCGGCTGGAAAACAAAACACTGAAAGGATAAAGATAAATTATATTTAGAAAATTGCTTATTTTGACACTTAACAGCTAAGCAATTTACTAGATCACTTTATATAAATTAATCTGAATAGAAAATTGAGATACTCAGAAGTTAGGTATTCTTAAAATTATGAGTCTTTAGATATAATCAGCAAATTACTTGTCCCTAAAAAGCTGAATGCCAAAGAGAATTAATTGCTGCATTTAAGGCTATTAAGTACTTTCAAATAAATTATTAAATTTTTTACTTATCTTTTGTTTTTTTTCATTAAAAAAGGGAAAAGCAAAATACACATTCTATTCATTAAAATATAAAAGCTGTTTATGATTTTATCTCTATAGGAGAGAAGAATATTAAGATAAATGTATGTAATTAATTTTATATAGACACTCAAAGAAGAGGTTATAAAAAAAATCTGTTCGACATATTAAAAAAAAAACCTAGTGAAACAGAAATTTTGACTCCACTGAGCATACTCATCCCACTATTTTTAAGGACAGCCTTAGAAAATAGTTTAATAGCTTTAACATTCTTTTCTAAACATGCTACAATGACAAAATATCTTAAATATGAACCATGCTCCAAACAAAATTTGAAGCACGACTATAATTAAGCCAAATTCAATTATCAATACAAATAGTAAATTTCAGTTGCTGATTCTCCTATTTATAGATGTCCCATTTTGGCAGAAACCACTGCAAAAAGGGCAAAGATGGACAGGTGGCTCTATGCTATAAAATAATGCTGATGCCTCCTCTTTGTTCCTTGGCAGACAATTTCAGGAATAATGACTGGGTTTATAGAAATTGATGACTTTATATATTTTAGAGGGAAAGGGCATATGGACAGGAGTATAAAGATAAAAAAACTATCACTAAATGAGAAAAAGAATGGGTTTCAAATTAGATTAAGTGTAATAGACTGGTAATTTTACAATAAACTCAAATTTAAATGTCTATTATTACCTGGAATATGTACATTATGTTCTCACCATCCCAAAATAGCTTAAAAGACCATTTAACAAAATTGTGACTTCTCCTATAATAGATTAAAATATGTATTGACCTTCATTATGCTATAATAACTGAGATCTAAGGTCACTTAGTGAGAAAAGATCTGGAAGCAGAAAAGGGCAATAGCGCCAAGGGTGAGAATCTTTCAAATCACACCAACATCTCTCCTATTACTTGGCGCTAGAGTGGTGCAAGGAGCCTAGCCAGACACTACAAGGTGTGGCAGAAATTCACTGACACCATAGAGCACTCAAAATTCCTTTTCAAAAGTTGGGATTCCTGCCTCATTCTAATGGCCTGAGACTTCAGAAATGGACTCCTTTTCATTAAGCTATTAAAACCAAGGCTATCAAGTCCTTTCTGCAACAGTTCCAACAACCCTGGGTAGTCACCTGAGGAACAATGCAAAGATCTTGCTACAGATGGTGTGAATTTCAGCCTTCTTCAGCAACATATACTGATTAAGATTTTTAATTTGGAATCTCAAAACACTTCCACTAAAAGCACTGCATTTATCAACTGTATTTCAGTGATTTCTTTTCCTCCTTGTTCCCTTATTAAGCTGTTAGCTCCAGGTGGGCCAACACAGTGCCTTGTTCCTTCTTGAATATTTCAACTTCAGCATGGTGTACGACGTGAGGTAAATAAACTTCTGGTCTATTTCTGAAAGTTTTATGTAATGATCATTTGAATAACAGTATTTTTTTTCTATTTCACTTTTCAAAAAATGAGTTCCAAGAAATAGAGAATGTCGTGATTAAGCAACTCATTAAAAAACAAAATCCCTCTTGTGCTATTTGGTAGGAACTGTTAGGTAAATTTTGTTTTACCCACTGTGGGCCCAAAGATAGACAAACTCACCTACTGAGTACTTGAGAAAGAGCAGCCACGAATGCGATAATTACTGGTAGAGATCAGCAGTAGTGATTGCTGAATAGATGCAGTTAAGTATGCAAAGAAGGGACCTCATCCCAGCAATAAAAGAATTAAAAATATATATCCATGTTGTAAAGAGTAGTTAATAAGTTAACTCTGCACTGCAGTATAGCTGAGTTTCTAAGTGAGATTTCTCTTGGCTACTAACAAAATCCCTTTTGCTAATTAGAACACATGGTGACCTGTTCAAAGTGCAAGCACGTTTTTATATTTATACCCTCACTATGGAATAGCAAACTTCTAAAAACAAAGGGACCACTAGTTCCCAGTTCCCTGTACAACCACAGAATGACAAAAACTTACAAACCTGAAAATATTAAGAACAAATATGGGGCTAGGATAGTTTCTAAACTACATCATTATCATACTACTAGCTCATCCTTTAAACTGCAAGTAAATCTAAAATCATGTTCATGTCCAGTGCCATCCAGCAAGTAGCAAAGAACACACCTCTTTTTCCACTTTTCAGGTAATGCCAGAATAGCATTAGTCAATCAAGTGAGATTCACTGTAATTAAAAATCAATAGTTCTAATATGGTATGTCTTTTCTGTATTCCATGGAATTTTAAAAAATTTATTGGGGTGACACTGGTTAATTAAATCATACAGGTTTCAAGTGTACAATTCAATAATACATCATATGTGTATTGCATTGTGTGTTTGCCACCCAAAGTTAAATTTCCTCCCGTCACCGTATACTCGAGCCCCTTTACCCCATCTACATCCCCTCTTCTATGGAATTTAGATATATTTGAACGAGCATTTCCTGAGGCTCTGCCTTCTCTTTTTAGGTCTATTGAAATTCTACCCATACTTCTTTTAAGATCCAGCTCAAATACCAACTCCTTTGATTTCCATCTACTCCCACCAACTCTCAAGCTCTTCTATGAATTTAAACTTCTTCTTAAGATTCACAATTATATTTTGTTTCTCTCTCTTACAGCTATCAACAAATATCATTATCTTACCACTTCTTTAGAACCATAAACAAGCTCCTTAAAGAGCAGGATCAATTTCTAACACAAAAGCTGTAGCATTACAGCCGAGCTACATGAAAATAATAGATACTCATGTATTTGTTCAATTGTATTAAGGAGACAGGAGTCTGGTACAGGCTTTTCCATCTCTTTTCCTTCCACAGGGAAAGAGCATCCTGTTGACTTGAGGCAGTTCTCTGTACTCTTACTGAGAAACACCAATAAATTAAATCAATAAGCAGTCCTGGACATCAACCTACTACCTTTCTTGTACCCTCTGTGTTCTCTATGTCACAAATATTCGGTTTTCCTGTTTATTTTCTTATGTTGTTAAAACAAGTAATTCCTGCAACTTCCTATAATTTGTACTATTTTCTTAGAAATCAGAAATAATATTGTGTGCTGTGACACCAATCTTGAGCAACAAAGGCTCCTACGTGAGCTTTTCAGAGTTGAGAACTTTAGAAATGCTGAACTACAAAATATACTTGCTGAATATGCTATTAAAATTTTTAGTTAAAGACAAAGAAAATTATCTCTGTACTTGAGATAATTAATGCACATCTATAATAACTACCTAATTCAGTGCTTCCCTATCAACATGCAGACAATATACTTTTCTACCACTAATTATAAGATCTCTTTCCAGGTTCCAAAGAAGGGCTTTCTTTCTATACAAACAATTTTTAAAGTTCTGTATCGTGTAATACTAATAACTCACCAAGAAATTTAAAAAGCTTTTACCTGTTAAAATTTTGTGCCAATTAGATTAAAAGAAATTGAATTGGAAGTTTTAGAAAGAAAGACTCCTATTAGAGACAATTACAGTTATGTAACATTCTAATATTATTCAGTACTAATCTTTTGGAGAAACAAAAAATATGCTGTGAATGTAGATCCTTTGCTATATGACAGAAAAACGGAGTTTTAAATCAAACCTCCATACTCAGCATTTACCACCCAGGTTTTAACAAAATCAAAAGGCCTTGAGGTTATTCTGATAGAACAAAGAGTAACAGGAGAGATAGTTCCAGGTCTTTCAAAACACAGTGACTAAGAAAATACAGGTCACTTGCTCAGCTGAAGGGAATTAGGGGGAAAAAACCATGAAATTCAGTTGATTTCTGGAGATTTACAAAACATAAGCATATTAGCCATCTGAAAACCAATTCTTTACACAAAGAATTCATGATCTTATTTAAATTGAGAAAATACCCTTTATATAGCCTCCTAGGAATAATAAGCAAATTAAAATGTTTGATTTTACACTGAATTATTAAACTTTAGTTTTAATAAAATTAAAAACAAGTTTTCGTTTCTAGTTTTGAACAGAACAATTGTTTTAATTTTTGCCTAGAAAGTAGATTTGATCTATATAATGAATTCTCATTAGCTTCATCTCTGCTCTAGTTTGTCAACCTCCAAATCTATAAACAGAGGACTACAAAACTGTGCTTTATTGTATATAGGTAAATTTAAAACCTATTGTAATCAGAATTAAAACCATGAATTGTTACACTCATTTAATTAGATGGTTTACAATCTTTTGGATATCAGAACTTCTTTATTTTTTACTTTTATTTTTTAAAATTCTAATTTTCAATTTTAGTTGACATTCAATATTATATTAGTTTCAGGTATACAACATAGTGGTTAGACATTTATATAACTTATAAAGTGATCCCTGTGATAAATCTAGCACCCACTTGGCACCATACATAGTTATTACAATATGATTGACTATATTCCCTATGCTGTACTCAGGACATCTTTATATTGTTAAAAATTATTGACCCCTCCCAAAGACTTTTAATATCTATCAATAATTATTATCAGAAATTAAATCAAAGAAAATTTTAAGATATTTATTAATTCATTTAAAAATAAAAATAGAATAAATCCACTACATTTACACAAATGAACTTTTTTGAAAGTATAATTTTTAAAACAACACAAAATTTACTGAGAAGAGTAACACTGATTTACATATGTGCAAATGTTAGGCTTAATAAAAGAGAATTGGGGAGTCTCATATCTGCTTCTACATTCAATATGTTGCTATATACTGTGGCGACTGTACAACATGAAGAAAGTCCGGACACGCAGAGATATGGAGCTGGAAGAGGGAGAACTTTAACAGCTTTTCCAGATAATTCTGGACATTCTTTGATACTACACTAAAACTTGACAAGTGGTACCTTTTAAAGTTTGTTACAATATGGAATCTGAAGCCATATCAATAAACTTCTTACTCTGTTACATTAAAATCCATTGACTTATCTTGTACTTTGAATGCATTATCTACCCATGCATGATTTTGTCATGTTAATCACTCGTCATTTAGAAAATATTGGTTCACTGAGCTTTGCAGGTTTTTCAAATGTTGACACATTGAACATAATATTAAAAATAAAAAATTTTAATACTACCACCGATCACATTAGGAAAATCTGTTTAGTACTGAGAAGTGGTCAAGTTCATCGTAGAGGATACTAGTTTTCCAAAGTTATTTTCTCCTGAAAGCTCAAATTTTATCATTAGCAATAAATCCTGTCAGCTGTTTTCCTTTACGTGACAGGCTCGTTTTGTTCATTTTTGTGAAAATGTCTGCCAAATATCCAAGTCTGAATAAGCATAGTTATCAGTCGGTCAATAAAGGCAACTGATTCAGCTCACAACTCAGTCACATGGCTGCCTTTCTTTGAGACAGCGTCATACTTCGCATGCAGAAGAGCTTTAAGTATATTCTACATTTTGAAACAGAGGCTATTAAAAACACGCTAAATGGTCAAGATTTAATAACATGTATAATTTTTACTGTTTCATTAAGGATATTCTTGAGTGAAACTGACATTTTTTATTATGAATAGAAGATGGTGAGGAACACTGATTACTATTACACTGTGATGCCACTGTTTGATTTGTGCTGTTAGAAGTTCATAGACCACACTTTGGGAACCACTGATTAGAAGAAATGTTTCCAATATACTCTTGTCTCTCTTCCTTTTAATTATGTATCCTTATAAATGATTTCATTAATTTGCAAAATATTGCTATATTTAACCTTCATGTTAAGACAAAGTATGAAGAAACCCCTCCGAACAATTATTTTTTTATTTTTCTCATTACTACATGGTCATAGAACGTCTGTAGAAGTATTTATTTCCTTATTTTTAAAATAAACTTTTAATCAATTAAGCAAGCATAAATGATCAAGAAAATCCTATAAAAGAGCAATGCAGGAGGGGTGCTAGTCCTACCAACAATAAAACATCCTATTTCTATAATTACGAGTTGTTTAAACTCACAAACCAAAGAAACTTTCCTAATTACAACTCAAAATCCAGAAACAATAAAACATTAATAACTACACACACAATTAAAAATTTTTTTTGCATGGTACAAATACTCCATAAGCAAAATCTGTGCAAAATAGCAAATTGCATTGTCTGTACAATTTAACACAGATAATAGCTAATACCTCAATTATATAAGGAGCTCCTGAAAAATCAAGAGGAAAAAACCAACAACCAAACTGAAAGTGAATAAAATGGGCAAAAGCAAATATTATATTTTATACATCAGATGGGCAAAAATCTAAGTTAGGTAACATATTCATTGACAACTATAGAGAAACAAGCACTCTCAAAAATCATGGAGATGCAACATTAAACAATCTTCATGGATAGGAATTTGACAGTGTCTAGAAAAATTAAATAAGCATTTATCCTTTGACTGAGTAATCCGCTTCTAGGAATCTAACCTAACAATAAAGCCAAAAAAAAGAATGAAGAAAATGTCTGTATACCAAAAATAACTTGAACCTGAACCTAATCAAAACTTTAGCCCAAATTTCAAACTAACAGAAAATAAAGAGTTAGAGGAACAAGTTAAATGACAACATGAGGAAGCAAGGGAGAACATCCAGATCATGAGATATTTCTATAGGACAACTGACTCAACCAGGTAAAGGCATGAAAAACAATTAAGAGCAAACCAAAAAAAAAAAAAAAAAAAAGAGGGTTTTGTTTTAAGAGAGCTGAATGGAAAAGAAAAACCAAATGTATGGTGGACCTAATTCAGAAAAAGT
>NW_011889035.1:996852-1063723 GCF_000151845.1 Pteropus vampyrus | reverse complement strand
TCATGAGATATTTCTATAGGACAACTGACTCAACCTGGGAAGATAATGAAAAAAAATTAAGAGCAAACCAAAAAAAAAAAAAAAAAAAAAAGAGGGATTACTCTTAAGAGAGACTTAAAAAATATAACTACCAAATGTATGGTGGACCTAATTCAGAAAAAGTTAACTCTAAAAAGACATTAAACAAATGAAAGGAAATTGAGGAAGATGGGATATCCGACAACATCAAGCAATTATTGCTAATTTTGCAAGGCATGACAGTGGCATTGTAGTTATAAGAATGTGTTCGTATATTTCAGAAATGCATACTAACATATACAGGGAAATGAGTTTTGAGATTTAATTTAAATTACTTCAGCAACAATAACAACAACACAGGACTGATGAAGTAAAAGTGGCACAATCTTGCCAATACTGAATTTGGTGACTGGTTTTGGAGGTTCATTACATTACTGTTCTTTCTGCTTTCATATAGCTTGACATTTTTCATAATTATTCCCTGAACCTCTCTCAAGGAGTAAGACTAAAAACATAGGCAAGAATCATGTCATGAATGCAATTCTAAAGAGCTTGGATTTCATGTAAAAAATAGGTAATATTTAATGGATTATATTTGTCTTTAAAGAAAATATTTCTGACATCAGAAAATGAACTTGGGTGGGGAGGAAATAAAACCTGTTGGGTGGCTACTACAATTTCTAGGAAAGGGAAGATTTGGGTTAGCCAAACAGTACAGGTTAAGAAAAGGAATTATGTTGAGAGCTGTTTAGGAGATAGAATAGAATTGAGTGACCGACTTGAGTATGACAGTAAGGTCGTGAAAGACCACACCACCTCACAGAATTCTGAACTGGGGGACTGGATGGATGCATTATGTTGAAACCATCTGATAAAAAAGAAATCAAGAGATTTGGGGCAGTTTGGATTTAGGTTGATTCTAGGGATATATGTTCATAAGGTAGGTATATAAAAGAATATAGGTATATAGGGTTTCAGGAGAGATAAAAGAGCTGGCAAGAGTCAGGTATTTCATTATTTAAATCTGCATTTAAAGACCAAACTTCCCATTATGTATAACACCCAAGAACGACTTCATAATAGGTTATTTTACCACCTGTTCATGAAATTTCTTTCAGTGACTCTAATATGCTTTCCATTTCCACCACCACTACCCCATTTTAGTATGTATCATTCCCAACTTTGGGGAAAAAAGGACAGTAGAAACAAGAATGTTTTCAACAATTCTGGCCCTCATCTAGCTCTGCCTAACTTTGTTTTCCAAGTGCTCCCAACAGGACATTCACTTCAGCTTTATTGATGTGCTGACTCCCAAATATTCCTTTCTGTATTTCTGTGTCTTTGTTCCTTTGTCCTTGAATCTCCATGTGAAATGCCACTTCATATTTACTTCATGTTGCTAACTCATCTCATAAGGCCAAACTTAGTTACTATACTCTCTGTATTGAGTCATTTAAACCTGACATGACACCTGGTCATACCTTTATATGTCTTTAATCTTTCACTAATTTGATTAAAGAATGTTTCATCTGACTAAATAATTCAAATTAGGTGCTCAGTAAATGTTAATTGATCACATAATATTTCTATATATTACTAAGTCTATTACATATTTAATGATATTAAGTACTTTTGGGCAATAACTGACTTAAAAATTGTTTCTTGTCATCCTGGACATATGCTAGTCCCAAATACACACACACATACACACACAAAACTAAATAGAACAATATCACAATATTAAAGGTTTTGAATTTGCTTTGGCAACAAAATTCTGAGTGCAGTTTTTGGTCAAAAGAAAGAACTATAATTATGTTATAATTAAGATCCGTGAAAGTAATTACCTAATAATTAAAAACTTCAATTTGTCACTCCCGATAGCCCCTCTCATTTTCCAGATTAGCTTTGCCTACAGATACTGTGCATGTTTATGTTCTTTATCATTTTATTTTAACTAACTTATTTTAACTACGGATAGCCTATATTTTAGGCTTCGATGTTAGTTACTAAATTCAGTTTTCTAGTTAATTCAAAATAAACAATATTATTCGTGTGATCTGAGCATTACTAATTTTTAAGCTTTAAAATGAGAACCAGAGCATTGTATTAGGCATTCTAAGTTAAAAATACACAAATCAATCTAACACCAACCAATCAGTATGCACTAACTGAATTCTTCATTATTAAACAGCTCATAAAATAGCTCTTTTAAAAGAATAAAAGCTATGTAATGAAGCTTACAAACTCATTGATGAAATTAGACAATAAACAGAATGAATGCAACTGAATGCTACAAGCATGGTGATATAATGGAAAAAGAACTAAAAACCTGAGTTCTTTTTTCTTCTCAAGTACTGAGAGACCTTGATTAATTTTAGGGGTATCAATTTTCTCATCTGAAAAATGATCTCTATGGGCCTTTTTGCATTAATATTCTCCAGTTAATATGAAATGCTCAGAGTTTTTAAATGCTGGTTGAAAGTTTTCAGAAGCAAAATAACCAAAATGTTTTAAAAATTACCTTCTCATTATTTTTGCTAGTTTAGTTATTTTTTAAATAACCATGTTACTTAGTCTATTAATAAACTGATAAACAGATTTTGAATATATCTAAGATTTTTTTAATGTTCTACACAATATTTTCTCAATAAATGATCACTAAGAAAATATACCATACTCTAAAAAAATTTAAAATGAAAAACACGTACTTCTTGTAAGGATCCATATTGTTTAATGATTTTTCTCCTCCAAATAAATAAGGGACTATGAAAAACTATTTTATGTAAATGATGATAATAGTCTTGTAAATAATCTCCGCATGATTAAAAATCCTTACAATCTATTATTATAGATGATTTTTCAAAGTCCTCTCAAAATGTATGGACTTGTTCTTGGAAATTTCTATTAAAAATATATTGTAGAATTTTAACTTTGGTATTAAGGAGTACTAAGCTTGTATATATTAGTGTTTTAATTTTGCATAACTTATTTTTAGGGGATTCATATAATCTTAATGGGTCTTCAAATACAGCTGTTTCTTCATTAGAATGAAATCTCTAAAAAATACATATTTCTCTTCTAAAAAAAGAGCCATATGATTAGTATGCCAAACACGGAAATAACTATCAGAGTGTATGGGTTGGTTGCTAGGTCAAGATATATCACTCAAATCCTGCACTTGGTGCTGGTTTGGCTAGGGTCCTTGGTTCTCCAGGTGGGCTGCTTTTGTTTCCTCCAAGTAGCTGGGCAGCTGGGTTCCCAAAGGAAGCATCCAAATGGCAAAGGCTAAAGCTGTAGATGGTCCCTATGACTTTTTATTGTTAGCTCTTCAAAGTGTAATTTTATTTTCTAAAGCAAACAATTGTAGTTTCCCTAGCTATAACCCTAACTATCTTTTCTCCAAGTGGGAACAACTCTGAGTTCTTTCAGCAAAATTATATGAGTGGTAACAAGACCTGAGGATTAAGGCCACATGACAAGGTCTATTTCCAAAGCATTAAAACCAGTCCAGTGATAGTTTCTACAGAATTTAAAGATTAATCCAAGGGTGATTTTACATTATGATCAAGAGTAGAAGTGAACTTATCAAAGCTGTCGCTCTTACTCATAATGTGAATAAAATTATTTTGAATAACATTTTGAATAGACATATGTGATTATTTAATCAGCAGAATTTAGTTGGCAAATATTTTTAAATACTTTTAATGTACCAACAGACTTGTGCATTTCAGATAGCCAATAATATTTTATATTTTGTTAATGCTAATATTTGATTTCTTAAAGGAAACATGGACGTATCAAATAAGAATGCTATATGGGACAGAGGTCCCAGTTTAATTTCATTGATAAGCACTGAAGTAACATTTATTCCTATCATTTCAAAATGTGAAAAACATTCTTAAGTCCTGAATGGTGATATTCAAAATGTTATAAGGCCATGGGGTCCTTCTCTACAAAAAGTTGACGATTTTTTCCCCCTTAGAAAATATGTATTTTTCTAATTTGGAAAAGATGGTAGTGTTTTTCTTATTCTAAATAAACAAAGAAAGTGTTTAAAAATACACATATTCCAAGAAAAAAAGTAAAGTAATAGATTAAAGGATAACAGTGTAGCATCAAAGCAGCAGGTAAACGTTAAATCTCTTTAAGCCTTAATTTATTTTTTCCTATAGTAGAGATGGCGTCTCAACTTCATAAAACATGGATGAGGATTAAACAAGATAAAATATTAGGAAAAACCCTATATTGTGTTAAGAATATAATACACACAAAGTGGAAGGTAGCTATATCTTCAAATTTTAGATAGAATTTCTGGCAAGGTTTATAAATTTCCCTCCATTCTGGATTATATTTTCCAAAGAGCTTCATTACGAAATGGATAAAGTTATTGTTAGTACTATGTTCCCCCAACAGACACATACTTGTGTGAATTTCCATCCTCCGCCCCCCGTAGTTTCTCTTTTTTCTGACTGTAAAAGTAACATATATTCGAGGTGAAAAATAAAGTATAAGCAAGCAAACAAAAACTGTAATTTTATCATACAAAAAAGCCCACTCGTAACATGGTGGTTTCTATCTTCCAATATATTTTTTCTAATCATATAAATGTAAATGCAGAAATGCAAATTTACTAGAGGTCTTAATTTTATACATTTTTATAATTTCTTTTCCCCATAATTTTCTCCAAAACATATATTTTAAAATCTTCACAATAAATGCTTTTAATTATGAATTCAGATGGCACGTACATGACAGTTCTATAGTACCCTCACAGATGACACACATTAGACATCTGTGACCTGTAATGATCTGATTATTAAAAAAAAAAAACACTGAATTTCTCTATCAAATTTACCACATCTATAATTAGTACATTTACTAAATTAATCACATTATTACAATGAATTAACTAAAATCCAAGGCTAATTTTTTTTAAAAAGGATAACTTTTTCAATTATGGTCAGTCTGCTATAACACAACATACATGCTCCTAAAAAAATAAATTACTGCTCTATGCAAAATCATGCAATAAAACCACAGGGCTTATGGGGAAAATGAGGCTAAGGGAATAATACTTAAAAACTGCATCAGTTTTACATTTTTTTAAAAAAGGAACCTAATAAAAAATGGTACCACAGTTTTATACACATTAAATGGTTAAAAATACATATAGATTACAATAAATACGGAACATTACCTTGTAAAAGACCTGGGGTTGCTTGTGGAAGTGGGTATTAGAAGGGCTGCAGAACTTATGAGTTATGAAGCAGTGGAAGGAGGATGATCTGAAATTGGATGGAAAGTTCTAACACCAGATATGGATGGATGGTTCTTATAACACACTGGTGAACTGAGGTACAGGGTAGATGTTTGAGGGACATGTGTGTGTTCAGGGTATTCCTAGGCACCTCAGATCGACTGGGTACAGTTTTCTGAATTCACCTACTATTTCTCATGGATGAAACTGTGTATAAGAAAATGCTAAATTCGCCACTATGCTCAAGTTATTTGCTAATACAACAATTGGAACAAACCTGCCCAAGTGTTATAGCAGAACTGACAGCATGCTGCATTTTAACACCATATCACTTAAGCACAGCTCTTATTAAGACAGAAAAGAAGACTAAAAAAATTATCCCAAAATACCAGACTCGAAACTCTTTGATAAACAGAAGTTAAATTCTTATTTTAAAAAGGTTAATTTGACAAAGTTCATAGGCAAGGTGATGAAAACGAAAACAAATTGTGGAAAATCTGCTTTTATTTGTTATATAATTCATGATAAATTACTACTCTATGTACATTTATGCTACTCTATGTATAAATACTTACCTTCCTTATATCTAAGATTTGGCCATACTGAAAAAAAAAGTAAAAAGAAAAATAGAATTAAGTAGTTTAAAATTAGATTTGCATTATTTGAAAACCAAATTCACAGAAAGATATCCAATTTTATCAAGAAAAATGAGATGTTCTGACAACATTAGTGATAAAATAGTATATTTCAAATAATCATCAAATACTTCCTAGTGTATTTTTTAAAACCATGACAAATCAAGTTTACAAATTCCAAAGCTGTAATCAAGTAAACAAGCAAAATTTCCATTAATCAAAAGTATTTTATAAGAAAGCAAGCTAAGTTACTCAGAAAAACTTTAGAAATGAAGACCAGTAGACCATTCCTTCCATGCTAGACAGAATAAAATTCAAATGGCCTTAATATTTGTTCAGCTTTTAAGGGTTCCTAGAAGAGGAAAACAAAATCTCCTTTCCTGATAATGACTATGTCTTGCAACTCTCAGTCAAGAAATGCAAATGTATTTACCTATATTAGAATGTATAGATTTGTAAAAGGAAATAAAATCATCAAGGCACTTGGATGAAAACTCCCTGACAATTAGTAATAAAAACACTGAGGTAGTCTGCTTCTATTTACAAGACAGAAATGGGAGCAAAACATTGAATTTCTATCTAGATTGAGTGAAAGTAAACATGTAAGAAAATCGTTGGGGGAGTCGTTCCCTAGCTTTAAGCTAATTTGTGTACCTGATATCTCCATCTGTGAAATGGGGATAATGATAGTACCTACTCCATAGAGTAGTGTGGTATAAAGCCTAAAATTAAGGCTCAATATCATGTGCTGTCTTGACACCTGATAAAATTGAGAGGATTACAAATGACCTAATTGCAAATTCTCTTCCCCACTCTGCTCATTTGATAAGGTCCCCAGGCCAAACAATCCCCCATATCAAAAGGACCAGGTACAATTCCTGTTTATCCCTGAGCAGCAAGTTTCAGTTTCATACCAACCCATGGAAATTACTCTAACAAGCCAATTACAGCTTCCCAGAAGAACCACAAGGTGGGTACTTCACCCTCTTAATACTACAAAGCATCCCTCCCACAGCCCCTAGTTGTTCACTCCAGAATGCAACCCCCATATAGCCCTCCCTGGAATAGTGTTTTCTTCTCTTAAGCTGTGAGTCTACGTAACTAATCAACTGTTGATCTCATCTGTCCGGTGTTGGGTGCTATGTGTTTGGCCATCCCTATGACCCAAAATTTGGAATCCTTCCCTCACCAATGGGGTGAATAGAAGCAGTTAAAACAGGTAATGAGAATATTATGAGTTAATATCTGTAAAGCTCTTAAAACAGTGGCCTATTACCTACTATGTAAGTATTTGCTATTATTAGAATTATGTAACACTGAGTTGATAAAGTACAATGTAACCAGTCAAAATGTTTAAACCTTATCTAACAAGTTAAAGGAAAGATTTATAGAATAAACTGGATTTAGAAAACTATTAGTTGGCTCACAGTAGTTTCTTAATTTAATATTTTGCTCAACAGTGACCCAGACAATTTAAAATGAAAAATAAAATTGGATAATAAAGCCATTTAAAATGAGAAACACTCATTTATAAAGTAATTGGTTATATATAAGGAGTAGATGATCATTTTCAACAATTAAAAATTTAAAAATCACTAAAAATGCAGAAAGTAATCAAGATCACATTACTCTGCCTTAAAAATAAAAACAAGTATTTAATATTTAACTCTTCCATATAGTAGTGTATTTAGATGACTGAAATTTTATTCATGTCTTCACAATTGTTAAAGATAAATAATAATCTATAAATATCTATAAAAAGCCAAAAGGGTATGTGTTTTCCATTTTTACTTCCCTTCATAATTGTTTAGAAAATATCTTTCTCTCCAACCACACAGCAAACTCTCTAAAATCTAGGTCATATTCTGTATAGTTTTTTATTGTTCAAAAACCCTAGAATGTAAATATTAACTGTAAAAATTAAATTATTTCATAATAAAACAATCTTTTTCTATCTTTAGGTCCTAATCAATAACATCTCTAGATTAATATACGATGCTCAAATTACATATTTGAAAAATTCCTGAAATTTATACAATGTTTTATCTACCATACAACATTGAAGTAGAGCAATACAATTGTAGCTATCTTTTCAATTAAAAATTAAAGAGAAAAGTAATTTTCTAATTATTAGTAAGTACACCATGTTCTAAAATAGCAATCCTGGGATGACTGATATAACATACAGAAATATGCTAGAGAGACAGCTATAAAATCTTCATTTATTTCCAGATTGCATATAATGTCTACACATCTGAGTCCTCATTAACCACCAACACACACATTATTATTCCCTTGGCAATTTACCCACAGCTTCTATGGATATCTATTAAATCTATGAGCTTTTGTTTTTATCTCAACATGTCTTTAATTTACCATTTCGTTTAATTTACCATCTCATTTAGATTTTTTCTCTGCACTATCCTTCACTTAAATTATGTGTTCCACTCTCTTATTTCAAAACAGTAATAGCTCTTGGATTTTAAGAAAATTACATGTTTATTGTTAAAACAAACAAAAGACAGTGAAGTAGATGGTAAAAATAATTTCCAGTAATCTTGCCACACAAATTAATACTATTAATTTTGGAGTCCATCCTTTTGTATCTTTTTACCTTTTAAAAAATGAAAACCTAAAGCTTCATATCCTTTGGGAGGAAAAAAAAGCTTTTTCTACTCATACCTAGTATGGACATCTGTTCCCTTCAATACACAGATCTATACCCTAAGCGCTATCCAGTACTCTATACTGGTTTAACCAATTGCCTCGTTAACAGTAACCTCAAGTATTAAGCATTTACTGATGATGCTTTAAAGGTGAGAGATGATTCAACTGGAAATTAACCTCATACTGAGATAAGGCTTAGTCAAAGAGGAAATAAATATAAAAAAGGACAAAAGAAGATAACAAAGGATAAGATGTTCTTATTTTTTAGCTCCTAATATACAGCACTGGCACTGACCTCAACTGAAGGCTTGGTGGCCCAGCAGTGAGAGAGAAGGGCTTTGCCTCTTAAATGGGTGTGGATGCAAGAGGGAGCAAAGGAAGCAAGTTGCTAGTGGAGTCTTTTAAGTGCTCCGTAGACTCAAAATTGTAGGAACCAGTTAGAAAAAAAATGGTGTAAATTGTGAATCTTTTATTTTAACCTTGTCATTGCTTCCAGTGTTCCGGAGATAACTCTGTTTAAATATAAAAAAGAATGGCTCATCATTTCATCAGTTATTTTTATTCTGTATGAGAATAAAATTATAACCAGATTTAGGCAACCTTTTTTTTTTTTTCGGGCTTGGTCCCAATCCTAAGCTTATACCTGAGCTTCTCAAGTTTTTTATTAATCTGAGGATAATAATTAACACTAATTTATTAAGGGAAGGAACTGTATAGCATTTTGAAATACTCAAATAAAAAGTGCTATGTAAAACAATACTATATTATGCTAGCTTAATCAATCATGCAATAACTGACAGGAAATATTCTCATACCTTACTTTGCCATACTGCTATTTTAGACCAGGAAAATGCTTTTTTAAATTTTCTTTTTTTTATGAGTCTCAGAGTCAAAAGCTGACTGCCCATTGCCATGGAGACAGTTCTATTTAAGGTGCTATATTAGTCCTCTCCTCACAAAGGAAGGATAAAAAAGTGGTCAATAGGAAAACATCACTCTCCATGGTTTTAGAAATAAGAAACTACATATGCTTCTGGGGCAGCTGACATATAAAGGAATTCATGAGTCGGGTAGGGGGGATAATTTAATACAATCCATTATCTGTCCTGAATTAATATCAACATAGGTTAAATTTTAGTACTAAGCTAGGGATGATATGAGGGAAAACTCCCATTACCTCGAAATTAGATGCAACCAAATAGCAAAATAGAATTTTGCTATTCAGTATCCTAGATAGAACTGCAACTAACTGAAACAATCTCTCCTTTTCAAAGAGAGATCTTTTAAGCTTTTATCTAAGGCCCATGTATAATATACATCTCTTAGGTTTGTTTTGTTTTAATTTTCAGGCTTCTTGATGTGCCTTTCTGACATCCCATTTGTAACTGAAGAGTAAGCTACCAGTTCACAGGTGAAAAAGAAAATCCATAATTTACATGACTATTTAATCTTATCTAAGAGACTCAAAATAATTTTAAAAACCTATCTTTAGGATTATTTCTCCTGTTTAAGAAAAAAAAATCCATTAGAAATACAAATTGCCAGTTATATAAACAATCACAGGGATGTAAAGAATATAGAGAATATAGTCAATAACATCATAATAACTATGTATGGTGCCAGATGGGTACTAGACTTAGAGTGATTACTTCATAAGATATATGAATGTCTAACCATTATGTTGTACAGCTGAAACTAATATAATATTGTATGTCAACTACAATTAAAAAAATAAATTTTAAAAAATGGAAAAAAATATGGAAACAAAGACGTTCAAGATAATTTTCTTCTCCATGAAAGACTAAACCATCAATCTTCTTTGAAATAAAAATAATCTAAGATGGTAAGACCCATCAGAATCTATCAATGTTATTACCAAAACACTTATTTTTATATAAACAAGCAATTCCAAGAGATATTTTCATTTGACTTCAGTCATTAACAAGCTTCCAAAACCCAACTCCCTTTTTTTTCCTTAAGTCGATATTCGAATTCAGCAACAATAAAATATTTTTCTTAAGGTTAGAGCATATTGTACCTGAAGGTCTCAAATCTGTAACTATATTTTTAAGACAGGCAAAAAGAATCTTGAATCTTCCTGATTCTAGAGTTGGTACTGCCATTATTATCTAGAAAGAGTAGATATTTAGTATTGATTTAATTTAAAACAATTTTGACTTTTTATATTTCTCAAATCACTGGACATGTACAATTTTGATTTGTGGAAGCATTTGGTTAATAATCCCAGACCAGCAGTTCTCAATCCTTAGACTTCATCAGGATCATGTGGAGGGCTGGTTAAACTACAGGCTAATGGGCCCCACCTTCGGGATTCTCTGGGTCCGGAGTGGGGCCCCAAAATTTGCATTTCTAACAAATTCGCAGGTGATGCTGATGCTGCTGGTTCCAGGACCACATTTGAAGAACCATTATCCTAGACATTAAGCAAACTTAGCCTATAGAATTGTTATTCTCTGTTAACAAATTACTTTAATTGTTCCTAAAATGAACCATTTTAAATAAAACAATAACTCATCTCTGGGGGTACAGTCAATCATAGCAATTTGGAAATATTAATTTAATCAAGACCAAGTTAATTCCTAAAAATTGCCATCCAACAGTTGGATAACTGCTGAGAGTTACAATGACATTTAGGAAAATAAACCTAGGACCAGCAGTAAATGGCTTACGTTCCCTGTGAATTCAACTGGCCCTGAAAAGTAAGTATGTACTATAATTTTGTGAAGAGGAACTTAGTATTTGAATGTAAGTTTTTCATTGAAATGACTGTAAAGCAATTATGCATTACATATGTTCTAGAAAAGGTATGTATCAAGTTTTCATGAATCCAATCTAGCTTTCCAACTGACTTATATCTTCATTTTGGAAATCTTTTATATTGAATTGATTGATTTACAACTAATAGCACATTATGTTTTAGTTTTCAAGTGTGCCACAGCTCTGTCAAATAGTTAATTATCCAAACATTAAAATATATTAAAATTACTATACAAAGAGGATGGAAGGAAATGGCCTTTTATAATAACAGTGTACTGCTCCTTTTATGGCCATAAAATACATACCTGTCACTGAAAAAGAGATGGACAAGTCATGAGTTCTACAGGACAAATTACTTCATTTTGATATCAGAGTACCTTTCACGAATGGTAAGTGTTTTATTTAAAGTTGAAATTACTAAATGAAGACTGCCATAACAGATTCAAATTTTAGAGAGTCAACAGCCTGTAGTACACTGATAGCGGGATCCTAAGTTAATTTCTAAAATAAGAGAGTCAACAGCCTGTAGTACACTGATACCGGGATCCTAAGTTAATTTCTTATTCAGTACTTTTAAAAATCCAATTGTTTCTATAAATATATGAAGTTAAATGGAGTTATCATAAAGGTATTGTCAACTCTTTCCATTTGCCATTGTGACAAATATGTTCTAAGAGCTTTAATAAAGACCATTAGTAAAAGACACAAGAGAAAAACACATAGATGTCATGTACTTACCTTTAAAAGTTTAATATCAATGAAAAGTAAAATATTTTCCATTAATGGCTGCTTATACATGATGGGAATTTGTTTTTTAAAACTAAGTGCATTAGGTTCGTGATTACTTCATAAGAGAGAACAAGATATGGATGATCATCCATAAGAATGCATGGGTTATGGACATTTAATTCTCTCATATATAATCATAATATGCAATTATACCAAGAGTTGATCCAAAGAACTCCCTACCAGATCTAATTTGAAGCACACATTAAAATGCATAGTTATCAATCTTCATGTCAATAAAAGATTCTGATTATTAATTATATTATATTATTAATTATACTAATTATATTATTAATTATATTATTATTATTATTAATGACACAGCCAGTGCAATGTGCAGGATTCAGACCATATTCAGTCAATCAGAATATGGTCTGAATCCTGCACATTGCACTGGCTGTGTCATTGCCCTGGGTATCATTAGATCTCAACCATGGGAAACATCATACACTGCTGCTTTACAAATGTGCAACCTGGATAAGTGGTGACATGTTATATTCACTGATTAAATGCTCACTGTGAAATTTTTGAAGCTCATCTCCATAAAATGTTTTGAATAACTAATGATTTTTCATTTTTAACTTATTGGCAGCTATCACTTATGCTCACCAGAGGAGGTATTTGTTTCCCCTGAATTTCCCTTCCCTGATGCACACTCCCCAGCACCAACATTCATGTATCCTCTGTATTCGGGTATGTCCTACCCATGGAGTATGTGTCTGTTTCACTTACTACATGACACATTTCTTGAGTGCCATTGTGTTAACGTTGGTTGAGGAAGGCAGTTCGGGAATTAGGCCTTTAATGGACTAAGACAATGAGTTCAACACATTAAAACTATTTACTATAGAAAAAGTACTGTGCTTGTTGCACTGCCTATGTGTAGTAACAAAGAATGTCTACAGAATAACCATATTATTCTCTTAACTAGAGCTCAAAGACAGTATGAATTAACAGAACTCTGAAATTCTGACACTCTGACCAGCACGAAATACATTCAGATTCTTGAGTGATTAATTTTGCACTATAGCATATCAATCCAAACCATTCATATAAATTAGGTTTTGGAAAACTCTCAAAATGTAAATCTAACAAATCTAATGCTCTATAATATAAGGCACTTCCACTGAAATCAAACAAGGTGTGACAATTTCAAAAGAGATAAAAAGCACTCAGTGTGTTAAATAATCTGACAAATGTGCTTTCAAGTATATTCAGTATTTACAGATTTTTAAAGTTTTACTTTGGATGCATCTAAATTATATGGTATCTACCCACGTCCAAAAAAGACAGGTCATTCTAATTGGAAGTTTTTACAAGTGGCTGTTTATTATAGTCAGCTTTTGATTAACTTTGCACACCAATGAAAGTACAGTTAGAATAATATAGAAAGTGTTTTTAATAGGTACTATTACTATCTACATTTTAATAATGAGCAAAAGCACAATTGAGAAAAGCTGCCTAACCAAGACCTCTGAGTCCAAATTTACTGCACTTTCTTCTATACCGGGAGGTCGACAAACTGCAGACTGCTGGCCAAATCCAGCCTACTCCTTTTTGTACTGGGAGCTAAGAATGGGTTTCGTATTTTTAAATGATTGAAAAAAGTCAAAAGAATGTTCATGGCAGATGAAAATTATACAAAACTAAAATTTCAGTGTCTAGAAACAAAGTTTTATTAGAACAAAGCCGTGTCCATTCTTCAGTGAATTAACTATGACTGGTTTCATAATACAAAGGAAGAGGTGAGTAGCTGTCACAGAGACAAAACAACTACTTAGGCCTAGTATTTCAGGCCTACAGGCCTAAAATATTTACTATTTAGCCCTTTAAGAAAATGTTTACCAAAACCCTGTTCTGTACTATTTGTCAAGTGAGGGGCATAATCTTGAAGATCCCTTTTGAGATCCAGATGTATGCTGCAATTTATCACACTGCTTAGGCAAGAACCCTGTTGTCTTCACTCTGTATTCTTTCAGTGCCTAAGAGGTAGGAGCACTTACTGTTTGTTGAATGAATAAATAAGTGAATGAAAGATACTCATATAGTGCGTGTCTGGTTTATAAATATTTACCGCCTTTACATTTCTTGCCTGCTTAAGAATATAAAGGCCATTAAAAAGGGTAATAGTGTTGAGATGCTGAATAGGCATAAAATGGCAATCTATATATTTTTACCAAAGAGAACTGTTTCTACATTCCTATTTACCAAAACATTTATTTTCCTTCCTTTTTAAGGGCACTACATATTAAACAGGTCTCTTGTTGTCTACGGCCATGCCACCCTGAGCAAGCCCGATCCCATCTGATCTCAGAAGCTAAGCAGAGTCAGGTCTGGTTAGTACTTGGATGGGAGACCATCTAGGAAGACTAGGTGCTGTAGGTGTAAAAAAAAAAAAAAAAATGGGATTGTAAGCTGACAAGGTCCTTGTAACCTGCTGTGAGGTCAATCAAGGGTTGCCTCGCTTAAAAAATAAATAAATAAATAAAATAAAAATAAAAAATGTAAAAAAGCTAAACAGGTCTCTTGCAAAATTAAAAGAATACTTATAAGTTCATGGTAATCTTGGGCGTTCAATAATCAATGCACTTTGCCTAAAGAATATTAGAACCTGGACCTTGTAGTTATTTTAATAGCTATATAACATAAAACAATATCTCAAAAGATTATTAACTATATAGATCATATTCAGTTTAAAAAAACTACAAAACAGTTATTCCACACCTCAACTGAAAATTAACTAATTTCAAGCACTATATTATACAAAAAAAGTTTTGATAAAAGAACTTGAACAGTACTTGTGGTTTAGTGCTAAGATACCTTTAGCTTAGGTGATTTTAGTTTTGTTTTCATTCTTTTTCAGTGGAGTAAATATGTTGGGCTTGTTTTCCTTTATTAACTTTACCAAAAAAAATAAACTTATATGTCTAAATTTCAATGTTCATATAAAAAGGAAACTTTATGAGTAATTAAAATAATCATTTTTTTAATTTATGTTATCTTAAAGGTGACAATGGGTAGTAAAAAAGAATACGCCAGCTTGATGCTGGCCATTGGTTATCTCAATGCACTAATTATCACCCAATTTTTATTCCTACCAGAATAGTGGACAGAACTGCATCGACAGTTTTCCTATTCAAGAGACACAATATTTAACTCAAAATGTTTCTAGACAATGTCTTATACCACAGATATTATAGCAGTGTTGAATAAATCAATGTTATTGAACTAATGAATGACTGGTTGGGAAAGGACAAAGTCAAAATTTGCTGGGAAATTAGGAAAAATATATTCTGGGATTAGGAAAGAATGGTCACATAATTAATAACAGTTTATATATATATAAAAGAGCTAACTAGGTAGGTCAAAACTGTTCAATGAGAACTTCAATTTGTTTCTCAATAGATTTAATATCATAGATAGAAAATTTTGCATTTCTAATGTAAAAATAAAGTGGTAGAAAATGATTTTGAAACCACTCCTATTAATCTCTCAAACTATCAAGTCCTTTTAAATTTCATTAATTTTATATTTTATAAAAGTCTTTCACATAAAGAAAAACATGAAAATCTAAGACAATGCAGTGTTTATACCTGTAAAATGAGCCAGGCTTTGAAGTGAGACCTGGTTTAATTGTGAATCTGCTACTTACTGGTGCTATGACCTTACCCAAGTAACTAAAGATCTGTAAGCCCTAGTCTCTTCATCCATAAAATGTACTAATTCTTTATAGGTTCATTATGACAATTAAATGTGATGCGTATGTAGAGCTTAAATACTTAGCACAGTCTGTGGCACACAGGCAGTATTCCAATAGAAGCTACCATTGTTATCAATATTATAAAACGCATTTGAAAACTAAGAGTTGTAGCCTTAGATAATTAATCTTCCACAAAAATCTAGCGTTAGTTACCCATGAGGTAAATTTGATATATATCTGTATTTGGAAAGACAGGTTTCATTTCTTCAACAGACTAGTTCCATCTCTGCAATAAAGAAACAAAAATAAAAAATATATCTAAGAAATGAGAATGTATACTTCCATTACAAGTATTAATTAATAGAGAAAATAAGTCTTCTCAAAATATATTTTTTACTTGTCAAGAAATCTCTGGTGCAAGAAATAATATGGCCCTAAATCAGACATTTTTACACTTGGTTGTATTCATTCATATATGACATCTTCAATACATTCTTTATGAAATATAAGGTTAAATGCTTGTCATTCCTTATTAGATTTGAGCAGCAAAAAAAGCAAGGCATTTCAAACCATCATTGAATATCTTGTAATATTCATGTGTCCCTCAGGAGGCAGTCTATCCTGGCCCATAGACCAATGAATGACTCACTTCTGGGTGGATCTAAAAAATAAAGGCTAGCTAAGGGGTTGTCCAGGCCTACAATCAATTCTCTGGTTCACAGTTACCAAGGGAGTGCCTGCTGGCCAAGGATATCACAGCTGGCTTGGAAGACTTCCAAAATAAAAGACTTAGGGGGAGGTAGAAGAGAGAATGGATTAGCCAGAATTCTATGGGGAAATGAACCTTAGGAGATGGCCTACAGAAAATCTTGCAAGTCTAAAAGTATACCTTTAAACTACTCTGAAACAACTGTCCCTTATAGAACACTAGTAGATTCCACGAGGTGGAGCATGCATCTATAGCAGAGCGAAGGCCATTTTACATTTCTGAGAAGAACCAACAGCTAAGGCCAGTGCCCTGATCCTCTTAGTGGACTAACATTCTTGCTCCGTATCAGAGCTCTCTCCGAAAAGAGGTATAATATTTAATAGAAACATTCCCATGGTCGCAAAGATGATAAAATAAACCTTGCTACTGAACTTCTAAAAGTGTTTCTTATAGATAAAAAGAACAAAATATGTCTGTAAAAAGGCAAAGCAAATAAATATATTTTGGAAAATGAGAACAGTTTTTATTTTATTAGTTAGATTAGATTGTATCTAATATAAATATACTGCCAATATTTATAAGTGAAATACATACTTAAATCAAAATCCAACTTTAATAAAAATAAATTTTCCATTAACCAGATCCCAAATAAGAGGCAACCTGGTAAGGTAAAAATATATGTAAACTGTTAATTCTAATTCAATGTGGTAAATGTAATAAATGCAGTATACTTGGATAGCATGGCAGTCCTGGGAATAGAGAGAGAAGGCAAAGAATCTGCAGATTAGGAAAGGCTTTTTTGAGATGTGGTGAAGTTTTGAAAAAAAATTTTTTTTAAGAAAAATAGGAATTCTACGTTAACTATAGCTTTAGATATAGGATACACACTTACTTTTAAATAGTTTATACATCTACTTATAGGTTTAAGGTGACTTATAAGACACATGACTAAATGTTTTAGCTTGGCAATATATTTACTGTATATAGTAAATTCTACCTCCTCCCCCCATTCTCACTGCCATCACAATGATGTCTAAAGAACAGTTTAGAGGTCTCACCAGACCTAATAAGATAGAGTAAATAGACCCTTAGGACCATGCCTTCAAAACCACTGAATTATAGGTAGTCATTGGCTTCCATAGCTTATGTGTATAGTATAACCCTTCACCCTGGCCTTGCCTGTCTTCCCCTCCCCGCCCCACCTCCACACACACACACAAAGTGGAAAATGCTCTTTGATGATTGCAGTATTTAGGGATTCCCACAGTCAGGGCTGTTCTATATCCTGTCTACAGTGGTTTTCTTTTCTTTATTGTAACAATGCCTATTGTCAGTAGTCTATATAGATACTTTTCTTATAATTCTTTCTCGTCCCTTCTTTCTCTGTTGCTTCTCCCACGCTTCTCAGCTTTCAAAAAAAAAAAAAGCTAACCTTGCTGCTCAAGGCCTTTCTTTCCTTTTCATCCAAGAACCAACCAATTAGAGCACGATGGACATAATCTTTGGATCTGACCATTCTTTGGGTATTGCATAGTACTAAGGAGATTATTCCTTCAGAGCTAAGAGATTTGTATTTTTCTCTCCTGTTTTCTATCAGGTAAAGTTATGCTCACAAAAATTAGAGAAAGGTCATCTTAGTTAGCTTAATTCTTACTGTGTTAGAGAAGTTTCTAGAATGTCACTGAAAAGGTGCTAGGCAGCATATGCAAGGGATCCTCACACAAAATAGAGGTGACTAAGTTGGACTTATCTACATTTTCTGTCAGTAGTATTAGCTCTTAATTTTCCCCACTCCTAAGATTATATTTAATGTACCACTACTGTGAGGAACTCTGGCTCAACAGTTCTCAAACATTTTGGTCTTGAAAGTCCTTCAAACTCTTAAAAATTACTGAAGACCCCAAAGAGCTTTTGTTTCTATGTGGGTTATAACTGTCAATATTTACTGTATTAGAAATTAAAACAAAAATTTAAATGTTAATTAATTTAAAATAATAAATCTACTACATGGTTAACATAAGTCGCATTTTTATAAAAATATTTTCCAAACAAAAAGTGAGAAAGGTGATGGTCGTGTTTTTTCAAATTTCTTTAACGTTTAATAATACAAGTGAATTTCATACCTGCTTTGGCATTCAATCTAATGATATGCTTTGATTAAAGTATGTGAGGAAAATATGGCCTCAAACAGATATATAGTTGGAAAATGAAAAAAGATAATTGTGAATATTCTTTGATACCACACCAAAACTTGACAAGTACAGCTTCTTAAATGTTAATTGCAATATGAAATCTAAAATCCTATGACTTTAGATTTGTCTATCTTCTGTGTTGAATGGATCTTTTACTCATATATGATTTTGATAAGCATTTTCTCAAAAACAAGTAAAGTGATCCTGAAAACTCAAGGAAAACAAACGACACTATTTTCTGCTAGTGATAGGAAGAATGGTCAGATAGCAAAGATTATGTCCACTATGCTCTAATTGATTTGTTCTTAGTTGAAAAGGAAAGAAAGGCCCTGAGGAGCAATGTCTTTATGCATTGATCATTTAGAAGTTATTGGTTCACTGAATTAAGCAGACATTCCAAATGTTGACACATTTTGTTATACAACATGAAAAAAAAATCACATCCATTAATGTCACCCAAGAAGATAACTTTGAGGACCTGGGAAGCTTTCGGGCTAGTAATGGTAGACACACATTTTCTAAAATTCCAATATTTCCTTGAAAGTTTGAATTTTATTACAGGGAATAAAGTTTTTTTCATTGGAATTTTAGGATCACATTACTCATTTTTAAGAAAATTTTTACCAGCTACTCGCATATGAATAACCAAAGTGTTTCTGACGTATTCTTTTAATTAAAAATGGGGTTACATTTTTCAAGTGGCTAGTTTAGCTTGCAACTAAAACAGTTGTACAAGTCATTTCCTTAGAGACAACCAGTTTGCTATGCAGTAGAAGTGTTTTATGCACTTCTCATTTTGTCACACAGGATATCAAAAAGATGGACACTCAAGGGTCAAGATTTAACAAAATTTAAGTTTTTACTGCTTTTTCAAGGACAAACTTAAATTGATTTTTTCCCCCCCATTATGAGTATATGATATTGAAGAATACAGTGACTACTGTTTGGTACCACTATCCTAACCTATACTAAAGGACCAGCACAGTTTTACCTCCAATGCTTTTGCACACAGTGAAAAAGGCAAAAAAGTCTTAGTATGATTATAAAAATAGTTTTCATCCTCTGGACTCTTGAAAGGGTCTAGAACACCCCCAGGGTCTAAAGATCATCTTTGACAATTGCTGCTTTACCTTATTAAGGAATTAATCAAACAATTGTTACAGAGATAATGAAAATAGCCAGTTAACTCCTCTCCTTTCCCTCCAGTTGATCTGCAATAATATGCTAGAGTGGCTAAAATCCATACTTCCAATCAATATTACTTGGAGAGTTTTAGGTAACTATAGGCATTCCATGGATGCTGAAGCTGGGAGTGGGGATATTCCCTGGCAACTTTAATAGTGGAGGGGACAATTAGAATACAGTTTTGTTTATTAAAGAGACAGTATTAAGAATTAAGTGTACATTTTATTAGTTATATGACCGAAGTCATGGCACTTCAATTTTCTCAGTTGGTGAGAATCAGCTGAGATAATGTGAAAACACTAAAAATCGTGACAGTCTAGACAAACATAAGTTATAATAACCCATCCCTTCAAAAGGGAAAAAGGAAAGGGATAAAGGGATGGGGAGAAAAGATTAAGAGACTTTTACTTACATTAACTCTTCTCCTAAATCAAAATAAAAATTCTTTGCTTTGCCCATAGATTTGCCCCATTTCTATTAAACACAATCATCCTCAACTCTTAGTCTTTTCAAACCAAGTACCAATTTCCTTCACCTGCTGATGTATCCAAATGGCAATTTTATTTAATTATTTGAAAAACCAAAAGCTACCCATTGGATTACAGTTGGGAGGGAGAGTAGAATACAAATAGAAATATGCAAATAAAAAATGTTGATCATTCTAACTAAAAGCATAATATCTTTACCTCTCATTTACATGCAATAATTAAACAGGACAAGAAAGTGAAGACTAACCAGATTACTCTGTATTGAAATATACTGCCACAATGTACAAAGAACTAAGGTATACTGGGAAAGGAGAAAACAAATAGGCTTGTCCTTTATGGTTTACAAAGTATTTTAACATGCATTACCTCTCTCAAACTATGTAGCAACCTGTAAGGCAAGTAGAAATTACCTATATTTAACGAAGAAAACCAGGTTTCAAGGAAGTTAACTATCTTGTCCCAAATTAAAGGACCTATCAAGGACCTTACTATGAGCACATCTTGTGGCTTCCAGTATCACTACATTAGCAGTTATGTTTTAGCAGTTTATTTGGTGGTGGGGACATGGGGAAAACAGCAGAATCCCTCTTACAAATGAAATCTTACACTGAACCTGAACTATGAAATATATAAATATACAAAACAATGATTTTTATAAGTGTTTTATAAGTGTTTTAATGATAAAGTAACAGTTATTGATAAGTTTGTGTCCTCACAAGCAAAAATTTAACATGAATAGGTATGTACAGAAAGGAATTTTTTTTAAAGGCCAGTGCCCTCAAAATCAATGACAATCTTTCTCATTAATGTCATATTAACAAAGAAGTTCAAATATATGTACAAATGTAGCAGAACAAGTTTTAATTCAAAGCCTGCACAAGAATAACATTGTAGCAAAAGATAATCTTGTAAATAATGTTAAAATTTGGTAAAACGTATTACGGGGCAGCTATTTTTTAAGTTATAATTTTAAATGTGCTTAAAAATGTAATCCAATGCAAGCGTTTTTGTACACTAAAGTATTTTGGGGATCCGTTAAAAGCAGTTTGTAAACCATTACACAGTGGTTTGTTGTCATAAATTCACTGCTTAATCTCTGCTTAGTTCATTTAGGACAAAATGAAGTAAAAAACACTTTTTGACAATCAAAATTATGTACATAAGAAACCTGATTAACCAAGGAAGAATAGCCACTAATCCATAGTCAAAACAATCCATTCTATTTGCTGAACCATATAAAATTGCTATTAACTAACAATTTGGACTGTAAACTATGAGGTTCATATGGTTCAATCTAATACTTCCCATTTTATTTTAGTCTCTTTACTTATAAAACCATTAAAAAGTTGTCAAAATAAGTGATTATATAAGCAAAGTAGAAAAGTGCAATAACCAACACACACACATCACTAGAACTAACTAAACATATTAAGAATTTTAAAATATTAAATTCTTTATAGTGCAGAGTTTTATTCACTTTGGTAGCATTAACTGCTTAATACTCAAAGTATATTGTAATATGATATCTTTTATTTATTGGAAAATGAGTGAACTGACAATTACCTACCTTTCTCAAAGCAGTTTGGCACTCCACTTTAAAATTTATCTAGTTGTCCCTGGAACTTCTTCAAGTAAAATGCATTATACTTCGAAACTCATTAACTTTTCCAAAGTAAATATAAGCATTTCCTCTTTTATTAAAAACTTTATTGAATTATTTCACTGAAAACAAAATCAAGTTAGACTTTGTAGGAGTTTTAGATCTGAGGACAGTTTTGTTTGTTTCCTTCTATGGTTTACCTTGCCATTCTTTTTACTGGCCTAAGGTTACCAAATTAGGTATATTTAATATTTTAAGTCTTTATTTTGGAGGACACTAAATCAAAATTGTAAAGGGATTACTAAGAATAAATGTGATTCCCATACAATATACAATTCAATTTTCAGATAGTGGGATAAACCAAATTATTTCATGTGAAGGTGAATCCAGTTCTTTTGAAGATTCCTCCAAATTCAACACACTGCAACAAATTAAGCCACTTAGAGAAGAAGGCATCATCATGTCACATATAAAGGTGACTCTTCCCTGATCATTAATGAGGATTATAACAGCAAGAGTAATTCACACTGGGTGTGCATGAATTTCATTCTTCCATTATGAACTACACTGAACAAAAACTCAAAATGCTATGACTCACTTGGTTATTACTGAACACTTTATTAAGTGGAAAACACAGGATAAATTCAGATAATCACATTTTGAGAGTTGTAGATGAATTTTACTTATATACTTTCTATCAAAAAGAAAAATCATCTATTAGAAACAAATTCTACGTTCTATTTTTAGAATGATGAAGAATTTAAAATGCTAAACACTTGATATCTTTTAAGAGCACTTAAGAATAGTACTCTTAAAAAGCTACAAGTGTTGCCAAGTCATGTCATAACTGGCTCAAACAGTCCCATTTGCATCTAAAGCCACTGCATGCTACTACATGAATCAATATTAAATACCTCTTGGAGTTACTAAAAATTGGAATATTGGCAGAGGTATGTACAGTAAAATATGAAAATGGTGACTATCCATTTTCCATATACCTCTTTTAATGTCTAGATATAATGAAGATGTCCTTTCTAGGCAAATAGATATAATTTGTTTAAAAACTAATAGCTTCTTGGCCTTTGGCTAAGATCAAGTGTAATTTCTTCAAAAGCTAAAAGAAAGATATAAAGAATACTAGCAAAGTGTGATGGATCCATAGGCATGGTTCTCTCAAAAGAAAAATAAAATAGATTTTGAAGCCTAATATTTTGAAGCCTAACATTTTATAGCCTATCAAATTGCCAGAGTCATTAAAAAATTCAAATTCATTTGGTTTTTCCTTTTTTTGTTTAAAAAAAAAAATACCTAGCTGTTATTTTAATCAGGCTTGAGTTTAATCAAACGTGTCTCAAACACCACTTTTTTTCATGTTAAAGACATAACTTATCACTTTTAAAGTCAGGAAATAATAATAATCATTTTATGAAAAGCTTAGTTCAGATGACGTCTGGCCCTGAAGTGAAAGAGTTAACATTCAACTAAGCTGATCTGCACTTCTGATCCACTACATTTTTCACAAGCTGCCTTACAATGAGCTGAACAAGTATCAACTGTAATTTGATCCCAGAGTTTATGGAAAAAATAACTGCACATACTCGACATGCACATTTAATAAAAATCTGTTTCAAGAAAAACATACCCAATAAAAACAATTTAAGTCATATTTAATTGTTCGATTAACTTCAAATCTGCAATCCCTTTGCTTCACGCTCTCTAATAAAACAGAAAAAAAAAAAAAAGGCAGCAACCCTACTGCAGGGAAAAGAGGCTTGAAAAACAACTTTGATTGGCACTTGGCCTGACCCGCAGAGGAAGAAAAACAGTTTTTGGACAAAGAACGCCAATATTTGAGCTTGCTTACTTACATGCATTTTCCTTTTTTTAATATATAAAGAACAATCTCAACTGAACTGTATTTAGAGATATTGACTAAAAACGGTGCCGTATTCACCTTAGTCTTTCAGTCCGGATGCATTTGCACAGCTCAGCAATTTTAATTCATTGGTACTGGACAAACAGAAGCACCTCAACTAATGTTTTCACTCAATGAAATATAAAAATAGTTTGGATAAGAACGAACTGAATAAAATATCATCTAGTAGCCACTGTTAAAGTCTGATTAAAAGCTTTAAAAGCGACATCTTTTCGCCCCTCCCCCTCTCTTAACGGAGCGATTAAGCCAAGTGAGCTAAACAATACTGGAGTAAACTTTCCATCAGTCACCCTGGGAAGCAATAAGCTGATTGTGCGTCTAATTTTTTCTGGATCAACACGGGGGAGAGCGGGGTGCTGGGCAGGGGGGCGGATAACTCGCTTTCACCTCCATCTCCTCCTCCCCCAACCCCAGCCTGAGGAACTGTAAGGTCGAATAGCATTTCCCATGGGCATAAAGTTCAAGCTGCTTTACCAGTTCCTTTCAAGACTGAGCTAGAGACACAAGACGATCATCAAAAGAACGTAAAAAGGGGGTGTTAGGCGAGAACACGCAAGAAGGCACAAGCAACCGAGTAAACAAAAACACCCGCAAGAGTTAGCCACCGAGAAGAGGGAGCCAGCCAGGTTCCTCAAGGCCAGACCTGGCTGTTCTGATTTCACACCGACCTCCATCAACAGCACCGAGAGGAAGACCGAACAGGTCCCCTCGCTCCCTCCGCGGGAGGAGCAGGCCGGGGGTTTCAAGGTAAGATGAGCGGAAAAACGGAATACAGGCGCCCCCCCCCACCCCCAATCACCACCAGGGCCACCAAAAAAATCCCCAACCCATCGGGACTAGCGTCTGTCCTGGTGGAGATAAACAGCAGCAGCAGTCTAACCTCTCCACCCTCAACTCACGCCCCCTTTTTCGGTCTTGGCGTGGGGAAGGTGCCCCGGGATCCCTCGGAGCCTCGCCCCAAGACTGCTCCCCAGGGCCGAGCAGCCCGAGCCTCGGCCGGCAGGAAGCGCCCCTTTCGAGCTGGACCCCAGGCCGAGCCCGTACCTTCCGCAACACTTTCCGGCAGTTGGTACAGAGCATGTAGTTGGCGGCGGCCGACGGGCTGCTGCCGCCGCGGTTCATCGTGGCTGCGGGCACCGAGGGCGGAGGGCGGGCCGGGGCCGGGCTGTCAGTGCGGCCGCCCGCGCCGCTGCGGAGCCGGACGGTCCCCGCGCCGCCGGCCGCGCTGCAGCCTCAGCCTCCTCCCGGCGGGATGTCAGATAGGTAGGCGACGGCCCGAGAGCAAGCGGCGCTGTCCGAGGCGACCACCGCGGCGGCTGCCGAAGCGACGGCGGAGACGGCGGCGGCTGCTCCTCACCGGCCCGTTGTTCCACCCGCCCCCATTCCCCAGACCCCCGCCCCCGCCAGGCTAGGACGAGCAGCCGCCACCGCTGCCTCCGCCGCCGCCGCCGCCGCCACCGCCGCAGCGCCTCAGTGCGGCCCCGCCTCCGCCTCCCACCACCTACACCACCTTCACGCTCCCGGACCGCCCCCTCCCGCCAATCGGACAGCTCCAGCCACGCCTCCGGGCGCTAGTCCGCCGCCAATGAGCAACTAGAGCTCGGCTGAGAGCTGCGCCGGCCAATCACAGAGGCGGAGGACGCCTTGAATCTCCGGGCAAGTTAAGTTTATCTCCCAGGCACCGAACTGCAGGGATATGGCGGGTTAGTTAGGTAGTGGGGTGGGAGGGAATACAGTTGGTGCTGCTCCGCCAATAGAAGGAAGAGGGTGTGTCGTATGCAAATTATCCCGGGAAGCCCAGCCCCTCCCCTAAGGCAAGCCACGGCCCCTTTTCTAGGTCCCTGCAGAAATGGAGAGGGAGTGAAATAAATAGTTGGGAGCTGTAGCTCGCTAGTGGGTCTAAGACTGAGCTAAATATTTCCTGATTTTTTTTGAGAAAGGTTGGGGAGGTGGCGGGGGCGAGGAGCTAAAACGTTCATAGCATCACGGCAATGGTTAGGCTTTCTCTCTGCCCAAATCTTAGGTTAGCTGTAAAGACTGCAGTTACGTAGCACTTTGCATCCAAGGATCTCTAAGAACTTTATGCATCATTTATCGTGAGCTGCATTTTGCAAAAGACCAGTTAGTTATCTGAGGCTTGGGCGGAGAGTAGAGGATAGATGTTTGAGGTATGTTTACACCATTAATCGAGTTGTGGTGAGAAAACAAAATCTCTGGTTTCGCAGTTTGCTCTCCATTCTCGCAGTCCTCTCAGTAATGAAAGTTTTTTTATTTGTCCAGCACTGAAGGACCAAAGAGACAGGACTGTTTTCTCACCCAAAAGTCCTTTCTGAGGCAGCTGGTCAGACACACGCAGAACACAGCCCTGCTTGGGAAGGAAAGTTCAGAGAACATACTGCCTTTTAAAACTGAGCTGGACCAGCTTCTCCAAAGCTGAAAAGGGTGAGTCAGGATTTTTGCTTTCACGCTCCGAAGAGAGGAGGCAGATGTAACTGGGAGAAAGCTCTGGCTGGCTGGGTGTGAGGGAGACAAGGAGAGTCGGGGAGCCAGGTCTCCAGAAGGGGCCTGCGACTTGCGTGTGGGTCGAATGCTGGTTCCTGACGCCAAACGCCAAGAAACCTGCTCCCCAGTGAGAACAAAGGCAGGCGCCGAGCGAGAACCTGATTGGTGCACAGTCCTCACCGGTGTCCTCGGGGCCCCGGAGATAACTTGCTTCACCCACTGACGCCGAGCTCTGTGCTCGCTGGAGCCCCAGCTCCCCGCCCGGCCTCGGCTGTGACCACACAGTACTGTGCGTTATGACATCACCTGTTTTCGCTCTTTAGAACACGATCAGTGTTCTCGGCTTCTCCTTTTTTAAAGGTCTCTAGTGTACAAAGATTTGTGAAGGTCTGCAGTTCTCAGAATGAATCTGTGGAGATGATTTAAAAGAACGGTTTCACTGGTTTGCATTTCTTTCTTTTCTTTTTAATTAAAAAAAAAACCAAAAAACAAAAAACACCCTGGTTTCCTTTGGGATTCAGTGGTGGTGTGATGCAAAATCAGAAAGGTACACTGGGAGGAGCTAGCAAGTTTAGCACATCAGAGCTATTAGACCAAATTGTGTGGTTAAAACTGCCAATCTCCTCATTTTTCAACAGCTGCCTCTTCTCTGTTCCTTTTAGAGACCAGCAGGCATAAACCAAGTCTACACAAGGAACAAAGGAAATGGAAATCTGCCAGTGTCGGGTTTAAATAAGATTAAAATAGACTGGAAAATCCCCAAAAGGGTCTAAGTTATGTCGTTGGGTAAACGTGTTGATCCATTAAACTAGTGACAGCTAAAGGTTGCTTAATGCTGTGTAGACATATATAGCCTAGAACAGCAGTGATGTGGGGAAGGTGCTTAACATTCAGTTAGGAGAAACTGTAAAAGCAAGAAAGTAAAGTTCAGCAGAAGGAGAAATTACCACATGCTCCTCAATGCAGAGAACCAAGAAATTCAGGAAGAAAAGTAGCAAGGCACAGTTTTTCTAGAACTGAAACACATATGTGTCTCCATTTCGTGGTAAATTTCTTGGGCTATATTCCTAGCTGGTTCTGTCTTGTAAAGCAGATTTTATGTGAATATTCTTTAAAGGAAAGAAGAAATTGAAGTTTGAAGTAAAATTTTGTGCAGGGATTGAATTTTGTCAAATAGTATTTTAACAAATTATTTTCTATTCTTTTTATAATCTTTTACGTAATAGCTAACATCTAACAATGAAACCCTTTAAGTTCTTCAATAACTAAATTTCCCAGAAAGAATGGCCAAGAGAGTTCATCGCTATGCAATTATACCCTCTAACAAAGAATCCTGAAAGGAGGTTTCAGAGGAATATTTTCGTCGATACATGGTCAGATAACATGTGTGACCTAATGATGGCTCTCTCCACCAAATGCCTCCAAGTTTTTATAACATTAATTATCTATAATGCCATTTGTTTGGCAGTTAACCATATACTGCACTGAGAAATTTCTTATATTGAACTGTAATATATGTGTTTATGTTCCAACCCTGAAATCTTCAATCCAGTAACTCATTCTCAAAACATAGCAAACTCCCCTTTCTTCTGGTTCTTACACCCTCCCTCTTATCTTACTTGTTTTCCACTTTTATGGTAATTTTCAGCTTCTGGACTGCTGTTTTCTTCCATTCCTCACCTGGCCACCCTTCCTTTCCTAGCCAGCCTGGATATCATCAAGAGAATGGGACTTAGAGGGTAAGTGACTTGCAAATCCTGGATCATGCTTGTCGGATCACTTCAAAAAGAGTCTGGAGACTTTGCTAGATATAAATTATAAAGATTTATTCAAGGGTTTTGGGATTTGCAAACTGAAAACACAAATAGGCAATACCCAGAGTGTTCTGAAGAAGAAAAGCTGAAGGTTCTTATGATAAAAAGTACATTCTTGAGAAGAATCGGTCCTGCAATCTTAGCCTCTGGATTGATGCAAGATGGTAATCCTCTAGATGACCAGTGTTCTGGATACTGGATGTCAGGTGGTCTAGATACATGAACATTCTTTTCTTAGTCTCTCAGGGAGGGTAATCAGAGGATTATCTGGAGGTCTGGTATATATCCAGGCATTGATGCAGGACTGGAAAGTTCAGAAAAGTTTAAGTTCCCAAGCTATTTAGAATAAGAACAGAATTGTTTCCTCATACCTCAGCCTACTTGGTTTTAGCAATTCAACAGCTTGTCTATAGTGACTCCATTTTATTTCTTCGGTCTATTCCTTACACTGTTACGAGAGTTGGAAACAAAGCCAATTCTTTTTATTGCACACAGAGCAAGGAGAAACTCCAGCTCTTGTTGTCTGGTATGTCTAAAACAAGAAAGAACTTTACAAATGTAGGATATGGGTGTAAATTAAATTAAAACCAATGTTGAGAACTACTTTTGAATTTTTTTGTTACAAAGTTAGAATGATATTAAACATTTTACATTATTTTCAGAAATCAGTTTTGCTTGTTTTGAAATATTCTTTAAAATTTTTTTACAAGTAGTTCATAAAAATCACATGGCTTTGATGTACCATAACTTATTTACTTATTACTCCATTATTGAAAATGTAGGTTTTTCCAGGTGTGTGTGTGTGTGGGGGAGGTGTGGTTATAAATGATGCTTTGATAAACTTCCTCATCTATAAGTTTCTGGCAGTATCTCTGTTTTCTAAATATGGAATTTCTAACGAAAGGGTATGAATCTGTTTTAAGGCTCTTGCTGTAATTTGCTAAAATATTTTGTGGAAAGGTTTAGCCCATTTGCACTCATCTCATAGTGAATGAGAATGCAGGAGCATTTGAAAGAACAAATCTAATCTGTCATTCTCTTACAGAAGACCCATCAATAGTCTTGTTACCTCTACTTTTAATGCCTTCGCCTGGTGATTTTCTTCTGTTGAAAGACCTAGTTGAGTCAAGTGCTTGTCAAGTTGTCCATGGTGCCTCTCTTATACCTTTCTTTACCATCGAGCTCAGTTTTCAAAGATGGTTTGAATTCTATTTTTCTCATTAGGTTGTGAACCCCTTGAGGACATGAATGGAGTTACATTCACTGTGTTCTCAACTCCTAGCTCAACTCACAGAGAAGTGCTCAAAAAATCTTGGAGAAAATAATATTTTTGCTCTTACTTTTCTAAATACACTATACATTCTCTAATAATAGCTACAGGATCTTATAAAAGGGCTCTAATATTTGTGAATCGAATGGTTCAAAAAAAAATGATTGCTGTGAAACAGACAGATTGGATTTATGTCCTTTTCTGTCACCAATTCCTTCTCTGACATTGAACATAATAATGATTATGGCCAGAGTTTGCTATCTCTTGTATAAAATAAAAGTTTTTGCCACAAACCAAGGGTGTAGTGAGGGTTGGGGCAAATTTTTATGTTCAGCAGTATTGAACGAAGTTACCCTGTTAATAACATGCTGCGACTTTTGGACTTGAAATTGTTTACTTCTCTAGTTATCTTTCTTCTACTGACCTAAGAACTGGGCTCCTTTATAGTTCCTAAATAAGGATTCAATTGAAAGAAATCAATTACTAAAGATATTTTTTAAATTCCATTTCTTGAGACAATAGGTCATTTTCTAACATTTTGCCTCCTCAGACTTCTTTTTTCTCACTCCCCTGGCACCCAAAGCACTTGGACTGCAGAAGTGCTGCATTATTTACAAATTTGCAAATACTGTAATTTGTTTGGAACACAAAGGAATTTGCACTTCACACAATTGTAAATTGATTGCTCCCTTTGAGCTGTTAATTAGATTCCTGCTCTTTTTTCCTAGGGCCCAAGACCAGGACTACTCCAAAAGACATATTAAGAGGATCTTTTACAAGAAAGGCCACTCTGCTTTAGTGCCATTCCCATCCTACCCTCTCAATCACCCACCTCTACCAAGAAAATTATTCTTACCAAAGCTCATTTTTCAAAGAACAAATATTCCACCAAGATCTAAATTTCTGCAGGCTTTAACTTCCTATTTCAGAGCTTCCTGCATTTAACCCCATATAAAGTAGACTATGAATGAGAGGCCTACAGAGGTGAAGTTTGTTGTTTGTTAGCCTGTGCAATGTTAGCCAGCAAAGTGCTTTAAAAAATTGGAATTTAAAAAATTTACAATTTAGTCGATTTTACACCAAAAATCTAGATTTCTAGTTTCTTTTGAAAAGTTATAAGATCTGGTCACACTAGGCTCACGCTGCCGCATGGCAACCATCTATTAAAGCCCAGTACCTGCTATTCGGGTTTGGACACATACTATCTAGTTTACCAAGGTGTATGTCACTCCTTGTGGGTTCCATTTTGCCACTTTATTTACATTATCTCCTTGACACGACATTGGTAGGAATTTTCCACCTCAATAAACTTTCTCTAGCATCTAAATTACTGATCTGCTGATTGTCACAACTTTATCATAGAAGATGAAATAAAAAATAAACTTGTCATCTTTAGGCTTAACAGAAGTTGAGGACAGGGGAAAGATGCAAGGAATATCAGGTATCCTGACGTGTGTGTGTGTGTGTGTGTGTATATATACGTATATAATTATGTACGTATATAATTATATATATTATAGATATATAATATGTATATATATAATATGTATATATATAATATGTGTGTATATATATAATATATATATATCCCCTACAATGGGAAGAACAATTGTCTAAGAAGGGACTACTATGTTCTTTATGCTGCTAACCCCACTCCTTATTCTAACTCTGTCCACATCTTCATTCTAATTGTAGTTTTAGGAGAAAGGGACCACAGAGAATGTGGCAATAGTGGAAGGACATTGAGGATATTTTCTTTAATTGGCATTATCATGTAGAGACTAAGAGCCCTGGCTCTGGAGTCAGACATGGATCTGAGTATTGACTTTGTCTTTTACTAGATATATGACCTTGGATGAATTACTTAATTTCTTTACACTTCAGATTCCTCATCTGTAAAATGGAGTAATAATGCTACTTATCTTAAAGGGTGATTTTAAAGATCAAATAGGATAAAATACTATAGTTCTCAACAAAGTTACTAAAACATTGTAAGCCCTGAAAAAATGTTTGCTGCTAGCTGCCACACTACAAAAGATTTTATACTTTCTGCATACTATGTGACCTTGGATCTACTTACTTAATGTTTCTGAGTATCAATTTTCATTATCTAAAAAGTGAGGTTATTTTATGATTTCTCATGTATGCGGAATTTAAGGAACAAAAGAAATGAACAAACTAAAAGAAAACAGACTCACAGATACAGAGAACAAACTGGTAATTGCCAGAGGGGAGGAGAGTTGGGAGGCTGGGTGAAAAAGGCAAAGGGATAAAGAAATACAAATTAGTAGTTACAAAACAGTCATTGTATGGAGAGTGCAGAATAGGGAATATAGTCAATGTGTGTAGTGCCAGATGGGTGCTAGAGTAATCTGGGGGATAGCTATAAATTATATAAATGTCTAACCATTGTACTGTATACCTGAAACTAATATAAAGTAAATACAATACAATGAAATTTAAAAATCTTTAAAAATAGTAAAAAGTAAAAGAAAAGGATCTTCTGTATAGGGATGGCTAAAAAAATGAGGCTATTAATATTATCTTAGTCATAGAGTCATTTGAGGATTAAATGAGTTATCTGTAAACACTTTAAAACCATGCCTAGCATATAAGAAATTCTGTATTTTGAGGTTCTTCTCAAAAGTAAGATAATGTGGGTAGTAGAAATAGCAATGAACAGAAAGTCAGAAAACCTAGGGTTTAGTTCAGTACCGCTGTAAAACTATGTGATATTAGGCCTCAGTTTCCTCATCTGTTAAATATTGAGCAATGCTGAAGTCAAGGGTCAGGGCCAGATCTAGGTTTTAAGAGAACTGAAACTTATATAATATAGGACCCTTCTTTAAGATAAGAATATAAAACTAGAGATGCAAAATTAGTTATGAAAGTGAACACTTATTTAAAATCAGCAACAAAATCACAATAAAATTTTTAAAGCTCGAAAAAACCATAAACACCATAAAAATCCAAGTAAATAAATGTTTATTAATTAATTATCTGACAAAACCCTATTTTACTTTTTTTCCTAAATTTTTTGGACTGTGTTTCTGATTTCCTCCTCATATAACAATGATTTTTGCAATATTATCTTCTATGGAGAGAATAAAAAGATTATTCTATTTTTCCCTTAGCATGTATTTCCAGTGCTGAGTGCCTCAGAACACACATGTGTTATGAAACAGTCTCTAACCTTACATCTTTGTGACATGATGCTGGCGAATTGGCCTCTTGGGCAGTGGAAATATTCCTAGAACCAATTCTTACATTGGGACAACTCGAATTAACAGCCCCACACTGAAATGACTGATCCAGATATATCTATATGACTCACTAAACCCGAGCTAAAAGTGTCTCCATTTCAACTTCCCCTTAGCCAGATCAACAAAAATACCTATAGCTTCCCCAATATCTCCAGCACGAGGGAGAGTTTGAAGGAGGTGAATTGGAGGGCAAAGAGACTGTGGTCTTTGCCAATAATGGTTAAAATATTTTACTTCTGACATTTAATAAAAATCTGCCATTGCTCAGGCCTCTCTCAAAGCCTTGGAAGGAGCCAATGCTAGAGAAAGACTCTAAAGTTTAAACTTTGTTAAATTTGTGGTTAACCTATGTCTGAGTAGAGAATTAAAAAGATCTTTTAAGCTCGAAAGTTTTGTGAATTTGTTTTATCTTAATATTGCCACGAGAATCTAGTGTAAGCAGGATACAGGAGAGGTAGGAGAATTTCATCAAGTAGGCAAGGAGAAAGAAAAAGCCCCTCTAGTCTCAAAAATCTCGAGTTGTATTGGTTTTCCTTTGTTCCCTCAGGGATCGTTTTTCTTGTTAGTCTGTCTCCTTGATATTCCAAACTCGCTGTCCCAAATTCTCAATATCCTTCTTTCGGAGTTGAGGAAACTAAGAGAAATATTTTATATATGTTAAAGATCATTGTGAAATATGCTGGCTGTCTAGGTGTTAAAAAGGAAAGTGGATGAATAAAATTTAAAAATCCACATGGGAGTAAGGGAGTTTGGGAGTAGAATCTAGTTAATGCGACTACAGAGGAGTTATAATCTGTAAACTCAGAAGTTAGGGGCAATAGTGTTCTATTAGGAGGGATTTTCAGAGAATCAATACGTAGAACTGAAGAGAGATTGCAGGGGCCCTTAGAACAGTCTGCACTTTCAAACTCTGAATGTGATTATGGTACATATAGACTTTGAGCATCTTTTGGGATGAATCTTATGCATCTGATTATTTCAAGTACTTGGAACCTAAGAGCAGCTCAAAAAAGCTGGATGGATGAAACGATTAGATGTATTAGAGTTTGTTAACTAGAAAGTATTTATTTTTACTAACAAAAGTTCCCAAATTATTTTAAAATTGTAAAAATATTTTCATGCAAAGGTAAAATGTGCCTTGTTAGCAAGAAGAAACTTTCAGCATTTATATGAATGGTAATAACAAAGACAGCAATTTAAAATAAAATATTGGCTTGAGATAATGCATTCCTACATAACTGTAGGCTTGGAATCACAACAGCAATTTGTGAGATTCTGGAAGGTTGCAAGTTTGGAAGAGTATGCTTTGAAATATATGCTATCCAGATATTCTTTTATTCACTCATTTATTTATTGGACACTTACCAAGTAGTAAGTCCTCTTGATAAAAATAACAAAAGACAGATTTTTAATCTAATAGTGAGACTGAGGTATAATCTTGGCATTGGTGTAGGAGATAAATACAAAATGGGGAATAGAGGGCGAAAAAGATTATTAGAAAAGAGCTCAGAAAGATCTTTTGAGGATTTATGCCTGTAACGGCATGCCTCTTACTAGTAGTGATGCAAAATTTTGCTGTGTCTCAATGCACTTTACGAGTCAACAGGAAGATAGAATTAACCCTTATTGATATTAGAGAACAATACAGAATAGTATATGATGAAATCACCTCCTAATTCCATGTTCATTACTTAATTCATTCTTGCATTTATGCATTCATTCACTCAGTATATCTTTGTGGAGTGAGTACACACCATGTACCAGGCACTTGGCTAGCCACTGAGATAAAGTGATGGACCGAGGGTCAGAGGGTCTAACAGAATTTATAACCTAGCACAGAAGATGGACTTTAAACAAGTAATGCCAATATGTGGTGGGTGTTTTAGTAGAGAAAACTCAGGAAGGAAGTATAAAGCAGGACAATCTAAGCTGACCTAAGCTTCTCTAAGGTAGTAAATGTAAACCCAAGAGTGAGCTGTCCCCTAGTTTCTGACAGTGACTTCCACGTATTCCATCCAGTAGGTCCTTTCCATTGAAGTGTTTCAATTCCCCCTTTTAACATAGTTCATACTCCAGTTATGAAACTGCTAGGAATCCTGGCTTTTTTACATTATAGTAGACACACTTTTATGCTGGGAGAAATCTCTCCTTTCTTTTCTAAGAGGTACTATCCACCAAACTTTTTAAAAAATAGTAAAGGATATTTCCTGATTAAAGAATATCACTTAACATCATTATTTCACCCTTAGATTACATTCTGCTGAGTCCTGCTTGTGTATGTACAAGAAAAATGTATGCGCCATTTCTAATGTGTACATCTATATTATCTCTCTTAAGTCAGCAAAGTATTTGAAGATAATCCTCATGTTTCTAATCTATATCCTCTAATCCCCATCACACTCATGGTAATGATATTATAATCATAATAGATACAGTAACAGAAGCAAGTACTACCATGTACCGAATGCTTTTTACGTGCCAGTCATTTTGCAATAATCTACATACGTTATCTTGCCTAATATTTACAAAACCCTATGAAGTGGTTATTATTATCACATTTTACAAATGATTTATAAGGATTAAAAGTTTGGTCAAAGTCACATAGTTATTACAAAACAGAGCTGTGATTTGAACTCAGATTTGCTTGACGCCAGTGTTTATGGTGTTCTGCAATCCTGCCTTGGCACTGTATAATCAGTCATTATTGTAAATAGTCTTTGAACTCATTCTCTGCATTTGGTTACCAAATTGTGAGGTCCACTGACTTAGATCTCCCACATATGCACCAGATATAGTTTGGGCACATTAATAGATGTCTATTAATTGGATTCTTATTGAAATAAATGCTATAGGGGTCGGCAAAGAAGTCTCCGCTGTTCCCTATTCTAATATTTTATTGCTCACTGGCATGTTACTCTAAAATACAACAATTCATTGATCCTGGGATACAAAAAAATACTTTTGTTGGACATCTAAGTTGAAATTCCAACTGTTTTGATATACAAATCTGAAGATTCCTAGGCACTTGGTTAGGCATAAAGGTCAAGTGATGGATGTAATAGAGATTCAAGTTGATAAAATTGAGGAAAAGTGGAGAGGAAAGAAGGTGCTGCTTCTACTCTCACATGCTGTGTAAGGAATTTTCCAGATCTATTGTGATTAGCCGAGATGAGTGCCTCTAAGGAAGAAGATGAATAAACTGGTTTTCTCATACTCTGCCAGCAAGCTAGAGATATTTATCTCAATCCGTCCCATCCATATTCTCCTCTAAAGAAATCTTTCTACTTGTGGCCTCATTCTAAATAGTCAGACTCTATACTTATACTATGTGTTTGCTCCTTGTCTCAGATGAGTGGACCAAGGGATAGACGCTTGATTTCGAAGACAGTCATTTTGGAACCTGGCCAGCCATCTGTATGGACTAACTTAAAAATGATAATCTGGGCCAATCAGATGCCTTTCCAGTTTGGAAACTTGGCAGTGGGAAACTAAGACACTAAGCCAGTTGGCAGTAAAGTCAGATTGTGAGAGGATACCATGAACCATATGTAAGATAAAACTATGACGGAACAGAACAGACAGAGTAAAGATTGAAGAAGCTGGTTGGGAAAAGAGATGGGAGCAATGCACAGAAAGCAAGCAAACACACGACGGCACTGGTATTTAGAGCTGCCTTCAATCCTGGCGCGTTTCCACTTCCAGTCCTTGCTGTGTATTCTTGTAACAATTCCCTTCCCCCCAACTAATCTCTCACTGCTAATTTTGTGAAGTAACTTGAGTGTGCCTCCATTTCTTTCAACTGAAAGAGATTGACTGAAACAGTTTTCATTTCCATAGCAAGCACTTGCAAATATAAAATATTACTCTTAGTTCTCATTAGTAGATGGATATGAAAGTCAGACATTCTAAAAGAAAGAACTAGAACTCACTTGGCCAGAAACCCCCAGTTTAGCTTTTGTACATAAAAAATTCTTACGGCCTATGTTTCATTAAGAAACACTGCTCTGCAAAAAGCTCAAACTCTTTAGAATTTTTTTTTTTTGGAGAATGGAGATCAGTGATCTCTTACCCAAACTGCTTCTCCTCCCCAGATTTAATGTCAAAATGATTCTATGTTGTTAGCAACTGCCTGTGAAGAAAGCTTTGAGAAACAACTTTCTCCCTTCCTACTTTTTATCCTTCATTCAACCTTAAATGCCCACTGTCCCATTTTAATAATTTTCTAGAGTTTTTGAACCAAAAATATTTTTGAAAAAGTAAAAAAAAAAAAAAAAAAAAAATCAAAATTAAATTTCCCAAAAGTTTCCAAGAACTAAGTAGTCAAGGAAAAAGGTAAAGTGAATGAGAGTGACTTTGTATTTGTTTGCAGGTTAAAGATCACTTTAGTGGTCTTTATGGGGTATAAAGAGGACCAGGGATACACTAGGAGGTCATTTTGTCTTAGAAATGTAACCATGTATAAATGTTGAATTTGACTCAACTTGCCAGATGTGGAATGTGCCTAATCAACTGATCAGTTTCTGTAGAGCCAATCACTTGGTTTCCATTCCTGTACCTCACATGCTTTGTCTCTGCAGGAGCCACCACTCTTCTTCCCTTTATAAACCTCTCCGTTCTTCTCTCTCTCTCTCTCTCTCTCTTTCTCTCTCTCTCTCTCTCTCTCTCTCCCCCTTCCCTCCTTCCCTCCCTCTCTCATTTATATCGGACTTATTCTGAGCTCAGAAACCCATGAACATGTTCTTTATCTCATAGTAAAATAATTCTAAGAATTTGCTAAGACCTTGGAAAATAAAGGGGATTTTTTACCTTACCAATAAAGATCATCTTTGCCACACTTTTGAGAACTTTGTAGCTGGGGAAGAAAAGAAAATGGTGTTTCTCCCTGGGCAATACTAGAAGGGTTGTGGTTGTATTAGACTTGCTGTTGATGAGATAATTCTACTAGTCTTTATATACAAGACCCGTCACTGAATTTTCTATTTCTCTGAGAAGACATGAACATCTAGAGATACACATGTCTGTGGGGAACTAGAATGCCAAGGGATAGAATCAAATGGAAATATTATACAATGTGACCTGAAATGTATCACCTAAGAGCTCTGTAAAGGTGGAATTGAAAACTTTTTTCCTATCTCTATATTGTATAATCTAGTCACTGTTCAAAAAGTCTTTAAATTCCATTTTTTAGTACTTTATAGGTTTTTTTTTTTTGAGGATTAAGTGAAAAACTAATAAGTAAAGTGCTTAGAACAGTGTCCTTCCTATTATGAGAACTTAATAAATTTAGCTATTATTGTTTCTAAAAGGTTTCACACAATGGTAATATTTTTTTTTCAATAGCAATTGAAATTTGCTTGAATTTTAATGTTTCGGGTTCCCTGATACCATTTACCACTGTTCGTTTGATTTAAAAGGGCCTCAAGTACTTGATAACATGCAAGGTTTATCATCAACCATCTTTATTGCACTTGCGTTTGCAAAGTACATTTTTGTCTATTAGTCTATTCAATCATATTCCAAAATAGAGAACTCTGTTTCAAAGACTCTGTTGAATAATGAAGAATCTAAGTGCTTGGAGAAATTAAATGACAACGTTGTATCCCTCATTCTCATCTCTCTAGAGATAAAGAAAGACAATCTCCTCTAGAACTTGAGCTTGCTCTTGTATGTAGGTGAGAGTGTGCGCACACACACATACATTATGTATACATACCTTTACGTGTCCTGCACAAATTATTTTTTCTATACTAGAGATAGCATGTCATAATCGTTCTTTAATCTTTTAACTAAAGAATTGCAGTTTTCCAGTTAATAAAAAGGAAATAGTATTCCCATTTAAGAGCAAGAATTCTGAGATAGAGAGCCTTGGAACAGTTCTAGAGCTTTGCCTAGTAGCCGATAGCTGATGATTCCCAGTTTTACTCTGCTAGAGGCAACTACCTTTCTTGATATGAACAAAATCATGAAAGATAATATACCCAATGTATTCTGTATGACTCACACAAGAACCTAACCACATTATAAATAGGTCTGATTTTTTAAAATATAGGTCTGGGCCGAGAGGGTCCTCCGGGTGGTATAATAGGCAGGATGTTTAAAGCATGGACCTAGCCACAGGTTCTGTCATTTTTGTCTATTACAATTGCCCTGTGTTTGTAGAAGCCTATTTGTGAGTCTGCCTTGGTCACCAGGCAAAATGCCTTATTTATTTCCTGGTTGTTTACAAAACCAAGGAACCAGGCTACAGGATATTTATACTGTTGTCTATCGAAGCAGTCACTGAGACAGAAGATAAGCAGTTCAGCCAAAAATATCATGGCTTGCAAAGTATGAGTGAACATGAAAAAGGTCATTGCATTATCCTGTCATAAGTAAATGATTTTGTGATCTTGAGCAAATGACACAACTCATTTAGGTTGATTTCACCTTCCTCGGATGTCATGAAATAATTTTTGCTTTTTCACAATCGTTCTTAGCCCATTGTGCGGTGACATCGCAGGTTAAAAGGGGCTGAGGCAAAGTCTAAGCTGGATCCTCCTAAGAACGTCAAGAAGAGTTTCTCTCCCTTTTCAAGAACTAAGGTTGGCTAAGGTTCTAGAGTTGGGGGCTATCAAGGAGGGGTAAGATTTTTCTAGGTAGAAAAAGCGAAGAAGGTAAGGTAGACGCTTGCATGTGTTGATGTCATAGTTTCTTTAACCCAGGCGCTGCCCAAAGTAGCTTCCAAATGAAGACCAGTGCTCTGCTCCCTTAGATAGGACAGCAACTGGGGGGTGATCAGAAGCTCTAGCCCCAACCTGCCAGCTCCTGAGCCAGTTCAGCACCACGTCAAGTCTGTCCTCTTCGCCCTTTGCTTTCAGGGCTTCGGCAACGTCATTCTGTTTCTATTCCACAGTGAGACCAGGTGCATTCCTAGAGCCCATGGATTCCAATGACGTGTTAGCTACACTGACTTTGTGTCATCACGACTTCTGGGGCCTCAGAAGCAGATTCAGCAAGATTATATGATTTCAAAGCCTTTTACCGTCTCTTGCCTTTGGCCTTGTCACTTATCTGACCTATTTTCAACTTTCCATGTTCCAGTCTCCCATCCCTTTGATCAATTTGCTTCTTTTCCACACTTATCAGCCCTACTCCCTGCTACTTTCAAACTAGAGCAAACTGCTAAACTCTAGTATCTTTGCTCTTTTGTTTAATTTCTCCTCAAAATTCACCCAAAGTATCCTGGAAGCAAAGTACAAGTGCTTAATATTTTTGCAGGGTAAAGCCCAGAGATACTTACCTATAATATGGCCTATTTGCCACTTTATGTAGTTCTTGCTCCTGCCAGGGGTAAAGCTTGGGTGAAATTTTGCCTACACAAGCTTTGGCTATTCTGTGTTTAGTGCTGCTCATGCTGAGTGAGCTATTGTCTAAGCAAATGAAGGCAAGTGTCCTTGAGTAATGGTTTTGGAGGCACTGGTGGCATATTCCCATGTGCAGGTTACCTCTGGCCCTGTCCATGAGTAGAATCGCAAGCACAGCCACATTCTTCCAAAAGAAAAGGTCATTTTCACTGTTTGACTAAAAGCTTCACATCTCTGTCTGGACTTTATTCCTTCACGTACCCCACATGCATGGACTGGAGCCTGTCCCATAGTGGGTGCTCAGCAAGTCTATTAATTTGAATTCTTACTTGAGAAAGTTATTACTCTAGTACTGTATTTCAACAAGACTCTTCTCTGTTAAATAGCACGGCATCAGACAGGTACATCAGAGTCGATTTTGATATGCTAATTAAGATATACAGAAAAAATGATCACTGTGTCCATCCTGGGGCTTTCAATGAACATGAGCTTCTGAGGGCTGTAAGTGTATCACAGAGAACAGGATTAGGCAAAGTAAAATATAGTAAGTTTTAAAGAAGATCTCAAATATGAAGGCTAGTCAATAAAGAAAATTTATTTTTTTAATTATAGAAATGTTGAATCAATGAGTTTCCTTTTTATCTGAAACATCAAGTGTTTTCTTAAGACCTTAATATGTTATTTCTAAAAAAGGTGGGGAGAGTTAGACTAGATAAAAAATTTCCTTTCAATCTGAAAAGTTATGAGACTATGATTATAAATGATCAAAAACTGTAAAAATAAATAAAACTGAGGATTTTATTCTCTCTTTTGGGAATGGGCCTAGGCCTAGAACAAAGAATATTAAGCTAAAGTTTATGGCTGTACAGCCTTGTATCTCTGAATTTCTTAAAACTGTGTGCAGAAATTTTGTATATGTGTAGTTTTTCCTTAAGGAACAGGGACCCATAGTTTTCAGCAAATTCTCCAGGTAGTTTGAGACCTCAAAAACCTTAGAAGCCACTAGATGATAACATTTGAGGTTGTCTTCTAATAAGGCTTGACAGAACACTTTCTAGTGTCAAGCATTATGCTAAACACTTTATATGTATTACCTCATTTAACCATAACTCCACAATGCTGCTACTTTTCTGAGAAGTTATCTTTCTCAGTTCTTATAGCTGATAAGTCGTGGGGCTAGGACCAGAATGCCAGGCTTTTATTCATTATGTAAAACTTCCTTCATTTTCAGTAGACAGAACGTTTGCCCAAAGTCAAAGCCATTTCAGTCTTAGCCATCATTTTTCTTTTAAATTATCTTCTATGTTTATGTAGTAACTGCTTCATAAGCATCCTCAAGCCTTACCACATTCCAGCAGCATTCTTCTATTGAACTAGCCTTCTAAAGCACAGAAGCAACCCTCTCCAGACCACTCGACTCAGTTTTTTTTTTTTTTTCCATTTTACACCTAGGCTGCAGTAACCATAATTTTGTCTTAACTGTCTATTCTAGACTCAGGTTGGGCCACATGGCACAAACGGACAACCCATAAATTTGGAGACAGTCCGAGAAATCCATCGCAGGCACTAAATAGTCCTGGCCCTCTTCCAATTTTACTAACCTTCCGCAAATTGTGATTCCAGACACGTTTATACCTTGGCCTCCAGAATAATGGAAATCACAAAAGTGACAGAAATTAAAATGTCAGCCCAGCTGGGCCCACACTGTGGGCCAGCAATTACAATGGAACTCATTGCTTCTTAGATCACCTGAGTGTAGCACATCTGTGTTTTCTGCAAAAGAGATAACAAAATAATCCAGACCATTTTCCTACATGTTCTTCAACCTAGCATATATACAGCGTGCTACTTAGCAATAGCAACTAAGCTTTTAATAAGCAATAGGAAAAATTTTAAAAATCGAGTGAAGAGCAGAGATCAGAATTCTGGTAAGCTTTGTAATTTAGCTACCACTGCCATCATTCAGGACCTAAATAACCTAAAATACATGATCGAGGTTCCAGAGACAATTAACATAAAAGCATTGTTGTTCTCTGCCCTGAGAAAAGAGTATCACCTAAACCTCCTCACCTACTTCAGATTCTGAAGAGTGAATAGTATGCAGTGTCCCTGTAGATGGAGAAAAGGATGTCCCCAGCAAAGATGACAGACACCTGAGGGGTCATATGCTTTGTGGGATCATGATAGGAATATAGATGACATGAGGGATTAAATGGTGTGGGAATTGAGATACTGCCGATCTCCTCACTTTCTCCTTTTTTATTCTTTATAGACCCAGCCACTGATAGAAGCCGCTCATTTCGCCTGAATTAATCTGTTGTTTTCTGTGCTGTGAACGTGCTGATTTCTGTGGCAGTGAGTTTACATTTGCCAGGCTTAAAACTGAGCTCCAAGCAAATGGATACCTTTTCTACTTCTGATATGCCAAGGACACACTGAGATTACTTCAGCAAAAATAATCTTCCTGCCAATCTGCATTATAATTCAGAGCTTGTCAAGTGAAGAAAGAAAACAGCCTTAAAGGAGAGCGATTAAACTTTTACTTTATCTTTTTATATCTTGATACAAAAATATGGAAGTTGGTTATTTTCTTACAGTACTTGTCTCTGGCTTTGTAACTTTGTGTGTTTTTACTTGGCTACCTTCTCCATGAGATTATAGGCTTCATGAGGATAATTTTCTTCATCACCGTATCCTCGATACAATAAAAACATTTTTTTTTTTTGAAGAAATGAATAAAGAAAGTCAATGCAGAGAATTCTTCTGGTCTATGTTATAGGAATAGTGAATTCTTATCAGATTAGTAAAATGTGGGTTGAATTGCTCAGGAGTTTCCACTGAATTTATATTATGTGCAAACGTAGTATTGAATGTAGTTATCCGTTCTAGAATCAGAACAAGGGTTCAGGCCAGAACAAGGATTCAGGCCACGGTGACTAATTGCTGTTTTTGTCTTCCAGCTCATATTTTTCCTTTGGGTAACTCTTAGCCAGTTTCAGTCTGGGAAGTTGTCCTCTCCTTCAGTCTCAGCCCCTTCCTTGTCTTCCTCCCCCAGGTGCAGCAGATGCAATGTTGGTATTTGATTTTCTGTTTCAGCAGAGGACTGCCCTCCTGGGGCCAGGGGGCTTTGTTCAGTCGCAGTTCCAGCCTGTCCTGGAAGAGGAGTGCTGGAGCGGGAGGAAGTCCTTTTTTTTTTTTTTTCCTTTGCTTTGTGAAAGCTCTATGAGCCTTCATTTCCTCATAGGAAAGTTGTTGCTGGGGAGAAAAAAGGAGAGAGAGAGATTAGGGGTCCTGATGACACCATTAAAGGTAACATGTCACCCACGACTTAATATTTTTTCTGTCATTTGCCACAAAAATAACCTTAACTGGTCCAGAGATTACGTCGTGTTACTTTGTTTTTGTATTTGTAAAAGTAAGAGATTATTTAGATGGCTCCTAGAGGAAGTGAAGTTTGGTACATCTTGGTCTTGTTAGGACATTTATTATTCTATCAGACTGAGAGCTCTGCCTTAGATGTAACATTGGAGTTTCTGGAGCTACAGACAACTCAGAATGCATGTAATCTCCCTTCTACCTGATAGCTCCTTATGCAGAGGGCTAGTAGGACTCATTTATTCATTCATTCAATAAGTATTTATTGAGAGCCTAATATGTGCAGGCACATCTTTTCTCCAGGCCTCATGTTTGGATCATTTTTCAAACTGTTTCTCATATCACGGGGATTCTGGACCAATGCTCATGTTCTTTTTTTAGATGGACTCCACTGTGTCAAAGCATCACTTTTAAAATGTGGTATCTGGAGCAGAGCACTATAACATCCATTCAAGAGTTACACATTCCTTAAGTGCCAACCACATGCCAGGCATGAAAGTAACAGGGATGAATGAGACATAGTTTTGTGCTCAGAGGACTCACAGCCCAGAAGAAGGAGACTGCCCCGTAAATAAGCTAGTCTGGTACAGGGAGCTACAGTGGAACCTAAATGAGAGAGTGACCAATTCTCCTTGGAGAGAGGAATCCAAGAAATGCTTCCCGTACAAGGAGGCGAGTTAGGATGAGTAGATTTCTGACAGGTGGATGGAGCTGGGAGAGGGTATTCCAGGGAGAATCAGCAGCCTGAGCAAAGGTAGGGAGGAATGAAACAGCCTAGTGAATTCAAGGAACTGCAAAGCCTTTCATAGGGCAGGACCAGAAAAGTAGGCAGAGTAGAGCCTTGAATGCCATTGTGAGAAGCTCAGATTACAAGGTGACAGGGAGTCTATAAAGTCTTTAAAGAAGGGGGACAACATGATTAGGTTTACACTGTAGAAAGACATTTTAAGGGTATGTGGTCTAAGAGCTGCACCTCCAGGAAACTGAGGAAGGAAGAACAGCTGGAAGACAGGTCATCTGGGTGAGAGATACACAGAGTTTTCGTTAAAACGATAGCTGTGAGGATGGAAAGAGAGAAATGCTTTAAAGGCAATGAGGACACATGGGCAGGCTATGCTGCAGGATTTGACTCCTCAAAGTGAGTCAGAGAACCAGCAGCATCAGCATCACCTGGAAAAAAATGCAGGATCTCAGGCCCTACCCCAGACCTTGTGAATCAGACAGAAACTGCAGGTTACCAAGATCCCCCAGGTCATCCATAGACACATTAATAGTAGAGGTACACTGGCTTGGGTTCTTGGGACTCGGTGGTGAAGATACAGGACAGCCGAAGTCCCTGCCCTTAATAGAGTTCACATTCTAGCAGGGGAGGCAGATTTAAAACAATAGTTCCATGGTTAACATTGAACGATCGTTGTGATAAGGGGACACATTGGGTTCATGCAATCGAGGGACCAGAATTGGGCTGTGGTTTCAGAGGTTGGTTCTCTGAGTAGGTTAAAGCAACACACGGAGTAAACCAAGAGAAGCAAGTGGAAAATGTGTGTCTGAGGATAGGGATGGAGAGGGGTCTTGCAGGCAGAAAACCAGGACTGGAAAGGACACAGGGGCCTTAGAGTAACTGAAAGAAAGTGCTGGAGCAGCGGGTAAGCAAGAAAAGCCCTGTCAAGTGGGATTGGAGGTCAGATGGGGCATCAGGTCAGCCTTTTAAATCATGCAGATGATTTTGACTTTTATCTTATGAAGAAAATAGAGAGGAGAAAACCCAGAGCAGTATCAGAAAGGCTGTACATAAGAGGAGAACTGACAGCCTTCTCTGATGGTCCTGACCACTGCCTGTTCATTAGTGGGGCCTATCGCTCCAGGCTTTTTTTTAGTTTTGACTCCATTTAAGAAAGTTCTTTTGAGCTCATACTCTGTATTAGGCCCTATGCCAGGCAAAGGAGGGATTTTAAAATATTTAAGATGTGATCCCTGCCCTTAAGGATATCACAGTTTAATGACATTTTGCTTCATTAAAGAAGCTTATAGTCAAACCAAGAAGAACTTCCAGTTAATCATTTCCTATGTCTTCTCACATAGACTGTTTCTGAGCCAGTTTTCTCTCATCCCGTTTTTATATATTTGATTTTTTAATACAGATTTTACATTTTTCTTGGTTTTAGGCCATCCTCCCAGACTGCTAGATCTTTTTGAATCTTATTTCAGTTGTCGATTTACTCTCTCCCAACTTTATGCCACACGCAGACCTAACGAACATGTCTTCTTTTTGTTAATTTAAGACCCTATTTTAAAAATCGGTGACAGGTCTCAGAGGGCCCTTAAGTGCCCTAGCATGGCAATAGTAGAGATTCCCTTCTGGGTGATTATCGATTGATTAATCTATACATGTTGGGTACCCTACAGTATTTTTCCTGGGAAGTATCTTCCTATCTTGTAGCTAGAGATAAGTGCACTATTAATGGGAATCCATAGCACCTGTGAATACCTATGTCACAGTACTTGTGACATTGTATTTTACTTTTGTTACATTTTTGACTATCAGTATGGGGCCACTATTTTACTCATCACTGTATTCCCAATCCTGAACATAGAGTATTGCATATGGTGGGCATGCAATAGACATTTGTCCAGTGACTTAGCCTTCATAGTTTCTTATGGACTTGCAGAATTGCACAAAACAACCAGGCTATTTGATACATTTCAGGGATTGAAATATATAAAGTTTAGCCCTTCAGGCATTTCCCAGATCCGCAGCCAGCTTAGCTCTACAAGAGTTATTAATGAGGGCTCACGTCCATTTCCCAGAGTTGGCTCCACAGTATCATATGCTTTACTCTTTGGAACATTCCCTGATATTTTGTGAAAGTTCTCAGTCTCTTTAGTTTATCCTAAAGATTCTGCAAATGGCGTAGTGAAATCAGGAGAAAAGATATGTGTAACTCCTTCTATACATCACTGATCCCCAATTTCATCTACAGAGTGTGTCAAAATGGCTGGATTTTGCCAGTAGAACTCTAGTTAACAGATATAACAAATACAATCAATGCCACAGTTTAATTTGGCAAAGCTCATTAAGAGCAAACACCAAAAAATCCTTTCTGATATTAATCATCTAGACATAGTTGTAGTTTTTATACTATCCCTGAACGTTTCACCTTTTTTCCCTTTAAACTATGGATACCACTCATTTTTGAAATTGGCTTTAATTAATTCCTCACTACCTTGATCTTTTTTCTTTATTGCATCTGACTTTCCATCAGCTTGGCAAAAATACTTGGAAACAGTTATTGGGATCTTTCTGCAATGCACATCCCAGTTCTGTGATATGAATTTCACAGGCATTATCTTATTTTAATCATCTGTAAGAAGTACATATATGACTACCCTATATTTATTTAAAGAAAATGAAGTAGGTTGAGGAGGTTATGTTATCCACACATTTATATTGATTTCTGCCCTTTCTCGCAGTCTGCTGGTATGTTGCAGAGCTGGTTTGAGGGTTTGAATGAGGCCTGATTCCAGAGCCTGAAATCTTAACCCAAACACGCAATTTTGCAAAGGGCCCAGAGACCTAGAATGCCATGCTAAAAGTGTCCTTCGAGATCGTCTAGCTCAGAACATGATGGATGCTTGCTTGTCACTTGCTGGGCAAAATGAATCTCCTAATGGAGAGCCAAAGGCCGGGAGGAGAGACGAGTGGAGTGGGAGAAGGGGGGTGATCCTAACTCCTGGAACCCCAGGAGAGAACTTTCATGTCTGCAGGTTTGGAATTGGATGTATATTGTACAAATTTCTTAACCCACATTAATGTGTTTCTTCATCAGTAAAATATTCATTTAATAATTAAGTGAGGTTGGGATCTAATTTGAGTTTTAACTGCCAACAACTAGTTATGTAGCCACAGGATTTTTTTTTCTTGAACGTTTACTGCGTGCTAACTCTGTGCCTTTTTTAAACCAAACACTTCAGGCGAAGGGACAGCAGGAGCAAAGGTGTGGGGTGTTCACTAAACAGAGGGACGGAGAGTTAGATGTAAGAACTGTCTAGGTTCACGCTGGAGAGTTCATGAGACCCAGTTTTGTTTTTCAATATGAAGAATTATTTGTTACCTTAAAATAACAGAAAGACAAAAATCAGTAAGTTTGTACTTCTACAGACAGTGAAAACGTGAGCATCTGAGCAGTGTGAAATGAAGCCACTTTTAGAGAGAGTGTGTCGCTGAAACTGAGAGTGGCCTGTGTGTATGTAAGTCATTCACAGGAGGCGTGAGACATGAGAACTGAGGGGGACAAACACCCCACAATGTCTCCAAAGGGAGAAAAGGCAACTATTGGGAAAATGATAGAAGCATGGAAGTCCACGAAATCAGCTATGTAGATTGTGAGACATAAGTCACAGTACTAGGTGTTTTGGAGCTGCAGTCACAAAGATCAAGATAGAAAATAAAAACCTGCATTTTCATGCCTGAGTCATCTGTGCCCTTCACTTCCCCATTCTCTCTTCCAACATTTCAGTCTCCTAAGCCTTTGTTGAAGGATTCTGTCTCATTTCAAAATAAGGATGAGTGAAGGAGTATTGTTTTTGCCTGAGCAAACAAGATGTGGTGGGCTCCTCAAAGTAACTCCATGGTGTTTTGCTCTGCTTATGTAAAAATAACCTAGAGAAGCTGAAATATTTCGAATATGTATTAAAAGTTGAAGAGAGGAAGGGTTTGGAGCAACGAATGAGATGAAAGAAAAAGCTGTGCTAAGCAAGATGAAAGTCAGGCAAAGGGCGTCAATCATCTCAGCTGAAGATCTAGAAGAGAAATCCAGTATCTCCTCACAGGTGAGGAGGATGAGCCCACTTTTGTCCACAGAAATGTCTCTGACTTTAAGTTACTGAGCTGGGTGCTAAGCCTGCTATTTCAGCTCTGTCAAAGCCATTCTATTAAAACTTAAAATAAGCCTGTGGCTAGAGACTCTTACCCCTTATAGAAGCCTTATGTAATGTATGCAAATGTGCATTTGAATTATTAGGCTTCTAATTTTTTTTTTGCCTCAGAGATGCACTTAATGAGTAAAAGCCTAGAGATTTCTAAAATAAATGTGTACCTAAGAACATCTCTAAAGAAAACCTGAAAAATTGTGTTTTGAGAGCTAGCAAGAGGTTTAGCAGAAAAAGCTTTGTACGGAGACTGAGAATTGCTGGGTCCTAGCACTGGTTTAGTGGCTTGCTTTGGACTGGCCCTCCCAAGCCACTTATCAGGACTGAGAGATGCTGTGTCTGAGTGAGAAGAGTTCAGAAACAAGGGTCACAAAGCCTGGGTCTTAGTACCAGCCTTGTCATTTGTGAGCTATGTGTCTGGCAAAGGGTTTAGCATTGGGGGGCTTGTTTTCTTATCTATAATACAGGGAGGTGACATACCTAGTTCATAGGATTGTTGTTGTGAGGGACAAATGAGACAACATGCATAAACAGTGCTTTGCAAACTGTAAAGGTCATAGACGAGTTGGTCTTTGCCATCGCTTCTGCCATTCATCTATGCCTCTCAGAATACTGGCAGAATAAATGAAAGCTAGAAAGGCATTTATTACAGAAAATCAAAATTCATTGTAGCGAGTAAGGACATGTTTCGAATCTGTTGATAAAGGCAAACATAAAATAATCAGAGAGCCAGCCTCACCTGGAAGACGTAGAAAACATCTTCCATCTACAAAGAAAAATAGTATTCTAGAGGGTGTTGGGGGTTGGGCGGCTGGGAGGTAAGGGTGCTAGCCCTGTATTACAGGGTGGGGGGAGGTACACTATAATTTAAGAGATGTAATAATGTGACTGAAACTATCACACAAAAAGCAGACCCTCTCATTGCATTTGAGCTATAATCCCATTTCACTGTTGAGTACAATGTCCCCTTTACAAGAATCTGAAGTCAGTACTGAGGGCTGTGCGGCAGAATTTTTCCACCCAGCAACAGGATGATGTCAGCGGCCAGAAGAACAACCAATCAGCAGACAGAATGAATCAGAGCGTGCTGGGATTTTGCTCAAAGGTCTCCTAGCAAAGCAAGCTCAGTTCTGAAGTGCAGGGGCTATTTGCACTTCTCTGCACTTAAAGCTGAGACTGAATGGCTCCTTAGCTGAAAGGGTACAAACGGGTGTGTGCAAGCAGTTAAGATTATTTGCATCCAAACAGCCTGTCCTATGGGTGATAAGAGTCATATTGGGTGTTTTTCTGCAAGTATTATTTTGCAATAAAAAATTTAGCATTAATAAATAATTGAAAAGCTTGATTTATATGTTGCACCTTATAATTGTTTGAAACCAGTTTTGTCTCATGCATTATATGTGACTGGGCAGCTCTTGGCACAGGAGCTATATATAAAGTTCAATATTGTACCTTATAGAGTTTGCACTTGCTTCTGATGTTTCCCACCATCTCTCTAATGATGAGCAGTCTGGATGCCAACAGCTGTTTCGTTTCTGGGTCAAAATCCCTAATTTTCTAATTCCACTAAAATGTGTTCTGTGTATGCTTTAAAAAAAGTCTGAGTGGGAAAGTTATGACATGACTTGGAGATAGCACCTCATGGGGGAGGGTAGAGCTTTGTAATACTTTTGAGAATGTGCAGGTTTGTCCTGACATTTTGTCAGTTAGTAGACAGTGACAACATGTTGGAAAAGGGTGCAAAGAGTTAAACCTACCTACCCAGTATCCTGGTCTATTACCCTTTATAGGAAAGTTCTTTACCTACCCAGCCTGCACCATGACAGGACAATCTCTGCACGAAGGCCAGAAGCAGTATCTCCTGTGAGTGGTGAAAAAACATCCTTCCAAAAGAAAAAAATATATAACAGAAAAGGAGTGAATTTCATCTTGCTGTCTTTCAGAGTCATTAGCTGGTCTCAGGAAGCACCATGAAATTACTATTTATTATCCCAGGCTTGCCATAACCTCTCTCTCCTTCGACAGCTTGCTTCTTGGCTGAGTACCTCATTTTTCTGATTACTAAAATGAAAAGAGTTTACAAAAGCTTGGTAGTTTGGGCTAATTAGGGACAGTCCATTCTGAAAAATTGAGAAGACTGAATTTGGGAATATTTAGAGAAACGCAGACTTAAGACCTTCAAAGGTTGATAATAAGGTGCTGGAGGAGGGCGTGCTGGTTCTGGAGTTCAGGCTCACCCGGTTTGAATTCCAGCTCCATGGTTTACCAGCTCTGCACCTCAGGCCAAATCTCAGTTCCACAGGTGCAGACTGGGGCCAAGCTTAGCTCTAAGGATGGCTGTGAAGATAAAGATAAACAATCTCTCACCCAGCACAGGCAAAACACCCTGTAGCTACTCAATAATTCATAGACCCTCCACCCCCTTTAAACTGGTAATAAACAACTTGTTGGCAAATAGAAATCCCAGAGGGATCTGCTTTCACAAATACCAAAGGGTTTGTAATTAGCATGTAAAAGGATTGCATCCAAGCCTTGAAAGCAGGTTGTCCTTTCCAGGCTCTTAGGCAGACTTGGGAAGCCTTGTTTACACTCCAGCATTAATTTACTCAGCAAATCCTCACTGCTAGCGCAAAATTAAATTTCAGTTCAGGATCTGTTTGAATGACCCCAAACTCCAAATGAAGGTGGCTTTCGTGTGATCCGAGTTTCATTTTTCTAGAAGCCTTGAGATGAATGCAGTGGGCCTTCTAGTACTTCTAAAAAGCTCTGGCACTCTTTTCAAGAAATATGTAACTCCTAAGTGTCCGAACCCATCTTATTATCACCATTTCCCCCTGTCATCTGAATATCCCTCAAGGGGATGTGCTCCTGGTGCCCAGAGGAGTTTAGAAAGCTCTCTGCAGACTGGGGCAGAAGTCTGTGGGGATGTGAAAGCCGCAGAGCAGGTTAGAGGTCAGAGCAGCTGTGACGCCCAGAGGAGAGGAGAGGGCAGGAGGAAGTCAGGGTGGGAGATGCACTTCCTGGGCGAGACCCAATCAGCTATTTTAGGCTCTGGTTCCTCATTAGTTAGCAGTCAAGAGGACTACAGAAATGGTAACATTCTATTATTTCCTTTCTCCTGAGAAATAAATTCGTCGTGTAAGATAAAATGCCATAGTCTGGGTTCGCTCAAAGCTTAGTGCACCAGAGAGAAGAGATTGAGAAGCTGCCTCTTCCCCTTTTTCAGAGAGATAAACTAATAGCTGTGTGCAAGCTCAGGGAGTTGTGAAAGATCACCCCACATTAGGCCAGCGGGATGGAGATGCTGAGTAGGGAAACAATGAAACAGAAAATTGAGATCTAACAGTACTTTCATTATTTTAAGCACTTCAAGTCCAAGCGGAGACATTAGAAATGGGTGAACTTGCAACTGCAACTTTAACCTAGAATCAAGATCTGCCTATTTTTGAATGACTGAACCTCCATACACATGTCCTAATGGATCTTTACCTATATTTAGACAAGGGGAAGCCAGTTTATTCCAAGAGAGGGCCATTTTATGTCAGAACAACTTGACATGGTGTTACGGTTTAAATTGGGTCCCACCCCCGCCCCCTCCAGAAAAGAACGATATGTTGAAGTCCTAACGGCCCGGTATCTCAGAATGTGACCTTATTTGGGAATAGGTTCATTGCAGATGTAATTAGGTTAAAATGAGGCCATACTGGAGTAACGTGTGTCCCTTTTCAAATATAACTAGTATCCTTATAAAATGACAGTTTGAAGATGGACAAATAGAGAGGGGAATGCCATGTGAAGACGGAGAATTGGAGTGATGCATCTACAAGCCAAAAAACGCCAAAGATTCCCAGCAAACCACCAGAAACCAGGAGGCAAACCTTCTCCTATAGGTTTCAGAGGGAGCATGGCCCTGCTGACACCTTGATTTTAGACTTTAGCCTCCAGAGCTGTGAGGAGATAAATTTCTGTTGTTTGAAGCCACCAAATTTGTGGTATTTTGAAGCCCTAAGAAACTAATATGTATGGCAATAACCAAAATAACTAATGTCACTCCATACTAGGTAAAGCTGGCAGTGTGTGATCTTGGGCAGGTTATTTGACCTCTCTGGAAGAACTTTTTCTTATCTATGAAAAAGGGCTGGAGTAGGTGACTCAGAAAGACTCTTAAAATCCTTTGAGAACATGTAGTTGTCTCCCAATATTTTATAGCTTTTCTTCCTCTGATCCAGTTCTTAAACCCTTCCCCATCTCTCTCCATCTGCACCTGCCTATAAGGTTCAGGACCCAGTTATTTCCTGGGAATAAATGCAAAACTCTTCTCTCCTCCAACCTACATATAACACAAGTACCTGAGGGATTTCATAGACAAAAATCTGATAACATCATTCCCCTATACAGCTCTTCTGCAGCCTGATGTTGCGTACAGAATACTGTCGAAACTCCTTAAGCTGGCATGAGGCTCTTTATGTCCAGACCATGCCTCTTCCTTCAGGTTTGTCTCCTACCATCCCCTCCTACTTCCCCTCACCCTCACATTTTATATAGACTAGCCACACTAAAATCCTGTCTCCTAAACAAGCCATGAACTTCCCTTTTCTAAAATCCTACCCCCATCTACTCCCCAGAGACCTTAACCCCCACCGCTTTTATTCCCCCACAAAACCACGAACAATTGGAAGGCAGGAACTATGTCTTATTCACTGTTACTTTTTTCTCCACTACCTAGCACTTTCCTTAGCATAGAGTAGGAGATTGATAAGTACGAATTAAAGGAAGGAATCTTTTATCCTTCAAGACTTATTTCAAAGGTTTTTTTTTTCTACCCCAAATGAATACCTGAATTAGGTGTTCCCTTGCAGCTCGCATTGCACTGTTACAATTTTGTTACGTCAGTTCTCCCATCTGAGTATCCTATAGCTCCATACGTAGTGCTCTGCCCATAAGTACTAAATAAATGCTTGTGGGGTATATGGACAAATAAATGGACATATTATAAGTGTTTGTGGGCATTTTTGTTTGTTTATTTAGTGTAAAACTCTGAATCATCTGCAGTAAGTGGAAAAGTTAAACCTCAATTTGACCAACTTTTCTTGTTTCAACGGATTGTGGACATAGCAGTTTAGTTCCGTTGGCCAGAACATGTGCCAAGGGTTAGCTTCCTGTTGAGTCCTGTCCTTATTTGGGGTAAAGCACAGCTAGCTCCCAAACTCCAGATGGCAGAGGGAAACTCTGCAGGGCAGGTCCTCCCTCTGGGTTACTGGGGAGACAGAGTGGAAAAGTCTGAAGGGATCAGCACAAACTTACAGCAGCTGGGCCTGAGGGCAGTGGTTAGGAGCTGGGGGTACCTAGAAATGACCTCCATGCAATGCGAATCTCTCCTTTGGTGTGTCCCCTTTCTCCTTCTTCATGGCTGTTTGGCCAAACAAGGCCTTTCAGTTTTCCTATCGGTGGAGAGGAAGCAAAGACTTCTGGGAAATGACATACACATTCCTCTCTAGGCTGGTCTTTATAACAAATAGCTCTTGGTATAATCATATATATAGGATTAGAGTGAATTCTAATAATTCTGCAAGGTAGATATTATCATCCTCATTTTCCAGATACGGACATTGAGGTGATCTGCCCAAGATCACATTGCTAGTTTGTGGCAAAGTTAGGAATTTAACTCAGGTCCATTTGACTTAATAGATTTTGCTCTTAACTGTGAAACATACTGCTTTTCCAGTCCATCGTAGTCTATTAGATTAATAAATAAATTAATTAACTAAACAATTTATTTAAAACCTACTATGTGCCAGTTATAGTTGACGATCTGGGGGTAATGTGGCAAATAAGATAGATTAAGTCCTTGCCCTCATGGAGTTTATGTTCTAGAGAAGGGAGATAGAAAGTAAAAATATAAGCAAATAATTGCAGCTAATGGTAAGTGCTGTGAAGAAAAAAATATATAGGAAAGGATAGAGAGTATGATTGGTAGCCTCTGAGATGGTTTCAAATATTCTCCATTTTCTGATATTTATGCCTTTGTTTTATCACCCGAATGGGAACTGGACCTAGTGACTCACTTCTAACTAATAGACTATGGCAAAGGTGCAGGGATGTCACTTCTGAGAAAAGATTACGAAAATACTTCTTAAAGTATTTTGAAGTACTTTATGCATGTAGGATTCAATCAGATACGTGTGACATTAATGACAATACGACATTAATTTTCATGAAGTTACATTAACCAACAATTAGCCCTAGAAACAAATCTGGGATTTTAGAAATATTTTGTAAAAAGAACTCCCAACTGTTGATACAGCATGTGTTTAACTTCCTTGAGCCAGGAGACAGACAGATTTTACATTTTCTGCCCAATTTTGTTTAATGTCCCTGCTCAGGTTGTTCCAAGCCCTCAATTCATGCAGTTGGCCCATTTTGATGTTCTCCAATAACCCAGATTTCTGAGACCTGGGTGTTTTAAAAGACTGACCTTGACTTTTATGTGTACTAAAAGGCAACATTAAGGCTTTCAGGGAGTATTTTTGTACTTTCTCAAGTTATAAAGAATATGAAATGAGAAATTTCTTCGATTAGACTAGGCCTGAATAAGAGTTTAAAAATTAAACATTTATGAATAATAAATATACAAAAAGATATAATCTCACTAGAAATCAAAGAAATACAAAGGCAACAATGAAATATAATTTTTCACTATACAAATTAGAAAATATGGTTTTTAATCTGTATAGGATTTAGTGAAATGCGAAGTCTCAAATAGCTCACGTAAGGTAAATTAGAGGAACAACCACTAAGTGAAGCAGTTGTCCAAATGTGTCAAAATCCTTAACCATATTCCTCCCTGTTGACCCAGTAACACCACTGTATCCACAGCCCCTCAACTGCATTGGCACATCATAGATATTTGGTAAGCATTTATAGAATGGATGAATGAATGAATGAATGAATGAATGAGTGAATGAAAGCAGATAATCCTAACAAAACCTAAGAAAGTAATATCAGTAATAAAGCCTAAGAAAGTAATAAAAATGTACAAAAACAGTTATTGAAACATTTATTTCAATAAGGAAAATGGAAACAAACTTAATGCCTAAAATAGAGATTTGATTAAATAAATTACAGAATATTCCTTTGGTGAAATGTTTCTCTGCCCTTAAAATGAGACTTTAGAAGAATTTTTAGTAAGGTACGACATGGACAAAGATCAAGATATTAAACCGAGTATATACTGAGATCTCCAATATTCATATCTGGAAGGCAAATATGTAGCTACACATAGGAAAAAAAAAATCAACAAGAAATTACTCCAAAATGTAAATAGTGGTTGTCTCATACATGACCTATTTTCTTTCTTATCCCATATTTAAAATTTTTTCTACAATGACCTTGATTGACAATTATAGTTAGGAAAATAGCAACACAAATATTTTAACAATAATTTTTCAAATTTAAGCCTACAAAATTTATACCATTAAACTGTGACTATGCATTGAACCCAAAGTTTAGAGTCAAACAAACAAAAACAATTTTGGCTTTCCCTAAATATTAGAATTATGCTACTTATTATTTTTTTATTGCTTTTAAACCAGGTAAATCAATTTGGGTAAGCAGAGAAGGAGCATATTCTCCAGAACCGGCTCTGTTAGTTTACATCTGGGCTCTGATATTTATTAGCAGGGGACATCTTTGACAAATCAGTTAACTTTTTGGAGTCTTAGTTTCTTCATCTATAAAATGGGAATATTAATAGTAGCTGTCTCACAGGATGATTGCGTGTATTAAGTGACGATAGTATATGTAAAGCACTTAGAGCCATGCCTGGCACATGGTGACTGGTACTTGTGTTTGCTGTTGCCACAGTATGATTTCTAACCAAGGAAAGCTCTGTTTAGTGTCAAAGGTTTGAAATCCAAATCCTCTCCTTGGCCTAAGAGAAGCTTGGCAGTAAGCTTTCTGTGTTATTTAGATGTCCATGTGTGCATGGTTTATAGAAGAAATGACAAAGATGATGAATTGAAAGATGAACTGAATCTTAAATGTCATGACCTTTCAAAGCAAGCACTTTGAAATGTACTTTATTATGACACTTGGAGTTCTCTTGCCTTTGAATTGTTCACAATAATATCAAGCTCTCAATTCACAGAGGAGTTCTCTCAACCTTAATGGAGAAACAGAGAAAGCTTGGGAGTTTCGGCCCCTGGGGAATAGAGGGTCTCCTGCTTTGACCACCAAGTGTACATTTGAGGTCTAGATCACGTTCTTCCTCCACTAGGAAGTCTCTCATTCTGCTCAGCAGGATCAATTCTTCTCTCTTCTAAAGTTTCTGAGCCCTTTTTCTAGAGCTTCCTTGGTGGCTGTTTTCACTTTTATCTTGTATCATGATTCTTTTGTGTGTCAAAAAAAGATCTTAAGTTTCATGTTTTATTCTTCCTGATACCGCCTGACTCCACATAGCATAGTGGAACCTACATAGTAGTACCTCAATTTTTTAATGAATTAAATAATAAATCATGTAGATATTTAGAGCTGAGAAAAGGATCCTAAATATACTATTTTAGAGCTGAAGATCTGGAGGTTTGGAGAGAAGCATTATAACGTGTAGTCAGAGACCTCAGGTTTTAATCCGCCTTTACCCTCACAAGCTGGTGACCTTGGAGAACTTTTTAACCTTTCTGATAATTATTGTCCTTATTTTTAACCACGAGGATAACAATACCTATCTCACAGAACTGATAAAAGATAGAAAGAGATAATCAACTTAATAAGTCAAGTGAAAAGTCAAGTCACTCAATAAGTCAAGTGAAAAACATTGCTTAAAGCCACATACCTTGGTAGCTGAGAAAGCTGCTGCATTGTACTCCCTCGTTTCTCTTTCTCTGATCAGCTTTTAGGTTTTGCCCAAATACCATAGCTGTAATTTGAGTCTCTCTTTTAGGAGGGGAGTAAAGAGAGGAAGTAACATTTTTTAAGAGTCTGCTATGTGCCTGGCAACTGCTCCTGGAGCTTTCTTTACAGCTTTTGAACCCACTCTTCGTGGCAAAATCTATGGAAATGGGTGGAAAAAAATTAATGAGATGACATTACATTCTCATGTTTCAAGCACTCTTGAGGGTTTTCTTGAGATATTGCTCACTTTATTCCCTTTTATTCAGTTTCCAAGATATCTGGAGATAGTAGATCAGATCACTGGACTGAAAACTGGGAAATGAGAGTAACATTCATCCAGGTGGGATAATTGGAACTTCCAGTCACTTGAAATTCCCTCCATTATGAAGCTTTCAGAGCTAAAAGGCTAAATTGATTTACAGTCTTCCTGTGAATCCTGCAGATATTTCAAGTAGCACAATTACCTGGCCAGTGCGAGATAATGTACCACAGGCAAACTTCCTGGGAAGTAGAGTAACTCAGCACTCACCACTGGCCCATCAATGACTTTTTAAAATTATAAACTCCTGCCTCCCAATGACAAGAATTTTTAAGCAAGGCTAATAAGGGTGCACCCCAGACTTAATCTAAATCTTTGGATTTATATTTTACAAGAAGTGTAAACTAACCGAGTGTTTTGTTTTTGTTTGGGTTTTTTTTTTTTTTTTTTTTTTTTTTAGGAAATAAACACTAGTGAAGACTTACCATGTACCACCACTATGTTGATTGCTCCACCATGCTATCCCATTTTTTCTTCTCAACAGTTAAGCCAATAATAGTATCGCCATTTTATAGGACCTGCAAAGTAGTTTATTTACTTGTGTGATGCCACACACAACACAGGTCTTAAGTAGTGGAGACAGGAATCAAGCTCTTTAAAAAATGTTTTTAAACCTGCAAGGTCACACTATACCTCTTATCTAAAATTACTTTCTTTCTTTTGGCCACATTACATATAGCATCTAAAATTATTTGCAGAGTGATTAAAAAATTAACCCTTTATTCATTCATTTATTTATATAGAATGTGAGCTCCCCAAGGACAGGGACTTTGCCCATTTAACAACCATGTAGCCTCTACACCTAGAACAGTGCCTGGCCCAGAGCGAGCGTCAATAAATATTTGATGAATGCATAAATACACTTGATCGGTTTCTCAACCTTTAGTGTCTACTGTTAAATTCTGTATGTGTTGTGAGAGATACAATGATAAATAGCATAGATTTCTCTCCCTAGTATATTATACTGAATTAGGGGAAAGAAATGTATATAGAGTAAATGATACTCCAAGTAATATTGAATAAGATAAAGACTCTAAGTTGAGAATTCAGAGGAGGAAAAAGGATATGGGAGGACAAGAGAAAAGTTTCAAGGATGAATATCAACAATATTTGTCATTGTTGATATAATTCAAATTGAGCTTACATCCATAGGAAGACTATTGACAAATAGAGATCATGGGGACAGGGTGGGAAAGTAGGGAATAGGAAATGAAATATTTCACTTCCTGGAAGCGAAATAGCATGAGCAGAATTTGGAGACAGGAAAGAATCAGGTATGTTTGGGGACAAGGAGAAATACAATTTCGCTAACAAATAGAAGATTGGAAGGGAACTTAAGGACAGGGACTATGTTTCTGGAACACTTTGCACAGAACCCAGAAGCCCATCCAAGGTTCAGTAAACAAGCTATGAGTCACTGCATTGGAGGACCGTGAAATGAGCATCCAGAAGGCCCAGTGAGAAGACTGCTTAGCCACAGGAAGGAAAGAGGTCATGGCTGTGAAATTAGCTACAGACAAGGGATGAGGTATGAAATTGATAGTGTGTTGTTTCCAAACCCACCCACCAGCAGTATCTGGGGGGATTTTACCAAGTCCTCGGAAATTAAGATTTTGGAATCCTGGGTTTACAGGCTTGGGATTAGCCCATCTCTACATTTTAAATCTAAAAAGAATATTGGTGCTTCCATTCAATGAATTTATTTGTTTGGAAGGGCACATAGTCCTGAAGAGCATCTGCATAACATAGAACTGTGTCTAGAAAGTGGCATTCAGCCCCATCCATACCACTTAACCCTGGCATTAGAGCTGATAGAAATCCTGCACTACCAAAGAATACACAGAATTGAGTTGCATTGGACAAACTTTGAATCTTCTCCAAGTGTCTAACATTTCTATGTAGATCAACCCCAGATGATTTCTTCCTGCCTGGATTAGTAGTAGACAATAATAACAGTTAACCTTTATTAAGCACATACTATTTACCAGACACTGCATTATCTTATTTAATTTAATCTTTATAATGACCCAAGGAAGTGGCATCTATTATCCCTACTATTGTATAATTGAGAAAATAAGGTTCTGTGAGGTTAGATTGCTAAAATAGTAAAATACAGAGCTTGGACTAGAAGCCAGGTCTGTAGAATTAATTGCATTTCACTGCAACCATAAAACATTTTTTTTATTAAAGAAAATTTTATTTCATAGGTACAAAGAACTGAGGGAAAATGCAGAACTTCCTAGAATGTAGTAGAGAAGGAGAGAATGTCTCAATATATAAGGGAGAGAAGTCAAAGGTTAAAAAATGGAGAGGAGATAATTATAAAACTAACAGCTCTAGATTTTTCTCCTAAGGTGACAATAGCCTCTTTTCTCCCACAGTCAGGTGGAGGTGTTGGCTTCAGACTGTCTTCATAGTCTTCCTGGCAAGAGATAGATACTTTATATAAAATCCATATAGTTTATCAGTCTCACGTCTATAGTCAATAGGAGCAAGGCTGCCAGGCCTCCGTGAGGTGCAGCTGTGCTTGAATCGTGGGCACCCACTTGAGCAGAATTCTGTTGTCATTCTAATTAATCATTAAGCCTGAGGATTTACAGTTATCAGACATAAGCCCTGTACAAGACATTGGAGCCTGCGTTTCTTTTGCCACACTTGGCCTGGTGCACTTCCCAGAGTCAGTTCTGCATACCAGTCCAGATCCTCAGTCACTTCTCTCTCAGAGCCTAGCCGAAGGAAGGGAAGGGAGCTGCTAGTGTGGATTCTGAGGCTTCCAGGCAACAGGAAATCCAGAAGGAAACTGAGAAGGCAACGTGAAGTTATCAGTTCCAAGATTTCCCCTTTGGAATGAAGTCAGCATTGTGGAGTGGAGTGGAATGAAGGCAAAAGACTCCACTCTGACAAAGAGAAATGTACCTACACTGTTTTATGTTGTGATACTGAAACTTAAGCAGTCCTGTAAAACTCTTCCCTAGTGCTCAGTGGTATCTGCTCTGCAAACACCAGGCTCTTAGTAACGTAAATTTCCCCCACAGGCTCCTGTTGACATTTGGCCTGAAAGTTGGAGTGGGTAGAAGCAGAAACTGCCTCAGACATTAAAGTGAAATGTGAGGGTGGAAGGGAAGTGGCTCAAAATTCAGACTCTGCTCAGCAATACTTGCATTAAGGGTAAGAGCAAAACAAAGCAAAATGGAAACCAGATCTTCGAAATAATCTGCCAGCTGAGAGATGCTTCACTAGAACAAACAATTGGATAAGTATTCAGACTCGGAGGTACATCCAGAAATGGCACTCTGTTCATCATTCCCCCGTCTAAAATGGCTTCGCTTTGCTCTTAGGAGAGAGAATATCTTTAACGTGCCCACAAGGACCACAATCTGAGCCCTGTTTTCTCCATCACCAGGCTGTAGCCATGCTGGCTTTATCTCAGTTCCTGGAACATGCCAGCACCATGTTCCATGTCATATCTAGCCTTACTCTATTCTCTCTTCCTGCATGCTTATTGCTTACCCCACCCCCATGCCAGGCCACCAAAAACCATACCAAACAAAACAAAATCGTCTCTATTCCTTCCTGAAAGAGAATGTTAGCTCCTTGAGTGCAGAGACCATGTTGTTTTCATTCATGCTCTATCCCCATGCTAGAATAGTGCCTAGCATGTAGTCGGTGCTCAATAAATATTTGTTGAATGAATGAAAGAGCCAGATTGTTTTGAATAGTCACAGTTTTATCACATAATATTGTTCTGCTGGACAAACAGTGTAAACACAAAGGCTGGTTATATAACACTTTTCCACAATATATTGCAAACTAGATGCCAATCAATAAACAACTTGCACCTATGGGTTGCCAAGTGCCATGTTTTGTGCTGTCAACTTGACAGCTAAACAGCCCTCTGAGTGCAAAAGCATACAAGGAAAGCCTTAATAGGGGTAGCAGTAGGGAGGAGAATCTAAGGAAAGTGCTCTCCTATCTTTTCTGCACAAGAGAGAGAGAGCAGTTGAAATGATTGGTGTGACATTTTTGACTCAGGCAGTGAATTAGCTCATTTAAATAGAATATCTTTGCTTCAGCGTAGATTTAGTAACTATTGAGAATTTACTAGACTCTCTGGTGAATTGTAGAAAATGAGAATGACAAGCCTGGTGGAACTGAGAGATTGATCTACAGAATCATTGAAGTTGGTGCTGTAGAAAATACTTGGTTTCTGGCTTAAATGGGTCCCCAGTGCTACTGGACAGCCTTTTGCTTCCCTTTGCTGAGCATCCTCTTTCATTCTCTTCAGTGACTTTTCCAAATTTTCACCATTTTCATTGTACTCTCTGCTTTGATCCCATTCTACTCATACTCAATAGATTACTTTAACAATTGAAGAAATGTGGGTCCATAAGGCTTGAAATGCCTCATCTTCCTCTATATCAATATATATTTATCCTCATTTTTACCCAGCTTAATTTTCTTCTAATTTTGGAAGATTTAGAGATTGAAGTTTTAGGATTGAACAGTCTTTCTCTCATTCCAGTGTTGTTTGTTTGTTTGTTTGTTTGATTTTGGGCCCTTATCAGTTAGTAGGGCATGAGAACAACTTAGTGGGTTATGATCAGTATTTTTTTAATAAAATAGAAAAGAAGAAAAAGGAAAGAAAAGAAAATTTCAAGGTATGTAATTTGTAGTAAGAACAAATATTATTTCATAAACTTCGTTTTATATATGTGATTATGTGAGTATCTTTGTGTGTGTACTGGGTCTTGAGTAAGATACATTTCTTATGATGGGTCATGATAAAAAATGTTGAGAACATCATCTTATTCAAGACCAATCCTCCCCTTCAAATTTCCACAGCATTTCCACTCCTAGAGCCATTTTCTATCTTCTCTGCCTATTCAATTTGTCGCTTTCTTGTGATTCTTTTCCTTAGCTTTTAATGCCCTCTAATTTCTCCAACTTAAAACTATCCTCCCTTGACCTAGATTTCCAACTCACTCCTCTTCTTAGTCAAGAAACACAGTCTAAACCGTAGCTTCTCTTCATTACTCCTCCGATATCCACACCACTGAAACTTCTTCTAAGGAAATGCTCTTCATAATGCTAATGAAATGTATATTATTTTAGACTGGTAGTAGTTGAATATTTGTCATTGTTGGCCATCTGCTTGAAACTTTCAAGATTCTAAATTTCTTCCCCAGTTCTTTTTCTGCCATTCTGATCACTTCCCTGCTTCCTTTCAATAATTTTTTCTCTTACGCCTTGCTGTTCCTCAGGGTTCCAATTCACCTTCTGATCTATTCCTTTCATATGTTTTCCTGTCTTACTCTCCTCCCTGTCAGTCGATGACTCCTAAATCTGTATGCCTGGTCCATAACTCTCCTCTGAGCTTTGGTTTTTTATATCAAGATACCTGCTAGGCTTACTTCATTTTTCCACAATGCGTCCCAAACTGAGTCCATTGTTGCCTCCAAATCTGCAGCTACTACATTTTCTCTTGATTAGTTTGTTCCCCAGATCTGAAATGCCCTTCCCTGCTTTATTCACCTGGCTAACTCATGTGACTTTAAAAGTCAGCTCAGATGTCATCTCTCTGAGGCAGCCATGGTGATGCTGAAAGTTCTGCACCTTAAGGGTAGGGAAATGTAAATCCTAGTGCCTAACACAAGTGTCTGGCCCATATAAGTGTTTAATAAATACTTCTTAAACCTGTTGTCAGAGTGGAGAACCAGAAACTATCACATGAATTCATACCACAAACAAGCCCTTGTGTAATGAATGAAACCATCTATCCTAGGCAGATGCAGAGTCTGATGTACCCTATTAGTTAACTTTCCTAGATTTACTGTAAAATTGTTCTGCTTTTTAATTGCTTTGTGCTGTGACTTGGAGATAGATGCAAAGAGGAAGGAGAAGGAGAGCCCACCAAGAAGAATTTCTGAGTGACCTTTCAATTTAATGCAAGTACACAATAGCATTTAATCATGAGATTAGACAGACAGACATGCCATAACTCTATTACAGGGCTGCCATGAAAAGTAAAATAAGCTAGTCCTGGCAACAGTTTAGGAATGTGATTAAATCCAATAATGGGTGTGTACAGTTTTAAAGAGTTTCTCTAATTAGATTCAAAACAAATTTGACCACATCTTGACTTCCTTCCCTTTGGGATATTCAATAACTTAGATAAGATGTCTATTCCCTAAGTCGTTATTTTTCATTAATAGCTAATTGAATCCTAGTTTTTTATATCAAATTTCCTCTTCTGTAGCCTCATCAGGATTATATGTGGGCTTAAAAATAAGGGAAAGAGAAACCCCTGTAGTTCATTTTTTAAAAACATTAATAAGTTTTCATATTAGACTAGCACTGTGTAGTTTACAAAGAGTTTTATATACACATTATTTAATTTAATTCTCAAAACAAACCTCGTGATTACTCCCTTTTTATATACCATTAAATTAAAACTCAGAGAAGTTAGAGTGACTTGTCCAAAGTCACATAATTGGTGTCAGACCCACAATCCTGTTTAAAAGCAAGATTTTTCAACTAAGGGCTTTTGAAATTATCTTTTAAATCTAGTCTAATCAAATACTAGTTTTAGGGTAAAATATTTTGAACACCAAAATCTACCAATGGTTATTACTCTTCAATAAGTAGTTCTTTCTTTCTGATTTCTGGTTATCATAAAATATTTTTGAGGTAAATTTCTTCTAGTGCTTTAGTTATTTTCTCACGCCCTCTGTAGATAGTGATGATAAAGAAATGTCTTCAGTTTTGCTTTTGGGGAAGTTGAAATGAATTTGGTTGTATTTATCTCATCTCAAACTAATGATTAAAAAAAAAATTAACCATTTGTCTCTAAGCTCCCCCCGCCGCCCTCATCCATGGAGTTAAAGATGGTAGAAGATCCAAGAGACCATACAATCCCACATATGGCAAGTCATATCATTCACCTCTCCTTCTTACTCTAGTACATTTCTATAGCATTGAGTTAACAAGGATTGAGAGACTATGTTGAGCTCAGTGGGAACAAGAGCTATAATTTATTAGCAATGCCAGCTATGGGCTTATTGTAGTGCCGTGATCATCCTTGGTTTTTCTTTCTTGTGTTACTTATCTCCAGTCTGTCAAAAAGTCCTATGAGTCACACCTGTGAACTATATCCCAAATCTGATTACTTTTCACCATTTCCTCTTAGTGTCTTATTGATTAGGATATGCTAGGTTGTCCTATGGTAACAGATAACCCTCAAATCTCTGTGGTTTAAACAACAAAATCCTATTTCTCACATGGGCTATATGTTTCATATTAGTGGAGAGATCTGCTCCACTTCTTCCTTGCTCCCAGCCCCTCATTGAAAAGACTCCACAATCTGTAATGTCACCAGCCACAGTTGCAGGGGCTAAGAGCACAGGAAGGTCTCACCCTGCAATCAAGTGCTCCAGTCTGGGAGTGATACACACAATTTATGCTCCAAGCCATTAGCCAGCACTAGTCAGTCACATGATACCACCCAACTGCAAAGGAGACAAGGAGATATAATTCTTGGAAGGTGAGGAAAACAGATAGAAGTAAACGTTAGAATTCTAAATCACTACCAACTCTCACTTGGATTCCTAAAAAGCATTTATTTTCTCTGCTTCCATCTTCACCTCCTGAAGTATGCTCTTTATAAGGCAACTAGATTTATTTAAAATGTAAATCGGAATATTCCTCTCCGACTGGTCAATTAGTATAGAAGAAGAATTCTTTTTTGGAAAAGGAACTTCTATTGTATCCACAGCACCTATGTTGCCATGTATTTCTATTATAACATTCCTCTTAATTTTTTTTTTTTTTTTTTGAATGAGGAGTGGGTCAGAGCACTTTCGTACAGAGCCAGATGAAGATGAGTGAGAGAGAATCCTCATATGGAGTGGCCTTCTACATTATTCTCTTGTGGACAGCCCAAGAGGGGTTGCTGTGAAAAAAGTGGAGGTTATGCTATCATGCAGGGACCTCTACAAGGGCAGGGATTGTGGCCCTGCTTTCATTACTCAGATTGTTCCCGGTGCTAGCTCTACCGGTTCAGCTTGGTATGAGAGTAAAAGGGAAGTAGGGAGTGGCTTGTTTTCTTTCCATACAGAGTCAGAATAAAATAATTGTCTAAGAAAGACATATTGCATTTTCCTTTCTTATCTCATCTCTTTTCCTGCCTCTATTATCTCTAAATTATCTGAACCTTCTGATGTTTGACAGAAAGCAATCCTTCAAAATCTTTGTTGGTATTTTACTTGAGGCAGTATCTTACTTCATCAGTATTACTTCTCACATTATTCTGACTACAATGAGCAACTAAGGGTACAGTGTAGAGAAGAAATAAGCTATGCGCTAAAATCTGATATTTCCTGATGTTTTCTCTTTTTCAGTACTATTAATATCCATTTTCTGACCCCAGACTCTGACCTATAGCACTTGTTCTACTCTTTTTGCATTGGCTGATTTGTTTGGACCTGACTTCTTCTGACCTATCCAGATTTATGTTGTCTGTCCAAACTTTTTAGTCTTGAGTATTTCTCCAAAGTCACTAGCCAGATCTTTGATATATATAATTTCTTTTCACCATGTCCATTGTACTTTCCTTGTTCACTTATCTGGCTTCAACATGCTTTCAATAACAATACTACAATATTTCATATAAGTAGGTCTCAACATGACATATGTTTCTGAGGGAGGAAGCTATGTTTTCTCATATCACCACAGCCTAAAAAGAAATGTCCTGAGAAACAGAATTCACTTAACTTGGAAAAATTATTATATATATAATATATATCTGAGATCTTTCTTCAAAGTACTTAAACTAATTTCATACATGTGAATTCACATAAAGATAGAGTTGGAAGAAACCCTAAGGATTGTCTAGTTCAATCTTCTCAATAGGCAATTGAGGAAATAGAAACCAAGAAAGAATAAGTAAAATTCCCAGTATCTTAAAGTTAGTTTGTGTTGGGCTGGAATCCAGGCCCTCCACTCCCAGGGCACTGGCCTTTCCACTCTACGACACTGTCTTTGAGTTTCACATTGGAATCATTATTCGAGATGTTAATATCCAAGTGTTCATTATTACAATGAAAATATATGTTTCAGAACCTTCGTTTGGGAGCTTTTGAAGATGGAGTTGTTCAAAGTAAGGAAAAAAGCCATACCCATATTAGAATGCAGTTATAAAAATTATTTAAAATGTGTATA
>NW_011889035.1:969159-996287 GCF_000151845.1 Pteropus vampyrus | reverse complement strand
TGCTCTTTACGTATACATATTTTTGCTTTGTTTTTGACCAGTAGAACCAGACAAGAGTCAAAACAGGTTTTGATCAGGGCCTCATCTCTCTCAGTAATAGTGAAAGCATAAAAGGTGGATTTGTGCAAGATAAAAATTTAAAAGTCTGAGGCATGAGTGAAGAATTTGAAATGCTTGCCTCTGATGAAGATGTGCTATGTGGCCTTGGGGGATATCACTCAATTGTCAAGATGTCTTCATCAATCAACAGAATAGGTCAACAAATAACTGCTTTCCCATGGTGCAGAGAATTTACTTAAAGATCTGATACATTGAGAAGTACTGCAAGACTCCTTAATATGTCAACTCCTAAGTCAGACTTTCATCAGAATGTGAAGGGAGAGCCAGTTTGGGAAAGGAGAGACTACTTGATTACCTTGAATTTTAGAGACTGGGCAGTTATGGTTAATTACAAATTCTGGTTAACCAAGGATCAGCCACAAAATCTCATTTATTTCTCTTTTTGTCATTAAAAATGTTTCTAAAATATATAAATGAATTCCTGTTCCAGTGTAGTATAATATGAGGCACAGAGATTTCTGGGGTAGGTAGATCAGGGTTCAAATCTCACTATGACCACATGAAATATATTAAGCATTTCTATATCAGGTTGAATAATTTACAGATGATGATAACAGTTTTGAAAATTGGTTGTGAAGATTAAATTGAATAAAATTTTAAAATGGATATAAAGTCTCAGAAATAGTGCATGGCACAAAATAAATAATCCCATTAGTTCTCAAGATGCAGAGCCTGAGACAAGGATTTTTATGACAGTGATTTATTGAGGGGGTAAAGTCTGTAAGGGAGTAAGTGAGAGAAGCAGAATAAGGAAGCCAGATAAGATGTGTGTTCAGTTGAAGGCTGGCTTTAGCTTATCCCATGGGTAACTCCCCACACCGAGACAAAGGGAGATACTTTTTGGACCCCTTTATTAGTCACTGGCTACAGGTCACCTCTGAAGTTAGTGTGCAACCTCCCAGGCTTTTCTGGAAGAGACGTTCCCATACACTAATACTGATTCTCTGGAGAAGGAGGCAGCTGCCAGCTGTTTGCAGCCACTTATAACAGCTTGGGTATGCGGTCACTGGTTGGTAAAAGGGATCTGGGCACAGCACCAGAAGTGTCTTCTTTGCTAAATATAACTGGATGCTTATTGAGAGCAGAGGGTGCATTTTATCTGTTTTCATATTTCCTATTAATTCATCATTCAATCATCCATTCAGCAATTATTTATTGTGTGCCACTTCAATACCAAACACTGTTACAGGCACACGAAATGCATCAGTGAGTGAATAAAGATCATTCTCTCGTGGCATTTGTTTTTAGTAGGAGAGAAATAATAAGCAAAGAGATATAAGAAATAGTTACATAAAAGAGTGGTCTTTTTTTCTGGTCAAGTGAAATATAATTTTTTTTTTTTAGTCAAGTGAAATATAATTTTTTGTTTGGGCCCAATATTTATTAACAAGATTGTCTTGTAGACACTGAAAATATACAGCATCTCAAGACTTGATTCCTAACCTCAGGTCTCTTTGTGGAGTACTACAGATGTGGTACTACATAGAATCACATAGGCATGGATTTTTTTCTTTTAGTGGAAGAAACCTTAGTGATTAAGGTCAAGATTTGATTGAATTTTTACTGATCTCGGACATACAGTAGTTTGTATTTTGACTGTATGTTTGATATAATTTAAATTCTCTGTCTTTTTTCCCTCCATTAGAGTATTGACACTTTTTGACATTAGAGTATTGACACTTTTTGGTTAATTATGCTTTCTGGTGATTTGAATTCATTCATTTATTCACTGATGCTATAAATGGCATTTGACTGTCTACTGTGTGCTAAGCACTGATTAAGTTTGCAAAGAATAAGACCAAAGTCTCTGCCTCCAGGAGCTTACACTCTACTAGGAAAGATAAGCTGGGTATACTAATAGCTCCTTCGTAAGGCAGAAAGTACCAGAGGCAGGAAACATACATACAAGACTCTGTGAAGGAGTGTGAGATTACTCGTAACCAGGGAGGGTTCCAAGAAGCCATATGGAGGAAGTTTCCACTGGGGCTGGCTGGGATGTAGACACTTGACATGTAGGTAATGAGTACTTCAAGTGAAGAGAATGTATCAACCAAGATATAGAGGCAGGAAAAGGCTAAATGCATTTTTGGGGTAATGAGTCACTTTGGTTGGGTCTGATTCCTGAGGCAAAATAGTGGATTAAAAAGAGAAGTTTATGAATAGATTAGAGAAGAATTGAAGGTATTCTTTTCAAGGATCTTTTGGTAGAAAGAAACAGAAAACTACTCCAGCTAAAACACATTAAAAATTATTAAAATAAAATAGGGAAATTGCTTGTAATTCAAGAAGGAATATACAGCTGGGCCTCACTGAAACGTGTTGTGGGAAATTAGGAAGTTTTGAGGGCTCTTTTTGCATCTCTCTAGGCAGCGAGTTCTTCTCTGTCTACTTCTCATTATTTGTCTGCTTCACTCTTCTCTTTTTCTCACTGGTATCCTCTACTTCCTTATTTTTCTCATGGCCTAGCCCAATAAAGCCACTCATCTCTCAAATATGGGGATGAGCAAAGACAATCATCTCCAGTTCTCCCGGTACAAAGCTTCGAGGGAGAGACTCTTACTGGATGACTTTAGGCAACATGTCTGTTCTAGCCATGTCACCTGGGATTGGGAGGGAGGCATCACAAGGTTGCTGCCTACTCAGTGAACTCTGGGTCAGGTATCTTTGGAAGGAATCCTGATGGGGCAGACAGGGCTGGGGACTCAGAGTGAGATGGCCCGGCTGAGTAGCTCCATTCTTCAGGAGGCAGTGGGAAGCCAGAGAAACTTTCTAAGTAGAAAGTTACGGTTCACTTATTATTATTATTGTTATTATTATTTTGCTACAGTTGCTTATTTCTCAGCTTCATGAACTGCTAACAATACAGTTACTCTTTAAAATTGTGTTAACTGAGCAAACTTGAGCATCTGAAAACAATGAGTATATGGTACCAGAGCCTCTCAGAGCCTTGATTGCATTAAACGTCCCTCCTCTGGAAGAATATTCTATAGCCTCTCACTGTACCCACTATATTCTGTTGAAAGTATTTGTCTAAGAGTTTCTCTTTCTCTCTGTGATACTGTTGGGTCCCTTTGAATGTTAATGCTCCCAGAGTCCAACCTTGCATATAGTAGAAGTTCAATAAACACTTGTTTCTCATATTCTGAAGTATTTATGTCTCCAAATTTACTTATACTGTGCGTTGAATGCATATATATTCATGCATTCAACGCACAGTATAAGTAAATGAATATATGTGAGTGCCCATATCTTATTTCTAAGCATTCAACACACAGTATAAATAAATGAATATATATGAGTGCCCATACCTTATTTCTAAGATATATAAATGAATATATGTGAGTGCCCGTACCTTATTTCTAATATATATAAATGAATATATGTGAGTGCCCATACCTTATATTGGAAAGATAAGTACGGGCACTCACATATATTCATTTATTTATACTGCGTGTTGAAAGCTTAGAAATAAGGTATGGACACTCACATATATTCATTCTAATATATATATATATTTCTAATATATATATATGTATATATATAAGATATGGGCATTCACATACTGATAAATTGAAAAAATAGTCAAACAACTATGTTCTTGGTCTCTTTTACCCAAGAAAACAATAAGAAAAAGGGGAACAGGTTCTGGGAAGTTTAGGACTTTGGAATCAGCCAATTTTGGTTTGAATTCCAATTTACCATTTACTGATTGTGTGACCTGGGGAAAGCTACTCACTTAAAAGTCTTCCCTTTTGTTGTCTCATTGATAAAGTGGAAATAATATGTATCATTATTTACATAATGCAAGTTTGTGTAAACTTTAATGAAATACTCATGTAAAGCTCCAAGTGTTGTCTGATACATAAAGTACCAATAATTATAGCTATTATCATTATTGTGGCTCTCAAGATTTGTTGTCATGAAAAAGCAATGATACAATTATCTTCCTATAAAACAGAATTCTGAGAAAACGAGGTGAAAGTGTGCTGTTAACAGGAGTTATTATTACCTCATTGTTAGGAATAGCTTTTTTTGTCAGAAAAATCTGGCTTGGATTTCGGATCATGTTCTGAACAAGTTAGGTCTCAATTTTCCATCCGTGAAATAGGGATAGTAATAATCTCTGCATCTGTAAGGTTTGTAGAGAAGTAAATGAAAGAATGGAAGTAAAGTACTGAGTAGTGCTCCCAGTGCACAGAAAGTTCTATAATTATAGAACTTTATTATTACAACTATTATTATTATTTGTTTCTCTCTCTCTCTCTCTTTCTCTCTCTTACACACACACACCTCTCCACCACCACCAAATATAGCAAATATTTTGTCTTTGCTCCAGTTGATCCTTATTCCATATGGATCAATATAGTTCCACAACCACAATAATTAATAAGTGGAAAGAGAGAGAGAGAGCAGTGTTTTTGTATGTATGTAGGGAAGAAACACTTAAGATTATCTCAAGATTTGAAATAATGGTTCCAGAGACCCTGGGTAAAGGCAGCAGAATCAAAGCAGCTAAATCCCCCGCAGTCCCAAGCCCAGTGTTTACCTCCCAAGCAAAACCAAGCCATTGAAAGAGAATCAGCAGAACAAAAGCAGAGACTTGGAAAGCAACTTTGAGAGATGCTGGAAGGAATTGCAAAGAACCTGTCCCTTCTAATCCCAGAGTTGCTGAAACTACAGAAAAGCTGGTGGAAATTAACTGTTTGTGTCACAAGCAGAACACCATATGCTGCTTGCCTTCCCCGGAGAAAGAACAGCCAGCATTTGCTTCCTACTCCCCAGCGGGCACTGAGCTCAGCCTGCACTCGCTTGGGCTCTCAAATGAAATGCAATTCAGCCGGCCAGGCCCCAGCACGCTTAACCTTTGGACCATGGGTGCCAATGTTTCTCTGGAGAAAGAATCAGTAGTGCTTGTCTTAGTGATTGTGATGCAACCACCGAAGGGAAAAAAGGCTTATACCCACTATGATTTTGCACTGCCTCCAACAAAGGGCTTAAAGGATTTCAGATGCATTTAGAAACTAAACTCTGCTGCCCTTCCTGAGCCAGCATCTCTTCTGAATACCAGAGAGACTGACAATGACAAAACCCAGGCCCAGTTGCTGATGCAGGCTTGATGGTATTTGGGCCGTCTAGTCATGACAAGGCATAAACAAATCTTTTTGCCACTGTTCTCATGTGAAAAAATGGCATCTCATCTGGCTGCTTTCTACCCAGCTCCATTTGGCAGGTTTCCCCAACACCCCTCCCCCCAACTCCCTTAGTGGATCTTTAGGAAACTGACCTTGAACACAGAACATGGAATTTTTTTTAAGTGATAAATGCTCTCATTCCCTCTCTGTTTATAGAGATATATCTGGTCAAAGGTAAAGTGACAGTAGGAATTCAGGACAGCTCCACAAGAGGTCAGTTCTTGCTGACATCAATGAAAAGGGGCAGATTTCAGAGGTAGTGTCTGGCTTAGAGGGAAATGAAAAATGACAGCTTGCTACAAAGACAGGAAATTTTTTTAAAAATATGATTCTTAACATAGTCATTTCTTTGGGTATGTACTCTGTAGATTATAAAAAAGGAACTGGATTTCTGTAACCGGGACAAGAGAGAGTAAGGTGTGGGTGTGTGGCAGGGGGCTGGGATGGAGGAGCGGCCGAGTTTTGTTGCTATTTGTAAAGGCATGGAAACTTACACAAGGAGGACGCTGGCTACTACTTCCATTTGTCTCACTTTAAGCTCTGGGGTATGAGCTGTAAAGAAATGGGTTCTTCACTGGGATTTTACTCCAAGAGTCTAATTAAGCATTATAAGGAAGCATTGCTCAAAAAATATTTGCTGAAACGACCATGTTTCCATACTCACATTTTTGTCACTGTGACTGTGTAATGCAAAATAGTCTCATTGCAACATGACTCACTGACAAAATCACACGCTGCAGCAACTCCTGTCCCCTCAATATAATATTGCACAGGATCGAGGCCTCTGATGACCCAGGGGGCAGTGGGAGGGATGGCGGGATGAAGTGGAAGAAGCAGGGGCTGAATTGAGGTTGTGTTAGTGAGCTGGCCACTGCTGTGAATCCTGCAGGATCTTTTGAGGAACTTTATAAAATGCATCTCAGAACTGTGCACACAAGAGACTCCATCCGCCATCATTCAAGCTGGGCCCCGTGGGTGTCAACACCCTCATGCTTCTGGGTGGTGCATGTGAGACTGCAGAGTGGGTTTTGGGGGGCATTCCACTCAACAACATTAGAGAAGAACTGGTTGAGAAGCATAGAGTACACGGCCTATGGCTGGGCAGAATACACTGTCAGTTTGCACCTGCCCAGAGCTCGTTGAAATCTGTGCAGAAATGATGACCAGGACAGTGGTTGGAGAGATGTGAACTAGTGCACAAGAGGCAACATTTTCCCACTGTCACTTCTTAGCTGAGAGCATCTCTTGCCTGAATAATTACGGTAGCTTCCTAACTGAGCTCCCTGTCTGTGAATTTCTTTCTCTTCAAATTCACTATTCAGATACAGCCAGAATCATCTTTGCAAAGCTCAGATCTGATTATATCACTCCCTTCCTTAAAAGCCTCTTTCTTCATTCCTTTCTTCTTTGTACATTTCATTCCTTTGTATCTTCTTGGCTATCCCTTGAATTTTTGGTATGGCACAAGAGGTAGTGTTCCAAATTTGCTTCTCTCTAGCCTCATTTCTCACTTCCTCCAAACAAGCACCCTTCATGCTAGTCTTGATGTTTCCAACTTGTGTACTCAGGGGTCCTGTGGAATTATTTCAAAAGATCAGAAAAACCATATGTATATCAAGAAATCTGTAGCTTGAATAAGTTAATGTGACTCAAACATATGTTATAGGTTCGCAAAACTTAACTCACATTTCTGCTTGAATTTGCAGAGAAAATGGAATTTCTTAATTTTGTCTAGATCTAATCTAGTTTCTTTTATGATCATTCCCTCTACTCTCTCCTCCATTTGCTGGGAGCTTACATAACTATTAGCTCATGTAGGAGGTGCCCTTCCTTTTGTGGTCATGTTGCAGGGAAGGGCCTGGGGTGGGGGTCAGTCCCCAGAGACCCACTGAGGGAAAGAGCAGGGAGTTGTCCGGCCTCTGACATGCTCTCAAGCTTGGGATATTGTTCTTTCTTTCTTTCTGTTAACTTATCAAGTGGCCTCTGGTCAGGAAGCATGCTCGCTATTGAGTATCCCCATGTCAGTCTTCCCCAGAACAAAGCCTCAGGGAAATCTGGGGGAGGGGCAAGCATTTCTTTTATTCAAGGGTTCAATTAAGCATCCCCAAATAGCGCAGAGCCTGATGACTAGGAGTTGGGACATTTTTGCTAACCCATTGCCCTGCACCATACAAAGATGCCTCACTTTTTAATTCCTCATGGTAGCTCCTTCATTCTAGGCCTTGATCTTCCTTATTTTGTTCTTTTTTTGAAGCTCCCTTCTTTAAATCTTTTACGTCTGGTTGTCCTCCCCACCTTCCCTTGGGAAAATCTCTTCTTGGGGTGGAGTTGAGGGGACAGTGGGTTCCACCTGAATTTACCTAACAGTAAATACATCTCATCATTGTGAAATACTTAATTTTTTTTTCTGAAGATAATATGGTTTATTCTTACCCAAGAAACACATTCCTCTGTTTAAATAACACTGAGACTATTATTGTAAAGTAATAACACTGGCGTTATTGTGCCAAAGGAAGAATGTAAGCTCTGTGAGGGCTAGAGTTTTTGTTGTTTATTAACTGCTTTATCTGGTGCTCTGGAACAGCCACTGACACATAGCAGACATTCACCTCATGTTTGTTGAATGACTGAATGAATAATTAAATGAAAAATGCTTCTTTTCTGGCCTTCTTTTTGTTACAAAGGACTCCCATATTGGCAGAGAATAGATTTGGGAGACACAGGAATGGTATCTCAATTCTGCCAATGGGTCATAACTTTTAAGGATAACTTTATGAAAAATATTAGAAGAAATGTTATCCCTATGTAGTATTTTTTCCACAAGGAAAACAGGAATCCATAAAAAAAAACCCTCTTATCCCAGAGACAGTTTCTTCAGCCGAGTTTCATGTCCTAGGAGCTATGTTTTTAGTTCTGCTGGTAACCATATGACCTTAAACAAGAGGCATCAGCCTCTATTTCTTTTTATTACCAGCTGGAGAGAATTACTGACCTTTGTTATGAAAGATCAGGAACTGAACACTGCGCTACTGCCCACTCACACTCTCCTTTCTCCTTTTCTTCTATTTCTTTCTCTCATGTTTTAAATATATTTTACTTTTTTGACATAAATTTTGGGAACTTTTCTTGACTTAATTTTCTAAGTATCTAATTTGGTCATCTGCTGTATTCAGGATATTATTCAGCCCAATTATAGAATTTCTTGTCATTTTTAATTTCTAAGAACTATTTCCTTTTGGGGGCTGATTATCGCTTTTTATATAGCATCCTGTTCTTGTTTAATTGATGCAAAATCTTGAATCTCTAAGTATTCTAATTAAAAAAAAAAGTTTTTTAAAATCTCTCTTCTGTTCCCTGGGTTATCTCTGTTTATTGACACCAAATCAACTTTGGGGTCAGTTGATTTTCCTCCACTATCTGTTAATTATTCCTTTTATATTTGTAAGTGAGAGTTAGACCTTGGATACATTTTTCTTTTTTTTCTGCAGCTGTAGAGATCCCTGAATTAAAGGGCCGCCTGTGGGCTCTTTGTAAATAGAATTTCCTCCAGAAGGCAGCTTGGGGACTCCTGTACTTGCAAAGAAGGATGGCTTTACTTTGGAAATAGAGAACTTGGAAAGACAGTATTTCACTCCTGGGCAGAGGTGCCATTCTTTCTCAACTTGTTCCCCCACCAATCTCCCCCGAGACACATTATTGCATGTCTGTGTGGGGTTCAAGAAATACCTAAAGCCCTAGTCTTCTACTCTCTCAAGCTCTAATACCCTCACCAGGGGCATTTTCTAGGAAGATCACATCTTTTTCTTAGACAACAATCTTCCATCTTAATATCAATAGGACATTTGGAAGAAGGGAAGGTAAACGTGAGCTTGAAGCTTAACATCATGTACTTTGGACTGTAGGTATATAGATGTTTTAGAGGTTAATAAAACACATATTTGTTCAAGGGTTTTACTAAACACATAGTAGATTTCGTTGCAATAGCGTAGCAATTACAACGTTGTATGATAGTTGTTTACATTATCTCTCACTCCACATTAGTCTTATTCATCTTTTTTATTTTTTATCTCAAATATCCAGCACAGAATGAGTACTTGCTTACATATATTGAATTGCATTTACTCTTATGAAATGTGATGATTGTCATTGACTTTACATAATAAAAAGGACATAAACTAAAAGGATTGTCTTTAACCTAACTTCTATGAAGCCTTCTGGAGTAGACCAGTCATCTCAATCACCATTATTGTTTTCTGAAGCTGTACAGAAGAAGGTTCCTGCTTATGTGTATACTTAAGAAAAAAGACTCAATTTCAAGAGATTTCTCAGAAGAAATGAGGAAGAAAGTGTGGATAATGTTCAATAAAGATAAGAATTTGGGATGGAGAGAGGAGAATGTAAGTATGTCTCTTTCCATTGCCTAGAAGTCGCTTCGGGGCAAGACTTTGTATTTGTATCATCATTCATTTATCTATTTACTCCATAAATATTTTTGAGTGCCTATGGTGTGTCAGGCATTGTGTAAAGAGTTAGGAAAATGCTGAACATGGTAGACAAGGTCCTTATCCTTATGCAGCTGACAATTTCCTGGACCTTTCACCATGTTGCTAAAGGACTCATGTGGAAGTCACTCCAAGGGCATGTCAACAGGTAATTAATGGTATTTGTTAGGTATTTCTTATGTATTCACCCTAATGTTAGACTTTGTAGTTAGTTTAAAAGTAAGACAGACTTCATCTCTAAGGAATTTAGAATTTAAAATTATTAGAGTCCTGTATCAAATAGCAGAGAGAGTCAGCGAATTAGATATCTCATAATACAAGAATATTAGCAGTTCAGAGTCTTAGGGATCAGTTTGTTTGGAAGTGCTACAGTTAGGGATACTGGAGTCTTTGGGTGATTCCACTAAAGTCCTCTTCTTCTTGTTCCTCTACCCCCAGTGACTAATATAGAGAAATCCTGAAGAAAGAGTTAAAAAATGTTTGCTGTAGTTGAAAATCTATGCAACTATATGTGGATGCAGGTCCACAGCCAAGTTTCACAGGAAGTGACAATGAACTTGAGACCCGAAGGATAAGGAATAAATAGTTCAGTGATAGGGTAGAAGAAGATGCCACATAGAGTGAAAACATGTGTGAAAGTCCGAAAGAGGCAGAATATGAATTTCAAGGCACTAATTCTAGTACAGCTAGAGCATAGACGACACTGTGGGGGAGTAGTGTGAGATGAGGCTGGAAAGGTAGTTAGGAGCTAAATCATGCAGGATTTTGCTAACCTTCCAATGGTACTGTTTATACAATGAGGAGTGGGCCAAAGGTCCTCTGCCTGAAATAACGCTCAGTCACGGTGTGACTCTCTGACTGTAATATGTTATAAACTCATTTTTGATTTTAGGTTTTGCTAACATACACATTTACACACACCCACACAAATACACACACAGTTTTATAACAGAGACATGATTACTTTTGTATAGATTATGAACTCTTCCAATGACAAAAAGTTGACAATTCATGGGTGGGTGGTAATTTTTTGTTTTAGCTTTATAATGTTCACAAAGGGTAAAACAACCTGGTCTCAAGACAAAATGACTCTGTTAAAGGAGAGGGCAGATGATTAAGCATGAAGACAAAGCTCAAGAAAAGATTATTAAGGAAAATAAAAAACAATATCCAGTATAAAAAATACCCTTGATGTGTGACTCAGCTTCAGTATAGAGTTAATGTTCTTCTTGCATCTGTCATAAGAGGAATCTAGAAAGAAACTCATCTTCCTCTACTATGTTTGCAAAAGGGAGATGAGCTGTCCTATTTCTTGTTCTTGCAAAACAACAGAGCTTGCCTGGGAGAGTATATTAGCAGGCCAATTACAGCTGCATACTTAAATATACAGACAGCATTCTGGAATGGAAAGCAATGAGGATGTAAAAAAAAAAAAAAAAAAAAAAAGAGCCTAACAACAGATAATCCAAAAGTCATTGAATCTTGCCTTTTGAATGAATTATATTGTTTTCTTGCAGCAGATTTGCATTCCTAATTATGCCTTACTTAAGCTAATATTAAAACGAGTTTGCATTCCCAGAGAAAGCACACACCAGCTGGGCAAAGATAGCAGAGGACCAGCTGAATGATGGGGTACGAGTAGTCGTAAGGGAAGTGTCCTAGGACTCAGTATTTTTTATAATAATGAAGAGTACCCCCCCACCCCTTGGTTCCGCCCAACCTCTACAAATATGCCGTAGAGACACAACATGCATGTGAAAATTTATTATCACTAAATCAAGGAACTGAATAAAAGCAGGTACAACTTTATTTATGGTGCACAAAATGGTTTCTTCTTTAGAATCACCCTGTATTTCAAAAGCCAAATTACTTTTGTTGCAATATAGGGTGGGAGAGGGAGAGGACCCATTTAAAAGTTGCTTGACCCCAGTGGAATTTAAGCTTTAATTATTACTTAACCTATGAAAGCTCTGCCAGTATTATAACAGTAAGTCCCTTCAGAACTATAATTAAATTTCTGCTTGTGGCTTATGTGGGTAAATCCTGTAAGAGGGACAAATCAATTATATGAACATTTAAGTGAGCTATAAAACCCAGGAAGACAAGAGTTCCTAAGTGTTATTGGAGAATTCTAAGATTATGTCAAAGAATAATTTTACAAACTTTCTCCAGAAATAACCAAGATTGATTATTGTGCCTGGATAGGGAGGGCTCTGAAAAAGTACATTCATCGTCATAGAATTTGTATGAGTTGTAAAAGATTAGAGCTCAAAGAGGCTGATGAAGGCCACAGCTAAGACTTACTGAGCATTTATCGTGGGTTCTGCATGGTCCTAAGTGTTTTACATGTGGTACACCCATTGAGCACCAAGTCTAACCCACACCCTTAGAGACGAGAAAACTGAGGGCTGTGGGGTTCAAAGACGTGGCCCAGCTGCATGAATAGGAAAGGGCAGAGGCAGAACTAGAATTTAGGACTTCTGACTCCTAACCCAGGGCTTTCCTTCTACATTAGACTTCTTTTCTGTCAGCTGGAAGATCTTATCACTTGATCATATCTGTAGGCGTTAAAAAACCCCCCAAAACATGCTAAGGACAGTGGAAAAAGCATGTACTTTAGAGTCGAACCTGCACTTGAACTCTTGCTTGCTACTTACTTCTAAGAGTTTGATCTTCTGCAGTACTTCCATGCCTCTCCTTGGCTTGCATCTCTCTGTGATTTTCTGGAATAAAGTCTAACATCCTTGCTGGATCTGCTGGACTGGCCCTGGTGGCTCTAGGTTGTGCTGGTCTAACCAGCTTTCCCTTGTGCCAGTCCCTACCTCTCATTCTCTGCTCTGTACACACCTGGATATTTGCACTTCTTTGATGAGCCATGTTTCTTTCCACTGGGGGGTGGGGTGGGAGGTGGGGGGTGGGTGCTGAAAATGCTCACATGTCCCTCTCCTAGGCAACTGCTCAGGTCTCAGCTTCAATTTTGCTTCTTCTGGAAAGTCTTCCTGGATCCTCAGCCTGAGTCATCTCCCTCTGTAATATCTTCTCATGGCATCTTCACTTATCCTTCATGGCTCTTATCTTCATCATAATTGATTTGTTACTTGTAGTTGCTTAAATGACACTCCCCTACACGAGTAGAAGCTTCGTGAGAGCAGGGGCAGGTATTTCCAGTGCTGAGGTCAATAGAAGACACTCAATAAATATCGAATGAATGAACTCATTTTGAGCCTCGGTTTTTTTCTTCTGTAAAGTGCAGATAACAAACATTGGACAATTGTCAACATTAAATGGCATATTGATTTAAGGCATCCAGCTCACTGTTAGCAGCATAGAACTCAATACATGCGAATTTCATTTCCTGCACACTCTTCCTTCTATGACAATGTCCCTGAGGCACCAAGCCTGCTGAAACATCTAAGTAAGATGCAATTATGTTCTGAATAGTTTTAGCACAAAGTGTGTTTTATGTGTTCTGAGTCTTTGAACGCCGGTCACCTGCTGATGGTGTACATGGCAACTAACTCTCCATGAACCAGCATATTTGACAAAGCAGGACACCTCACTCCCCAGCTGGATAGGATAACAGAGCGCTTACTGTAGGCACTATTCTCTCAGGGTCAGAACCTTAAACTAATCCCCCTCCTGAATATGGAACAGATGAAACGGGAGCAGCTGCTCTTCTCAGCTGGTGAGCTGCTAGAGCTTGAAGCAGTGTGGTTTTCAGGTGTCTTTTCCCCCAAAGCCCAGAGTGACAACCAGGCTGCTCGAATTTGTGCTTACGTGGAAACCTCTGGCCATGCTTTCCTTTGGAAGGCAAGCACTAGTTCTCTCCCTTCCCCCACAGCTGGAAACCAGACTCCCCGAAGACAAAGAACTGTGTTTCCTTCTCAGCAGGCTCTCCTGTGGATTGTAACTCTCCTCACAGCCCTTGACCCTCTGCTGCTTTGAAAACTCTGTGGGGAGTGTGAGAGAGGAACTGAGACAGAGTTTTCCACTCCCACCCGCTAAACATAAGGGGAGGTGAGATGGAGCACGTACAGGGATGTAGGCAACGGAGAAGGCATGCCACAGACCCTTTAGGAACAAGCTATGGATGGGTCGAGTTTGTATTTAAGTTAAAGGGAAAGAACATTTTTAATATAATTTAAAGCAATCAAACTGATTTTAAGCTGGAATTAGGCCTGGAACCAAGATTTGCCACTTAACACTATCTGAGTGGCTGTAAGTAATTACTTCACATTTCTAAAATTCAGCTTCCTCATCTATTAAAGTGAGCGTCGTGATAGTACCGATCTTATAGGCCAAGGATAGTCTTAGCTTGAAGGCAATACAAAAACAGGCCCGGGGCTAGATTTGGCTTATGGTGTTTAGGCTTATTGTGAAGATTAAATAAGATAACATATATAAAATACTTTGCATTGAACCTAAAACATAGTAAATTCTCAATTAACAGTAGGTATGATGGTTCCCACCTGGTGATTGTGGTATATAGCAGAAGCTTTGCGCTTATGTATGCCAGCTCCCCTACCACACACACATCCAGTAGAACAGATGTTTAGAAGGACAATATCACCCATACACATTAGAAACATTAATATGATCCTCCTTATTCCATTTGAAGCATTTGAAAATTAAATATGATCAAGGGAATTGGGGCCAATGGACATTTCTGAGAGCCGTCTGCATGCCAGGCCTTTGCCATGTTCTTCTCATGTGTTATTTCACAACTCTGCTGCTAGGCAGGCTTTATTGTTCTTGTTACAGAAGAGAAGCAGAGGCCAGGGAAAGGGAACGAGCCTTGGAAACCAGGTGTGTCTTCTGCCCGGGGCCTCTCCATGTCGTACTGACTTCATGGCGGTGTTCACGGGCCTCTGACTCTAACGTCCATTCTTTTCCTAATGTACATGCATTCGCATCACCTTTTTTGCTCCCTGATCCTGGAATAGTTGGCTGCCTGCCAAATGGACTTTAATGAGTAATTCAAAGGCTGTTCTAATTGTATACCTCCAATGTGCCAAGCCCTGTGCTGGACACTGGAATTACGAAAATATAAGAAAAAAAAAAAAGGATGGCACAATCCCTCTTATTAAAGAGCTGAGTCTAGCAGGAAAGACACCACCTATGTAGCTAATTATGATACATTATGAAAGTATTCTATTAGTAGTGCTTGGTGGAAAATTCTTTACATCAAGGCTTTGTCTTTAAGAAGTCATTGTGACAATGCCTAGATTTGTATTAAAAGCACAACCTCGACCCTATCACAATCCCCCACTCCAATATAAAATCTTCATCAGCTTCCTCTTACCCGCACAAGAAACTCCAAACTTCTTGGATTATATTCAAAACTTTATGTCAAAGCTTCTTAGTGGGGATGCCAGATATGCTGAGTTGGTGCTATGGACTGAATGTTTATACCCGTTCCTCATGTTCATGTATGAAACATAAGTCATTTTGTCATGAAGATGGAGCTCTCATGAATGGGGCTCGTGTCCTTATAAAAAGACTCTTGAGAGGTCCCTGGGCCATTCAGCCATGTGAGGCTTCAGCAAGAAGACAGCTGTTTATGAGGAAGTGAGATCTCGCCAGACACTGAATTTACCAGAGACATAATCTTAGATTGCCAGCCTCCAGCACTGTGAGAAATTTCTGTTGTTTATAAGCCACCTAGTCTTTGGTATTTTGTTACAGCAGCCGGAACAGACTAAGACATATATCTCAACCTGAAGTGGTCTGGGAAGAATTGTCCTTTACAACTTGTCCCCGACTTGCCTTTCCTATCCAATTTCCCTCAACTGTTCCAAAGCACACTGTGTTTGCTCCCTGTTCCTTCCACATTCGCCACGTTTTCCAACCTACACACCTTTGCTGATGTGGTTCTTTCTGCTGAGAAGTCCCGCCTTACTGTCATGACCACTTCTGCATAGTCTGCAAATTCTTTAAAAGAATAACCCATAAGTTACCTCTTTCACAATGAATTCCCTGTGTTCATAGTCCTTTGAACAGTAATAATGTTTTATCTTTTTTATGGCACATGCCATCTATTACACGTGAAAGGACCTATGCTGGGTCTGGCACATAGTGGCTCTCAGGTGGCTAGCTGGCCAGCCTGCCTGCCTTCCCTGCTCTATTTGTAGAATCTTAGGAAAATTGCTTATATGAGTGGTTCTTAAACATGGCTGCACATTATGATTGCCTGAAGAGGTATTTTGTTTTGTTAATATCTTTATGCCCAGGCCATACCCTCAATCAGGGAAACCAGAAACTGTAGAGGGTGGGATCCAGTATCAAAGCTCCACAGGTGATTCCAATATGTAGCAGGGTTCAGGGTCACCATCTGAAACAATCTGAACCTTGTTTCTAGGGTTGTTCTAAAAATTGAATGCAATGTTTGCAAAAGCTTGGCCAGTGCCTGGTGCATAGTGAGAGTATAGTAACTGTAAATTATTGTGTTATATTTTACCCTGGCTTTTCACTCCATTGCCAAAAATGTCTTGCACATAGTAGGTACTGAATAAATGCTGGTCAAATGAAAAAATGCCACTTGAGGAGGCCTAGGTTGTTGCAGAGAGCTGGTTTTAGTGTGGAACTGAAGGCAGTCCCTGGAGTAGAGGCATAGAGAAGGAAGAGGGGCATGTAGTCTCTCCTGCGTACAAGTAATGGGGGAGGAAGGGAGGAGGGTATTGGCCTTAAAGGATTTAAAAATAATAATAAAACCAACCACAAATCGATCTTCTTTTTATTATCACCACACACTGGATCTTCTTAACAATACCAGTGATACAATGCTTCTGGCTCCTCACCCCTACCCTTTATCTTGGCCCACCACTGGCCTGGAGCACAGCAAGAAAGAACTGAAGAGCTCTCATAGTCAGCACTATTAATGAGCTAAGTGGCTTGAGAAAGAAACAAAGGAACTGTAAATTATATTTATAAATTAAGTCATATAAAGCAGGACTAAGTAATTAAGTTGTGCACCCATAATTAAATACTTGTATAGCATTTGGGCCCTTAGATTTTTTTTTTTCTGCTATAATGATCGGCAGTCTGTGTGGTGGGCCAATGACTCATACAGAGGTCCTGGGGCAAGGTAGTACCAAGGTCACTGCCTAAACAGAAGAATTCTTGAGGGACAGCCAAGTACGAGGGCAAATGAATGAGTCAGTGCTACACAGGGTCAGAAATGAGTAGTGACAAAAGCCCCAGACCCCCTCACCCCAAGCATATGAGAGACAGCATTAGCACCCTAGATTAGTGAAGGAAGGCCAAGAAGCAGTGCTCTGAGGCCCAGGAGAAAGGGAAGGCCTTCATATTTTTGGCCCCAGCCTACCCTCCCCTTTCATTTCCCATCCTCCCCTTGACATGCCCCACCTAGAGCCACAGAAGTCAATACACGTTTTCAACACAGTCTACATTTTATGTCTCTCTATCTTTGCCCTTGTCATTTCCCACATAGCCTTCTCTTCCCCATTCCTCACCTAGCCGTTTCGTTCTTCAGGATTGAGCTCCAATGTGCCACATGGAGCCTTTTCCTGACTCATTTAGGCAGGTGTAAGTCTTCCTCTGGCTCCCACAATTACATTGCAGGACAATCCTTTGTTGAGATTCCCCACTGCAAGGCTCTACGGAGCAAAGTCCTATTCTCAGCTTCAAAAAGTTGCCTGCAAAATGGAAGGCGCTTATCTGTTGAGTAAGTGAGTAAACGAAGGAGAAACAGTCCTGTGAAGGAGGGGAGGTGATATTATCCTCCTCTTCTACATAGCAGAGCCAGACTGTGAGCTCTTGTGACCAGGGGCTCTGTCTTACTCAGCTTCACATCAGCAGCACCCAGCATGGAGCTCTGCAGACAGAAATTACTCCATGAATATTTGCTAGATGAATAGGAGACAACTGAAAGGAGATATACTTTGACCCAAATTCCCCTCATCCCAGCTCTCCACCCCCAAATAAATAGAGTAAGAATACTGTGAGGACAAGTGTAAGTGTACACTGGTGTTTATAAAACAGCAATGTCTATGTTAGTGTAAGTATGGGCAGGGTAGGCAATGCACAACAGATTTAAGATCACGTGAGATTTGTTGGGGTTGGAGGGAAGTGATGGGAGAGAGGGATGTGGGAGCTTGGGAGGCCCAGGTGTGAGAATTCAGGGGAAGGAGGAGGAGGAGACTGTGATGAAAAGCAATCCAGAACAGCCTTCGAAGAGAGGTCACGAAAGAAATGAAAAGTCAAGAGGGTGTGGTTTGGGAGGGTCATGATCAGCTGTTAGATAAGATCCGTGAATGACAAGGGAATGCTTTAAGGCTGAGAGAAAAATGGGGAGAAAACTGGGAGGTGGAAGGACTGAGCCAAGAGGTGCTGAGAGGAATCCAGGGGTGAGGCCCAGCTGTTTGCATTGCTCACAAGCACCCCAGGTGGTGTGGACACACACTAAAGGTTTGAAATCTGCCTGTAACGGTTAAGAACTGGGGCTTGCACTCTCATAGAGCTGCCTGGGGTAAAGTTGGGCCTCTGCCATTTATTAGGTATGTGACCTGGGGATAGCTCTAAGTCTGTTTCCTTATATGTAAAATGGGGATAATAAATGTACCTATTTCTTGAAGGGTAGGGGGTGAGATTTATGAGTTGATATATATATAAGCAGTAAGTGTTCAATAAATATCAGCAGTAACAATTGTATAAATACTTAATTTGACATTTTACTAGATGATTCCATGCGATTCTGCATCCTTCCACCTAAAGGAGGGTAATGCTGACAGGACCGCTGAGCATTCCTTACTCTATGGGTAGCAGAAGCAGGAAGTTGGATGGAAGAGCACTAGACATACCCTAAGCACTCTTCTCAATAGGATGTTCTGTTGTATGTCCAGTCTGTGATGCAGTTTTGTTGTCCCCCAAAGGAAAGTACAATATCCAGCTGTGTGAGCTTGGAGAAGTAAGGTTCTCTCTGAGCCTCCGTTTACCAATTTATAAATTGGGAAGGATTGATTCTCTGATCTCTAATAGCCATTCCCACTTTAACATCCCATGATGCTACTAATTCTAAATTAGGCATGGGCTAAATGGGAGTGAGGGAAGAGGTGGGCATTGGTGGGTGAGGTGAAGACCAAGTTGGTAGACTGAGGTCATCCCATATTTGTGTGAAGTCCAGGAGCTGCTGGGTTGTGGTTTTTACTCTCAGGGTCCCCAAGAGTGCTGAGGACAGCTGTGTGCCTTGCACTGGAGAAAGACAGGGAGATGGTTGGCCCAGAGAGCAAATGCTCTGGCCACGAGGCATCTAGGAAACATCTACAGGGAAACAGGGCAAAGAAAAAAAACGGTAGGAGGACATCCATGCACCATGGAGCCATTTGTCTCTCTTTAGCCCTGCATTATGGGATTGTCAGATATGAATTGGATTAGGTGCTGCACTGTTTTATCAGACCAGATGTCCTATTGTGTAAATCCCCTCAACATCAACCCTTATAGGCTTAACGAAATTGCAAGTAAATCCCTGCACTCTCTGCCTGAACCCTCATATTCATTTAGGTCATCTGTAATTTGAGAAAATATTATTTTCAATACCCAAAGGCTCTTTTCTATGCCTCAGGCTCTGCCTGTCTGTCTGTCTGTCTGTCTGACTCTTTCCCTGAAGACATGTTTTTCTGTAAATACTGCAGCTCAGCTCTGAATCACAGATCAAAGCATTTCTTTCTCATTCATCTTTTGAGGCCAAATTGCAATTTATAATGTCTGTGGTTTTCGCTAATCTGTCTCTGTGTCATCTCACTTTAAATCAACAGAAAGCAGCTCACAATAACACATTGACGCTGCCCAACAAAAGCAGAGTGTAATTTGAGCACAACATTATTCAGTCTCAGTACCCACAGGTAGAACTATCTGGGGCCTTTATTATACCGACATTAATCTTGGTAAACACCTTGTTTTGATGAAAGTTGAAAGCCAGATGAAACAAGAAAAATTCATGGTTATCAGAAAACAAAACGTGATCCCTTCCTCCTCCCACCCCTTCCTGCTCTTTCCGGTGACATCTAAGATTTTGTCTATTTGGACCAAATAGAGAGGGAGGAAGTCAGTCGGCTATTTTCCTCAGAGAACATGCCAATAGACAGTTCCGGAACTTTTTGGGAACTGGACATTGCAGAGCCAGGTCAGAGTCTAGAGCCTGGGAGGAGTCCCAGAGAGTTATAGACTTTTTCATTTTTCTCCTCAGAAGAAAACATTCCTGAAGGCAATGATTACACCTTATTATTTAACCTTGTTGCTTGTCTCCTGGGACGGGGCTGACACTAATTGTGCTCACCTCAGCTTTTTGGGTGAAACACTGTACCTTAGAGGCCCCAGTGTCTAATCAGGGTGTGACAGACCAACACCACCTGCACTGATGTAGAACACTTGCATGGAGGGACTAAGCTTAAACACTTCGTTGAATAAAAACTATATTTTAAGCACACCAGTTTTCCACTAAGGCTGGATTAAAATGATAGTATTAATAGTCCTTATTCTTGCTGAATTTCTCTAGCAGATTTTAAGGAGCTTAGTTGTCACTTAGGCCAAGCAATAGCAGGTTGATAGTTTGGTATCTTTGAGTCCTGGGAGCGAGTGCCTCAGGGCTTAATTTCAGGCCCCATTCCCTCTAGGCTACTAGAATCTGCCCTACTTTTCCAAAGACAGGAGCCAGTAAAGATTTCCTGATTTGATCTTCTCCTGGGGAATATACTAACCACAGGAAAGCTGGGGAGCAGGGAGGAGGGCAAGGTGGAAGAATCTGGTTAAAATTCCCCAGTTCAGTCTTCTCTGAGAAGGAAAGGCACCGTTACAACACCTTACAATGTGTTTACAATATCAGATTAAAATGTCCTACATAGGGTAAGCAGAGTACGGGACATCTCTTCATTTCATAGATTGAGAGATCAAATCCCTGAGAGTAAGGAACATTTTTACCCATGATTATTCAGCTACTGCGTGGCCACGAGAACTCTCCAAATTCAGTGTCTTGTCTTACTTGAGTGTGCTCATGGCTACCTACGGGGCTATTACTGATTAAGCGCAGGGCTGGGTACTTGCAGGTAATGTAGGTCATCTAAACCTCACTGTAACCAAGCAAGGTAGGTGTTATCATTTCCATTTTACATGTGGGTAAACTGAGCTTTAGAGAATTTAATTAAACCTCTTTCCTAATGTCACACAGCTGGTAAGTGGCAGAGCTTGTATTTGAATACAAGTCTTCTGGTTCTAAGTCCAGTGCTCTTTTTATGCCACCTTTCTGGATGTGGGAAAATCAAACTGGAAAAAAAAGAAAAAAAAAATCCCTTTGCTATCCTTAATTATATGGATTGACGATCTGCAATAGGAAACTGATATAAAGTCAAGACTTCACTTTTCTATAGAGGTATAAGGTTGTAATGAATAGTCTCTTGCCCTAATCATATGTGGTATAGTTGTGTCCCTTTTAGCTACAGACAAAGTTTACTTTATGGATGCAATATATAAATGTGGTTGGGGGATGATGATTTTGTAATGAAATGGAAGTGGGTTGCCAGAGTCAGACAATAAATGGACGAGGAGAAGGCAGGGCAAGGTGGAGAGGGGTTCAGTAGACTCAAAAGTCTGACGTCGAAAAAAAGTTTTGAGAGAAGATAAGCTGACTAAAAGCAAAAATTGGATAAACATTGAATGGTAAAAAACATAGCACTTGATAGAATCTAGACCCAGAGTAGAGAGTGGCTTTGAGAATCCAGTGAAAGAGAGAGATTCTTTCTAAGTAACTTCATATGCACATACCACGATTTTTGTAACCTGAAACTCAGATTAAGCTTCCTTGGCCTAGAGGGTAGGCAAAAGAGGACTTAAAGAATCATTTATTAAGCTCACACTGTCAGCGAGACATCAGTAGTTGGGGTGGACAGAATGGAGTCTGTTTAAGGATAGACAGAATAAAATCTGGCTGAGCAAGGGACTATTGTTACAGGGTTTACAACTTGGGTTTGGAAAGAAGATTTGCATTTGGAACCCAGTTAAAAAGAAGCTGAAGCCCCAAAAGTCAAGGCTGAGAGGGCCAGGCTGCCTGGGGGAAGCAGGCTGGGCCAAGAGCCAGTCCGCTGTGTGGACCCATGCCAGGTGGGAATTGGTGACTAACCTGGGAACATTATAATTTGCTTATCAATAAACATCATGTACTCTAAAATCCCCATTTTGTAGCCAAGTAAATCGTCTCTTAATGGCTTCCTGAAGGCTTTCTGCTTACTGATTTGCAGCATCAGAAGGAACAGGGACAGGGAGGGTGCCAAGCTACAACACCAACGCGACACGGCCAAAGAGAGAAGCAGATTATACAAGCTGTCAGGAAGGGAGTGGAGGACATGCTCAGGGATTTGGTCCCCAAAGTCTAAAGTTGTCTTACTGACCGTGGTCCTGTTCAAAGTCATGTAGAGGAAAGTATTGAGGTGTCAGATTTCAACTTCATGTTTGTCAGCTGGCCTTTAGAGCAAATTAGAGGTTGTGACTTTGCATCAGTTTAAAGGTAAGTGGTTCTTTTATAAACACTCTGCTCTTTGACATTATGGGTGTTTCTCACAAAGGTATCCTGTCCATCTGGTCCTGCAAAGGCAGGGAGTCAGGGAAGTGGATGTGTTAACTCTGAAGTACGACTTACCTGAAATAAGAGTGGAACTGGGTGGATTGTCCTACATTCACTTAAAAATATATATTTTTTTATTTTATTATTTAAAAATATTTTTATTAAAATATAGCTAACATACAATATTGTATTAGTTTCAGGTATGTACATTCATTTTTTGGAAACAAAAAAGAGCAACCAAAAAATTACTCATTCATCCTCATGTTATATCCTGGAAGAGATAACTAACAACTTGATTTAGACCAAACATATAAACAAAAGCTAATCAGTCAGAACATTTTCTGCAGAAGCTAGGTACAAGGCCATATAGTCAAGGTTTGTTCAGTGACACTTAACATTCACTAAACACCCATCAAACACCCACTTTAGTCAGGCATTGTGCTTAGTACATAAGTAAGGGATAGAAAATACTTTTATTGTGTAGCGACAATCTTGTTAACCTCTAGTATGAAGTAGAATCAAATGAATGAATGAAAATAATGAAAATAATGGGTTTGGGGAGTAAAACTGGAGTTAACAACAAATTTTGTGGCAGAGACTGTCTTATTTGGTTGTGATTTTTAAAAAATTTTAACAGAGCTTTCTTCTCATATCCTACTGGTCTCATGAAATACTTTAACAGGTACATGTATTGTAGGTTCCTTTTTTAAAATTGAGGTATAATTGACATATAACATTATATTAGTTTCCGGTGGACGGCATAATGATTAAATATTTGTATATATTGCAAAATGATCCCTACAGTAATCATAGTTAACATTTATCGCTATACATGGTTATACATTTTTTTCTTGTGATGAGATGTACTCTCTGAGCAACTTTCGAATATACAATACATTATTATTAACTATAGTCACTATGCTGTACATTACATCCCATGACTTATTTATTTTATAACTTGACCGTTGTACCTTTTGATCTCCTTCACCATTTCACCCACTTCCTACCCCTTACCTCTGAGAACTACCAATCTCTCCAATCTCTTCTCTGTATCTATGAACTTTTTTTTTTTTTTAGATTTTATATATAAGTGAGATCATACATTATTTGCCTTTCTCTGTCTGACTTATTTCACTTAGCATAATGCCTTCAAGGTCCATGCATGTTACAAATGGCAAGATTTAAGTCTTTTTATGATTGAATAATGTTTCGTTGTGTATACATACACATATTCTTTATTCATTCGTCTATCAATGGACATCGTGGCTCTTTCCATATCTTAGCTATGATAAATAATACTACAATAAACATGAGGGTGCATACAGTTTTTTGAGTCAGTGTTTTCATTTCCTTCAGATAAATATCCAGAAGTGGAATTACTGAATCATATGGCAGTTTTATTTTTAAATTTTTGAGGAACCTCCATACTGTTTTCCATAGTGGTTGCTTTATGACTGTGACGTGATGTGAGTAAATTTGGGATATTTCCTCTAGGCCAGAACAGAAACACTGAAAGCCAGACTCTTACAGTGAAACTTCAAGGTATTTGGGTAGGCCCTGAAGCATGGGTAGATTCTCATGACTAGGATTTGTTACTGTCAACACTATTGAGTTTTGGGGCCAGTTCATTCTTTGTTTTGGAAGGCTGTCCTGTGCACTGTAAGATATTTAGCAGCATCTCTGGCCTCTTCCCATTAGATGCCAGTAACATGCTCTGCCCCAGTTGTGATAACCAAAAATGTTTCCAGACATTGCCAGCTGTTCCTTTGGTGGCAAACTTGCCCTCAGTTGAGAACCACTGGCATGGCTGGAGGTTAGGGAATCCCTTTGGCAAAAAGATCCCTTGAATGGATATTCTGAGATGGGACTCTGCCTACGTATGTTGGGTAATGATGGCCATAGTATGGTAAGGAGAGGGATATAGTAGGAGAAGAGGCTAGAAAAATAGTTTAGGGCCATGTTAAAAACCTGGCTAAAAATATTGCTAATAAGTTGGACTTGATTTTAAAGGTAATCAGGAGAGCATGAGGTTTGGGGGGAGAAGAGTGATAGGAAGAGGAACTTGGCAGGAGTATAGAGATCAGGTGGAAGAGTGGGAGGGTGAGGGCAGAAGATCGGAGGCCGCACCAGCCCTGGTGAGAGGTAATTAGGGTCTGAACTTATGAAGGAGAGGCAAGGCTGGGTGTGAGAGACATTCTACAAGGAGATTTAAAATTTGGTGACAACAAGGATGTGGTCAGTGAGAGAGAGATTGTTGACTAAAAGGCTGACGTAGAGAAGAAGAGGAGGAGGAGATCAGACTGTGTGACTGTGGGAACCCAGTGGTCATTCAATAAATTCTTTTTTTATGGATCTCAAATGATCAGTTATTGGTTCAGGTGGAACAAATCACCTGTTCAGTAGGGCAAAGACAAAGGTTAGTACAATAATAATAATAAAATAATAATAATGACAAAAACAGCCATTTATTTAGCACCTGCTATGTGCCAAGCACTGAGCCAAGATTTCACACACATTCTCAATCAATATTTGAACAATCACATGAGAGAGCTACCACTTTTATCCCCATTTTAGAGATTATTTCATTCGTCACGTATTTATTGACTACTATGTGCCAGGCACTATTTTAGGACCCTAGGATATATCAGTGAATAAAACAGAAGTAAAAACTCCTGTGATTGTGGACTTTACACTTTAGTGGGGAAACCAAAATGAGGAAACTAGGATTTAGTGAGATGAGGTAATCTGCACATTCACACAGATAGTGAGCACTCAAGGGAGAGGGAGGCAGTGATGTACCTGCTGTGGTTGGCTGTGGTCAGGCCCATGAGAACCCCCAAGGAGACATCAGTGAAAAACTCCCTTACAAGGTAGACACAAAAGAGGAAAGATTGCCTGGTGCTGGCACGTAAGAATTCTAAAGCCCAGAATCCAGATATGAGGACAGGGTGTACAGCTTTCTGAGTGATAGAATTATTGAATTATCTGGAGTGCATGTAGTTTCTGGATGCTTCCATGATCAGGGATATATCAGCAATGCACTCACAGTTCCATGCAGCTCTGATCAGGCAGGCATCGCATTCCTGGTTAATTACCAAGACACTCAATTTCAGTCAAGAGTCCAAAAGAAATAAGATCAGTGGAGAGCCACATCCATCCACCTTAAACTTTACCTAGTTTACATATTTTGCACTAATTAGCTTCCCTGGGAATTAACCAAAATACTATCAACAGTAAACTAAGTCCAAATGCATTATTCTTGCCCATCTTTGAGTAGGGGGACCAGCCTCTGTGCTCTGATCTAACTCATTTGCTAAAAGTTTTCTGACCACTCCCCTCCCCATGTCATTTGAGAAGAATAGAGCTGTTTTTGCACATTTGAGTGAAAGCTTTGTGTTTTCTCAAGCAGAAAGTGGATAGATGAACTTTTTATCTCTTGGGCAGGAGAGGGACTGCTTTGTACTGTGCAGGACTCAGGGACCTAAGGTCTGAAGGTTTCACCTGTGACATAACACATCTCAACTAGCTTCTTCTAGAGCCATGGCCTCAGCTCACACTGGTTGGCAGTGTCTACTGCCCAACACTGGGGAGAAAAGCCAAACTGATTGGACATAGATGCACAAAGATCTTGGGGCTTTGTACATTTAACTTAAGAAGCTTTTGGCCACATTACATACGAAACCACAAGTGAAACACTGATAAAATGTTTGCTCACACAATAAGAGTCCTGAAGTTGACTATAGTTATAGTATGACCCAGGTTTGACAACATCATCAAAGACCTAGGCCGTTTCCTTTTCTCCATTTGGCCACCTTGATGTTGACCTCACCCTGCTGACAAAATGGCTGCTGTAGCCCCAGTCATCAATCCTTGTCTTGTAATGACCAGAGGAAGAAGAAAGGTTTTCCTCCTCCCTTATTCTCTCTTTTAGAAACAGAAAACTTTTCCAGGAGACTCTCAGCTGATTTCACCTTTAATTGGTTAGAATTGAGTCACATACCCATTCCCAAACACAGCCTTGCCCAGTGGAATGGGGTTTCCATGCTTGGCTTGTAGACAAACCAGAGTCACCATCTGGAGTTGGGATTGGTGACAACTTCCTCTGAAGCACATGGTTATGTGAAAGAGGCTGGATACTGAACCTAAACTCATTTTTATTTGGAAGGAAGAAGAGAGGTGGGCAGTGGACTCAGACAAGCAACCAAGAGTGTCCCCCCAACAGCTCATCATCTGATCTCCATGGGTTCAGTATTATCTGCACTTCGAGTGAGAGAAAGAAACTCACCCTCATATCTCCCTAAGGTCTGAAGGTTTATCCCGAAGCCCCCACATTTGACACATATGGAGTGCGTCAGCTGGAGGCCTGTTTTTTTTTTTTTTTTAATGTTAGTTATAACCTTATGTTTGTTGTACTTAGGAAAGGCTTACCTTCCAACACTCTCCAGGCACTTTTACAGATTTTTCCCCAAAGATATTACCTTCGTTTATGGAGGTGGTATGAGGGACATGAGACAGCCCCAAAGGCCCAGTCTAAAGGCAGAGCCTCTGTCCTCCAACAGAAGTGACAGGCCTGGAAGGGCTGAGACTCCCTGCAGAGGGCTCTGGCTGCAGAGATGTGGTCTGTTAACAAAGGTTTCCTTTGTGCTGATTGAAGTTTCTGGAAGAAGATGGCTCCCCAGAAATCTTAGAGAGATATTCAGTGATCATAGGAACTGGATAAGGGTGATGGTGGGTCAGAGGGAA
>NW_011889035.1:964662-966799 GCF_000151845.1 Pteropus vampyrus | reverse complement strand
CTCCCTTCATAACTGCAATTCTATACGCATTAAACAATCTCCTCTTTCCATTCCCCCAGCCTCTGGTAACCATCATTTTACTCTCTATTTCTATAAATTAGACTAATTTAGATACCTCATGTTAAGTGGAATTGTACAATATTTGTTTCGTGTAACTGGCTATTTCACTTAGTATGATGTCTTCAAGGTTCATCCAGATTGTAGTATGTGACAGAATTTCCTTTTTTTTTTTTAAGGCTGAATAATATTCTATTGTATGTATATACCACATTTTATTTATCCATTCATCTGTTGCTTCCACCTCTTGGCTATGGCATCTTGGCTGTGAGTTAAACTGACTGACTTTTAACTACTGTTGTGACTAATGTTTGGGTTTCTGATTCTGTTGCCCATATTTCATTTTAACCAGATTGCTCTCGTGTGGCTGGTAGAAGGGGGTGCCTGAGAGATGAGGTACTTCAGCCTCCTAAAGATGATCTTGCTAATGAGTTTTTTAAGAGAAAAATTTGTTTTGGAAAAAAACCCTAAACAATTCATTTGTGCTCAATAAAAAAATATAAAGTAAAAGGTGAATATCTTTCCTTCATCTCACTTCTACTCTGTAGCCATAACTGCAGCTGAAATGTAACTGCATTTAAAAATTCATTTTCTTACCCGTAAAAGGTAATATAAACTTAACATAAAAAATCTGAAAAAAGCAATAAAAGTTACTATTTAACGAGGTCATAATTTGTGCAGGGCCTTCCACCAAGTACTTCAAAAATATTCTGTTTAATCTGCACAACCCTGTGAAGTAAACATTTGTAATATTTCAGGCAAGTTACAGATTGGTGGGAGGACATCTCCCCAACACCATCATGGTGGACGCCCTCTCCCCCTCCCCAGGGCCTGAGCCGTTCACCCTGCAACCCATCTAACCTCCAGAGCAGGTGCGCTCGCCTCGGTGGGCTTCCCCTTTGCCCGGAAGTTCCTGTGGGCTGCTCTCTGCACAAGTAAGGCCCTGTCCGAGTTGGGAAAACAGGTGACTTCTTGCCCCACCACTGACCTTTTATACTTGGGCTTACAATATCATCCTCAAAGAACCTAAACTAACAACCTTTACATTTCTAGTAATGTTGTAAACAAAGATAATGTTTACAAACATCAGGCTCTTTTGGTTCTTGAGCCAAACAGCATAACCAGGGGCACAGAACAAAGCTCATTTTCTAGTGCTCTGGAAAGCCCATTTTCCTGTAGTCCACTCCCAGGAGCTGATTTAATCCCCTTTACCTTGGTGTCTCTGCCAGATTTTGAGCCGATGGTAAATTCATTTTCCTCTGTGTGTGTGAGTTGAGAGAGAGAGACAGAGAGAGACAGAGAGAAAGAGAGAGAGAGAGAGAGAGAGAGAGAATGGAGCTCAAGCGCGAGCATTGGGGGTGGGAGAGAAATACTCAGTTTACAGGTGAAGGTACTAAGCCTCAAAGAAGTTAAATATTTTGCCTAAGGTCAGACATTAGTAAAAAGAGTCAGAGGTAGAACGAAGTGGTGATGAGTTAAAATAGGCATAATACAAATGGGTTTTGGACTTGACAAAGTTCTTTATCATTTTTGAGCTTACTTTCACATCTGAAATGTGGATAACAGTAAATACAAGGATTAGAAGTAATGTATGTAAAGCACTAAGCACAATGCCTCTTGCTCCTGGTGGGTGGTCCATAACTGCTAGCAATTATAATTGTGCTGCCTGACTCCAAAACCTTTGAGCTTTCCTTGGAACAAGAATACCTCTCTCACGGAAATGTAAAAAGATGAAAAAAGAAAAAGAAAACCATCATATTTCCCCCCAGGAAATTTTGGTGATCCCCCACCCCCCCATTCTCCCAATTCCTCTTCTTTCTTTCTATGAAGTATTTCCCCATAATTGTAATCATACTGTATATATAATTTATTTATTATTTTCTTTTCACTTTTCATCACATGCTAGGGTAAACTTTAATATCTACTTTCTTACCATTGGGTGTTTTGGGAACCAACAGTCGTAGGGATCAGACGCGCTTGTGGCAACAGCCCTTTGGGAAGCGTGGGCCTCTCCGGGGTGGTAAGCAGGGGCTCACTGACTATTTCTTCGTTCCTTCGTGCTTTGAACTTTTTTTTTTTT
>NW_011889035.1:946344-963752 GCF_000151845.1 Pteropus vampyrus | reverse complement strand
CTTTTGTCACCAAAATTGCTAAATGATTAGGCTATATCCACTCCTTCCTTTTATCCTGACTTTTACTTTTACACTGTAATGTAATTGCTTTCTTAAAAGTCACCGAAGACCTCATTCTTGCAAAATGTTACAGCTTTGCTCCTTCTTTGCCATCTTTATTCAACAGATATCTATTGAGCCCCGTTGCTCCTCACTAGGCATTGTGTCCACTCCTAGAGAGAAAGATTCAGCCCTGCCCACCAAAAGTTCACAGTTGCTGTAGCAAGTGGTCTTGTGGATCGGCTCCTCTTCCCTTCTCTTCCTGACACCATAGCTCCACGTTCATTCTTCTCTTTATTCATTTTTTTTTCTTTTTTTAATATCCTCTAAAAGATCCTTTGCTGTATTCATTACTGGTGTCCTTTACTGATATTCTTTATCCTGTCCTGAAAATGAAGCATTCACCAAGGTTCATTTCCTTGGCCTTTTTCTCTCTTTCAGCATTTTCCTTCAATTGTCACCTCTTATTTTACTAACCCTGACTATCCTCCTGCCAATTTGCTCTCTCACTTTGGATTGAAATCGTTATAGCTTGCTAGCTATTCCAAATAAGAGATTTTGCATGCACCTCCCACTCAAAATGTCCAACACTGAGCTCATCTTTTCCTCACTTCTTAGGCATTTCTCCCTCAGCACACGGACCTCCTCTGAGAATTTCCTCCACCCTAGGATGGACTTGAAGTACATGATCCTGCACCCTTGGCCTGGATGAATAACTGGACGGAGCCAGTCTCCTAAGGATCCGGAATTATGGTGGGCACCAGTCTGCTCTGGCTGAACTGGGAAGTGACACAAACTTGGAGGTGAGGCTGGCATCTTCAATCATGTGCATGAAGACACAGAGAATCTGGTTTGTGAAAAGAGGTGCAAACAGAGCAGAGAGGCAGGGATGCGAGGCCACACAGACTTGGGGTGACTCAGCGGTGCTGAAGAGCAACATAACGTGTTGCCCATTCTCGATTCTGGCTCCCTGTGAGTTTCGGCCCCTAAGTTTTGAAATATAATTAAAATTTTTATAATAAATGCTTCTTTTTCTACTTAAGTCAGCATGAGTGGGCTTCAAATGAAAGAGCTTTGAGTATAACACCCCCAAACTCAGACTTTCACTGCATTACGATTTCCCTTATAGTAAGAACTCTCAGTATCCAGGCTGAAAACCCTCATATTTTCTTTGGCACTTTCCTTATTTCATCCCAGCTCCCCATCATATCCTAATACCTACCGTGTTCAATGGAGTTGATCTTCAATCTTGCTCTTATAAAATATGCTTTGACTTTGTCCCTTCTTTTCACGCCTCCCATCATCTCTAGATCATTGTCTCTTAATCAGACAATTAGGAATCTTTTTACTAGTTTTCCTCTTTCTAGTCATTTTCTTCTTCAATCCATCAAAGGTTGTCAGTGCTTGCTCTTTACACACTGAATTAATACCCTACTTCTCACCTAAAATTCCAGACCTTCTTAGGCAAAATACCTAACAACCTACCTTTCTATTCTTATCTTGGACTTTCTAACCTTGGAGGTCAAACTGTATGGACCACATCATCAGGATTCTTCTGTATTTTGGTTCTTGATTGTGTTCAGCCAGTCGAGAGCTCTGGCAGGAGATCAGATGGAGGCAGGAGGGTAAAGTCAGGATATTTATCCCCTGGTTTTCTCCCTTTAAGGTCCCTTCAGGGTGTGGCTATATCCCTTGGCCAAAGGTCATTGCTTATCTTGAGCTGGCCTCTATATGACTTTTTCTCCTTCCAGATGCTGGCAACCTCTCTCTCCCTTTCCTCATCACTTAGGCCTTGGTTTATAGAGTGCTCTATTGTGGCTAGCCATATAATATTATATTAGTTTCAGGTGTTCCTATCACTTCTTATTTTATTTTCTACTCTGTAGATTAATCTTGATGGCAAACTTTTCTTAATACTCCCTGTGCTTTCTCACCACCATGTCTTGAAGATGCTGTTTTGGCTGCCAGGAAACCACCTGTCTTTCTTTTCCTACTCATCTGCCACACTCCAGTTAAATATCTTCCTGACTGACAAGCTCCTTTTCCAACTAGATACCTCTGTGTTAGCCTCTGAGTCCCCGTAACCCTTTCTAGACCTCTCTCTGAACACTTTTTGCTTCTTCTGAGATTTGTGGGTATCTATATGTATCATTTCTTCCGCTACCTTGTTAGCTCCTGTATGGAACAGATTCAACCCTATTTATTTTTTCTTCTTCTTTAATACTTCGTCCTTAACAAATCAAGGAAAATTTAGTACTAGTACCCTACAATCTATTTTCTCTACAGCAGCCAGAATGATCATTTTTTTAAAAAAAGCTGCTCCCTTCAAACCCTCCAATGACTTTCTTCTGCTCTTGGAGTACAATCCACCTCTTAGGCTGGTGTATACCAAGGCAGATGATCTGGGCCCTCTCTGCCTCATCCATCCATCTAAGTTCCAGGTTTGTTTCTGCTTTAGGGCCTTTGGCCTATCACTCTGCCTGGAGTGATATTCCTTCAGCTCCCTGCCACACTGGCTTCTCTCTGTCACTGAGAACTTAGCTTTTTAGGTCACCTCATTTGAGAGATCTTTGTGACTTCTCCATCAATTCTACAGTAACCATTAAGTCACTCTCCATTTCACCACCCCATTTACATTTTCTACATAACATTTCTGTTTGTTTCTCTTAAAATAGATTTATTGAGATGGACTTTACATTCCATAAGATGCATCTGTTTAAAGTACACAATTTAATGGATTTTGGTATATTTATAGAGTTGGGCAACCATCACAATAATCTGATTTTAGAACATTTTCAGCACATCCAAGAGAAACCCTGCACCATTACCAGTGGGGTAGTACCCCATCCCTCCCCCCACTACTTCACACTCCAGCCTCTAAAAACCACTATCTACTTTCTGTCTCTATAGTTGTGCCTATTCTAGATCTTTCAAATACATAGAATCATACGATATATGTTCTTTTGTGACTAGCTTCTTCCATCTAAAGTAATGTTTTTGAGGTTCATCCATGGAGTAACACGAGTACTTCATTCCTTTCTGTTGCCAAATACTGTTATTGTATGGATATATCACACTTTATTTACCTTTTCATTAGTCGATAGTTGATTAGTTGGGTTGTTTCTGCTTTGCTCTTTTTGTTTGTTGTTCTGTCTCCCTCAATGAAAGAAGACAAGGGAACTTGTCAGCATCTGTCTCATTTGCTGCTATGAAACCATGAGCACTTTCATGATGTAGTGATCTTGTCCCTGTGTTATGGGATATGAGTGAATACACTGAAGAGCTGGGGCATACAGCCGCGAGTGGAGCACACTTCTATTCTTAGGGTCTAGAACAGTGTCTGGCACAGAATAGGCCCTCAAACAATGTTCTCTGAGTGAGCGGCTGTTACCCTGCAGAAGGCGGCGGGTGGCAGTGGCTCTACTCTGTGCCCCGTGTGCTTTTGTATCTCCCTCTGGTAACACAGTGCTCTCCTCCCCCTTCACCTACTGTCTCCTGAACTGCAAGTGCCCATGCAGCCTGCTGCAAAGAGAAAGCATCCTTGTCTCAGGCAGAGGGAAGGATGCCGCTGTGGAAGAGAAAGCAGAAATAAGCAGACAGCAGGCAGTCAAAAGGGAGGGCCGGGTGTCGGGCTCCTTGAGGCCCTGGATCCCACGGCTTTTCCTTTGACTGAGCTTCTCCAGGATCTTCCCAGGTAAACGAGTCAATAAACTCCTTTGTTGCTTTGGCCAGCTTGGCTTGGCTTCCTCTTATTTGCCACAGAGAGAGTTCTGATGAATACACTTAGCTTCTACTCACCTAACTGGTCTGGCCACAGTAACAAATAAGAGTCGTCTAGGGTTTCTTGGATGAGAAAGTATTTTCACATTTATTATTTCATTTTACCTTCTTAACAGAGGGGAACAAAAATAACACAAACCTACTTTTAATCTGAGGAGACCAAAGATCAGAGATGCCAAGTGACATGCTTGAGGTCACACAGCTTAAAAGTTGCACAGCCAGGTCTCAAAACTGGGGCCTGTGCGCTTGTTGCCTAGTGGGCCATGAACCTTAAAACTGGCTTTGAGAGGGAAGGATGGCATTTGTTCCTGGATGCTTTGGTTGTGTGCCTGGTGCCCAGCATGACGCCTGAAGTGTTTGCTGAGTAAATGACTAGATGAATTTGACCAGGTTAAGTGGCTAAGAAGGCAAGACCCCTAGGTACCTTGAAACCGGTGCTGAGGTCTCTGGTTATCTGAGAACCTAAAGCAGAGTAGAAGGGAAACTATAGGAACAAGTTACTAAGTGAAAATCAAACACTCAGCAGGAGCCAGATGCAAAGAGAACAACGCAGAGCCATGTCCTCCTCCTCCTTTCATTCCTTTCCCGCCTTCCTCCCAGCTCCATGCTTAAGTGTATTTTCATTATAGATTAGTTTAAACTGAGAAAAACAGCATAACCTGCCAAGGACCTTTTCTGCATTCTGACTGATAACCAAGTCAGGCTTGTAGAGATATGCATTAATATCAGAACACAAGAAAGATCAAGAAGAGAGATTCTGACATTAGAGTTTCTGTCCCTAACTCCTGCCCCTTTCCTACTCACTCCTCCTGACACAACCTCTTCCTCTGCCCTTTCTTTAATATTCTTCTCTCTGATCTAACCACTGTACTAGAGCGACACTAATTTTTTCAACATACTTCAAATTGTCCATGTTTTTCCTTCTGCCTCCCTCCTTCTCTGCCTGACAAACTCTTATTCATTCTTCAAAGCCCAACTCAAATGTTATCTCCTCTAAAACTGTCCTGCAGGGATTCTGCCTACTCTGAGTTTCCCTAGCATTTTATAAATAATACATTGTAGCAGTTTTCAAGCCATATCATGGCTCTTCCTATGTTTATTTTCTCACCAGACTACGGTTCCTTGAAAGCCTGTCTCTGTCCTATGAAACTTTGCCTCCCAGCCGCCAGCCAAGCATCTACCCAATATTAAGTGCACAATAAATGCTCACTAAAATTTAATGCACGAAGGCCGTCCTCTCCTGGGATAAAGGCCTGAGACTGCGAGAATAGCTGAGTACATTCAAGAAAGATGTATTGAAATTTTCTCTCAAAACTTTCATGTGACGAGTTGAATGAAATCATTAGTAACACAATCAGACAAAAGGGGCAAAAGTGCTTAGAGAAACTCTCTAGTTATGAGTTAGTTATTCCTTGTGAATAGTGCAGAGGAAACCTCTTCATTTTCCTGTTCTGGTTGCTCCCTTGAAGCTTAGGTGTCAAAGAGCCTTATTTTGGTCTTCATTTTATGGTAAATGATGTAGAGAAGAGATGAGGCTAACGATATTAGATTGAGAGAGCAGCTATAACAAAGTACTACAAATTGAGTGGCTTAAACTACAGAAATGTATTGTCTCATAGTTCTAGAGGCTGGAAGTTCAAGATCAAGGTGTAGGCAGGGTTGGTTCCTTCTGAGGGCTGTTCCCTGGCTCTCACCTAGCTTCTGGTGGTTTGCTGGCCATCTTTGACATTCTCTGACTTGCAGAAGCTTCACCCCATCTCTGCTTTCATGTTCACATGGCGTTTTTCCTATGTGTGTGTCTGCCTCCAAGTGTTCCTTTTATAAGGTCACCAGTCATATCACATTAAGGTCCACCCTAATGACCTCACTTTAACGTGATTACCTCTATAAAGACTGTCTTTAAATAAGATCACTTTCTGAGGTACTGGGGGCTAGGATTTCAACATATGAGTTTTAGAGGGACACGATTCAGTCCATAACAGTGAGCCTATGAATTGATATCTGAACCGAATTCAGAACCCAGAGTCCTAAAGTCAGCCTGGCAGGACTAACAAAAGTGAGGGTGATTGTCAACGAAGTCTGTGCCTATAAGGCTTCATTGTGCTAATGGAGAATCTCAGAAGAAGAGACACTAAGAACATTCCAGAAGGCCCAGGTGAATAGTCATATAACCTGCTCTGTTTCAGCCCCTGCTAGGGCAAATGAACCTGCCATGGTGGAGATAGACAAGGAGAAATTAAGTGTGAGAGAAAAGGGCAGAGCACAGAGAATGTACTTCTAACCATTTCTCACGAAGCTAATGAATTTAAGCTTCAGGGCTTTTTAAAAAAGATCTTGTATACTTAATTTTGTATTCTTCTTTAAAAGACAGACTCTCTCTCAAATGATATAAAATCCAGGCTCCTCAAAACCTGGACCTGCTCTGCCTCTAAGGAAAATACCTGGACTGTCTTTGTAGCTCAGAATGGAATATAAGATTTCCCCATTCCTTTACATACAATATCTCCTCACTTAACATCATCATTATGTTCTGAGACTTTAGGCAAAACTATGTATAAGGAAACCAGTTTTACCATAGGCTAACTGATATAAACAAGAGTTGAGTTCCTTCGGCATCTCGTCAAATTACAATGAAATGACATTGAACAACATGATGCTATTCAAGGATCTGTGCTCCTTTGGAAGAAAAGGCCTGCCTGGACTTGCCTTCCCAAAGTCTGGCCTAAATAAAGTGCCTTGGCTACCAAGCCCCACATAAAGCCAGCAGTTATTTCTTTTGCCCCATCTGTCCCTTCTACATGGAATAGACCTCACTCTCCTTCCCTATGAGTGGTTGGTTCAGATTCTTAGCAGAGCTGGCTGGTCCCTGAGCAGTTACTTCTGAAACAGACATGGGACCAGAGTGTGGGTGACCAAGAGAAGTTCTGGAGGAAACGCTCCCCCCACCCCCCGCCTCCCGCCCACCCCGCCACACCCTCTGAGGGTTGAGTTGACTTGTGCTGAGTATAGAGAGAGCTGATTGACAAGCTCATTGACAGCTGGGTCCCTCTGCTGCCAGCAGCTTTCCCTCAGGCAGCAGGGGTATTGGGGCTGCTAAAGTCAAAGCATCCTTTAGGGAAGTGCTACTCTGCATACCTAGCAATTTTCATTTTTGGGGGGCTTTGCCCTGCTCACCCTTGGTTTCTGGGTTTTCCCCTCCCACAATGTGACTGCAGAGCTGGATGTTGGCAGCACTTTTCTTGCAGGGCTGGCTCTTCATTTGCAGGTAATTAACTTGGCAGAGATGGCGGTATTTAATAGTTAAGGTTGATTGATCAAAATGTCAACTATCTCATTTCTCAAAAATGTTTTATGTGTATTATATTTTTTCTCCTAAATACACAATGTCTATTTGAATTTCCCTCTCTCTTAGATGAGATTTATATGTACCATTCGGGCAGCATAATTGATGTCTTCTGTAATTACATCACAACTCATATCCCAGTATTTCCAGAAGCCTGGGATTATGAGGCCGTTATGATGAATATATTTATTGGTTTGCCACATAGGGATTGGTCAGAAATTTTGTGTGCAAAGGTGACATTATCCTGTTCTTAAGAGGGACTATGTGACAGGGCTTAAAAAGGTTTGTCATTACTTCAGATTTCTAAATAATCAAATCAGGTGGACATTTAGTGATTGCTTAGTGATTGGATGTTATAATGGCTCGAAACATCTCGCTTCAAATCAACCAGATATTTATGAAGTTCAATCAACTCCATAGGCATAGCCTAAAGAACGATTACGCCTATTTTGCTGATGAAAGCTTTGCAGCATAAAGAGCAAGTAGCTTGCTCGATTTTATATTGGCTCAAGCATATAAGTCACAGAACATAAATGAAATCCTTAGTCGGGTATTTCTGATTTCAGGCTAAGAATGGGGTCATATTATAAAGAAGAGCAGTAAAAAAGGGTAGGAATGCATAAAGAAAAATGTAACTATGGTGTGGCCACAACTCACAGACACCAGAACCTCAAGGTCATTTGGAATCCGTAACAGTTTCAAGGACTTGTTTTAATTCTTATTCTTAAAATAGCGGAAGTACTGAATACTTCAGTTTTCTGCCGTTAACGTTAACGTGATTTACCACTCTCCAGGTATCTTTTCTAAGCCTCCCCTCTTCTCTTTGTTTGACCACCTAAAGGAAGCTCACCACCCCACCCCACCCCCAATTTCCTGTTTGAATAGAACTTTTGGTACCAGTCTCCCTTACAAGTCACAGAAAGGTCTCTGGAATAGTAATACTTGGGTCCCTGGTTCAATCAGGTGTGGCTTTGGTGGGAGTGCAGTCATGTGGCTCAAGAGAGTTAAGCTACAGCCAGAAGCTGTTCTTCTCAGCCAAGGGTGGTGGTTCCCTTAGGAGGGGACAGTGGAAAGAGTGGGCAATGCGATTGACTGTCTACTTTAAATAACACACTGACCTAGCCAAAACTATTTCCCTAGACAAGTGATCATTTATGCCATGCATGTGGCAAAGGGGCTGATATAGTTTATCTTCTATCTTCTTTTAAGAGAAGGGCAACTGAAGATGGTAGGTGGTTGAGTTAGTTTGTGAGACCCATTTAGAAAGCTATAGGAGACCTCTGACTCCAAAGGAAGAAAGAAGAAATTGAGGAAAGAAAATGGTTATCAATTAGGGGCCTGATATTTGTGGTATTTTGGCAGTAACATTATATAGTTAATGACTAGATGCAGGTCTTTAGGATATACGATTATTCACCATGAGGCCTCTGAGCCTGGTTTGCTTCTATAAAACAGGAGATGATAATAGCATATGCCACCTACCTGTCTCTCCTGGGGTGTCTGAGGACAAGTTAACATTTGCACTGTGCTTTGAAATTCTGGGATGAAAGGTGTGAATAGACTACAAAGAGGCATTGTACTTGGTGATTTGCATTTGGTCATGAACCACTTTGGATCCTTGTCTGAGGCTAAGCCTGGCAGACCCTGGAAGAACAGAGGCCAGGAGATAGAGGCTCTAACTGTCATGCTCCAGGAGCAAGGATCTGTGGGCTTTCACCCAGGGGAAACTCACACTAAAGAGAAGGTGCGTCAGCCAAGAGATTTATTTTCTGATAGACCGAGGGGTGTGGGAGCTGTGGCTTGACTTGTTTCTGATTTGGAAAAAAAATATAATAAGTTTTTTAAGCAGCAAGACTGGATGTAGCACACCTTCTCCCTGGAGTCTTGGTGGAGAAGATGGTAGCCTCAGCTCTGCCTTGCTCCTCCTAGCTGCTCCTCCTAACCCCCACACCCACCTGCCGTGACAGTACTCCTGGCAGAGGCTGGGGGATGCTGATGGGAAGGAGCAGCCAGCCAGTTAAAAAACCCAGCGGCCCTTAAACTGTTACCAGTGCCTCCTGCTCCCCTCTTCTCTCAGCCTCTTTGATATTTAATTTCCTCAGTAATTTGCTCCATCCACTGTGAGTGAAGTGGCGTGTGTGTGTGCGTGTGTGTGTGTGTGTGTGTGTGTGTGCGCGTGTGTGTGTGTGTGTGTGTGTGTGTTGGGCTGCTGATAGAGGGTGGCCCAGTGTGTGGTTTGCTCTCGGTCCTGGAACCTGCCTAGGCATGTCCCCAGGAGCTGGGTAGTCCCAAGTCCATGAAAAACCCGACTCTCTTCATCTGTCTCCTATCTGCCTCTGAACTGGGATCCCATGACCTTTGTTTATTCACTTCCTCACACCCACCAATAAAACCTTGATTACTTAGAATGCCTGGTGAATTCGATGGTTATGAGGGACATTAAAAGTTAAGAAGAGGTAGGTTTTAATCTAGTCTCCCCCTCCCTTACACCCCTTGTGCTGAGAAGTGCATTTCACCTCTGAGACTGTTTTCTCACCTGTTAAAATGAGGCAATAATGTCTATCCTATCTATTCACAGGGGTGTGTTGAGAATCAGATGGTTTACAGTACGTGAAAGCATGTTGTAAACTGTGAACCACTATGCAAATGTTAGTGATTTTGTTGAAGATGGTCATTAGCTCCTGGACCTGTGTGGGGTACATACTACACATGCGATAAACCGAACAGAATTTAAATGAGCTAATTAACTTGGAGTTTTAAAATGTTTTTAACTAAGCCAGTGAGCAGCAGCAGGGCCCGAATGCACTTATCTGAGTGTCTGTGTACGTGAAGAGGCACGTGGAAAGGGCATCTTCGATGCCATCAAGGACAGCAAGCACGTGAGCCTGACTGCCACGTGGATCCCATTGGACTCTGTGGCCATGGTTTCCAGCTCTGAGAATCTTCCACCGGTCACCTGGTGTCATTTTGGTTGGGACTATATTATAAGGGCGACAAGAAACCATTGGAAGGTTTAAAACAAAGGGGTAGCCTGATCCAATTTAAGTTTTATAATCTTCCTCAGCCTGCTGTGTGGAAAATGGAGTGTGTAGGTATTTGCAGTGCTGTCGTTATTGTTTTCAGCTGACAAGACTCTGAGCCCCTATTCTGTGTTTGGGGAAATCCCCCATCACGTGGGCCTAGATGGGAGGCTTTCCCTACCCCTACCCCCTCCATAAGCCAAACAGGCCAGACAATCTCTCATCCAGCTCTGATGGCTAAGGAATGGGCATGGGTGGCTCCATCAGGGACTCCAAATCTAGTTTAAGTGAGACAAAGACCCGGACAAGGCAGCTTTATTCCAGCGGTGGCTACCTGGCTAAACCAGGAGGCCAGTGAAGTGCAGAGCCTCGTGTCAACAGGGGGCCCACACTGGAGGTGTCCAGGCCTAACAGAGGCAGCATAACATCCTGACTGAGCTCATTCCGTACCATGATTTTACTGTAGCTGCTCCTCAGCCTCTCTGGTTCCCGCCATTTGCTGAGGCTAGTTCTACTGACTCCTTATCAATTCTGTGAACTTCCCAAAAGATTTCCAATAATTCTCTTTCTGCTTAACTTAACTAGAGTCGCAGTGTGTTGTTTGCTTGTAATCAAGGATGTGGACATGTTTAGGGGGAAGGAGTGACAGTGAAGAGCTGGCTTAGAGTCTTTCACAGTCCAGCAGTGCGAATGATGGTGGCTTGGGCTGAGCACGGTGGTACAGGTGGAAAAGTGAACGGAATGGATTTCAGGTGGTGTTGGAAGAAGAGCCATCAGAATTTCCTGGTAGTTCCTGTGTTGTAAGAAGCAAAGTAGAATCAAAGAAAACTTGATATTTGGCTTGTGGAAACCTAGCAAAAAGTGTGGAAGGAAAGACACTAAATCTTTATCGTGGCTTATTCTGGGAGGTCGCCTGGGCCCGAAGTTAGGGCAGAGGCTCTGCTTCATATTTTATACGCAAGAATATGAGTTACGTTGTACTTCGTATTTTATATTCAGAAAAGGTAGCATTTGGGTGTTTCTTTTTTATGTTGTTCTGTATTTTGTAAATAAAATGTAAAAAGTACTTTTAAAAGGAACCTTTGGAAAATTTGTGGAGGTTTTAAGGGCAGAATTAGATTAATGGAGAAATTTGGGTCTATTGAAAATTCAAGGGAAAAAAATAAAGAGGCTTTCTTGGCTAAATGAAAGAAATGCTGCTATTTCAAAGGGAAAATAAGAGAGGAGGAACATAGGAAAAGTCTAGTACAGAAGTCATTAATCATTTTACTCCTCAGTGGGAGTTTTCACAACCAAGTGGCAGAGGACCACAACTCCTTAAATAGCATTAATTACACTTTTCGGGTGTCGAGCTTTGCTTATTTCAAAGCTATCTAGATCCGAGACCAGAGAGTTAGCAGTTAGCTGGAGTTTACCGTCCTTGGAGATGAGGCATTCCTGAGAGAGTTTGTGAGGAGACAGGCTGGTCTTGCCCGCTCCTAGCAGTCCAGGCTTGGGGGAGATGGTCTAGGAGGAAATAGCTGGGCTGGGGGCAGTGAGGCCGGAGCAGACCAGCTGTCAAAGCCAAGAGAGTAAATTACGACTCAAAGCTGAGTTTAATCCCTGGATCAGTCTTCGGGCCAAACGGCCAAATCGTTCATCTCAAATCCCGGCTGCCGAATGCCGGGGAGGTGAACTCCAAGCAGAGCCAAATCCAAGTGGGTAACTGGCCAAAAAGCCGAGGTAGGCACAAGTGGTAGGATGAAAAGGAGGCTCCTCAGAGGACCCTGAAGCAGGCCTGGAGTTGATAAGTGATGGTGTTTGGTCACAGGGGAAGTGTGTCTTGGTTGGTGAAGAATTCTTGAGAGGAAGAGACACCTTTTCTAGGTCACGCAGTCTCCTGAAACCCACACATAAATAGCTGAGGGAAATAAGAACATAAATCAGGTAGATTTTATTCTAGATTCAAACGTCCATCTATCCACCCATCCGTGTAGCAGTACCAGATTATAAACAAACTCTAACACATACCCACATCATTAATTCAAATTGAGTTTTGGGGAAATACATGCAAATAAAAGTATTTTTTGACTTTCAAGGTAAAGGGAAATGAAAATAAGGCTTACAAAAGTGTCCTCAACAAGAGGTTCTTTGAGAACCAGTTTTCAAAAAAAGATAAGAATCATTTGTAAGTAGCATAAAAATGTTTACATCAAACGAGTAATGCTACTGTTCCTAAAATATGTATTTCTTTAAGTGGACTAAACAAAATTGGACTGGGATTTCATTTGTTGTCCTCATCTACTTAGTAAACTTTTTCTTCACAGATAGCATAAAGCTATCCTTCATTCCAGACAGTGTCTGAATTAGATTTCATGACAATCATTTCTATTAACTCCATTCTAACAATAAGAAAGGTATAGCACACAGAAGAAAAAAATAAAAATTCATAACTTAAGTTACCTGATGTTTTGAATTATTTTTTTGTCTCCATCAGAGTGGATAAGTCAGAGTTAACAAGATCTAGAAATCTTTAGAATAAAACCGTACAATTGAAAACATGATCATACGGTTGCTAAGCTTCACTTCAGACGTTTCATTTGAGTTACAGAGGGCAGTGGTGATGGGAATCATATTCAGAAGACCATCTAAGCTTCAGAGTTTCCCGAAATAAAGTACCATTTATATAGTTGGAGGCGCATCCCCAGCATTTCAAGTTCACCCTGATGATTAATTACAATCCCGTTCGCCTGGTGTTAATAAGCCTTTCCAAGGAGCCAGGCTCCTCCCCGCCCCCAGCTCTGAAGGTATTCTTCATCTTTAAGCACAGCACTGTGATTATCGACCACAGAAATAATAGCAGCTCTGGAGGTCTGCCAGAGCTGACTCTCTCACCCGCTCGCTTTGCATCCTTTCTCTGACCTCTTTATCTCACACTCTTCCCCACATATGCTGTTTCTCTTTAGGCTGTAAATACACACATACATTCACCTAAACCCCAGAGCTTAGCAGAAAACAAGTCCTTGCTTGTGGGGAGCTTAGGAAGGCCAGCCCGGGAACGAGGAGAGCAGGAAAGAAGGCTCCGGTGGCTGCTAGCCACGAGCTTTCTGTTTTCTCCCTTGCCAGATGGTTTCCAACCCCCTTTCAGTTCCAGAACAGCCTAAAGCCCAGGGAGGGCATCCTGCCTACCCAGAGGGACATCTGTGTTTCTAGGAAGGTTCTCTTTGGCTTCCAGACACATCTGACCCTTCCTGCTCAGGCCTAAAAGCACGCCCTGGGGAGCCTGGCCTTGAGCTGAGGTGATAATCCTCCTTAAAATGCACATCCCGCTGGGAGAGGGGACACAGTGCAGCTCCACATCCTTGGCGGTCCAGGGAGAGTGAGTTTCTGAACCTGGGAGAGCACCAGCGCACTTGGATTCTGTGGCCCACAATGTGGAGGGGCAAAGCTCTTCTGAGCACAGGCTTAGTTAGGAGGAGTTCCGGAGGTGACGGCTGAAATCGCTGAGGTCCCCTGAAGGGGGCACATGCCGGGAAAGCTCTGAGCCAGGTCTCCTGATCTTCCCGTGATGGCTCTAGTCTGGCTTCCTATTGTTCCAGAGTGGTTTTTCTAGACTGTCTTCTTACAGAACGGTAGGCAGAAATGGTGTCTCCAACTCAGTAGGCCCTTAAGGATTGTTTGCAGAATGAACGAATGAATGAATGAATGGCATGTTGGGTGGGACCTCCCACATCAAGAAGGACGTTTAATAAGCCCTCAGCATGCTCATCCGGCTTGACCACCTGGAGCAGTGACGTTGGCTGTCCCCTTCATCCAAACTTGCAGGGACTCCTGAATCCGCCTTTGCACAATAGCACTGGGGCTCTTCGCATCCCTCTGGGGGCTGTGCCAGGGCAGCTGCTTTCCCACCCTGCTCACTCCCGGGTTGAGTCTCTGCTTTTTTTCCAAACCTTTCCATCTGGCTCAGAGCCAGGGAGGCCTCTAAGTCACACTCAGAATTTCCATGACAGTAAATAGACCAAATGAAGCCCTTTCCAGCCCCTGAAAGCAGTTTCTTCCAATCCTGCCGTGTCTGGCAGCATTTTTGTTCTCCCCATTTTGCTACAGGCCTGTGGAAGGTCAACGACTCCTTTAAAAATAAGGAAAACATGGACAAGTGCCCAGTTCCTAACCTGCTGACAGTGCAGTTCTCTGCAGCAGCCCACAGTTCCCCGCTGAAGCCTTCACAGTGATTTCTCACAAAGGTCTGCAATCTATTATGCTACAGTTGACTGCTGCATTCAAATGTAAAAACAGATCCTTGGATCAACACCCTATAAAAAGCCAAGAAAAATGTGGTAGTGTTCTTTCCTGGCTCCAGCCAAGAGCTTTCTGAGGGAGGAATCCTTTGCAAGTTTGCAGCCCTGTACCTGTGTGGTTTTCATGGTAACTTGATCCATTTGGAATCCCAGCAAAATGTGGAGGTTTCAGGTATTAGCACCCTCATGTGCAGATGAGGAGTGAAAGAAGCTGCAGGGACTAGTCACCAAATGATTTTACAGAATCAGGGCTCTGAGGGGGAGACACCTCGTGGTCTTCCATTTCATCCAGCAATCTCTTGCTTCCAGTCTGGGCTAAACCATTCTGGAAGATGGCACTTTACAATCTCTGCTGAAAACATGCTCTCGAGCTAAAATATAGCTGCCTTCTTAAAATAAAACAAGTTGGCTGCCCAGAGATCCTGGCCAAGCCCAAAGGAAAACAAAGTTTCCTGCCTGCCTGGACATTGGCTTTTGCCATCAGTGCCTAAAATCCACACAGGAAAAATGTTCCTTGAGTAGGATCATTTGGGATATTTGAAGGTTCGAGAAGAAGACATCTTTCTTCTCCTTCCTGTCAGCTTGTCATCTTTCTCCCGCTTTGTCCGTTCTCCCCTCCCCCGCCAAGAATGCCTTCAGGCAGCCCGGAGTGTGAAGTGTCTGGAAGAGTTGGACAACCAGTTTTAACCTCTTTTGCTGGACTGTAACTGTTGCTGGTGTCACACAGGCATTGGCCACGAGTGCTCATCCCCCAGAGGACGGCCGAATTGCTGTTCCTATTCTATCTGCTTCGTTTGTTCACCTATTGGCAATTACCTTGCTGAGATCATTGTTTTTCTCTTCTGTATTTTTAGTTCAGTATGAACTTCGCAGCAGGATGACTATCTCAGACCCAGTCTTTGCTTTTCAAAGTGTAGCAAGTCTTGTTTTGGCTGAGTATGTGGAAGTAACTTGCACTGTGCAAAAAGAAGATTTATTTTAAGTGCGCTTTGGCCAAATATAAGTGGAGACTTTGCTTTTTGTCTGAGAGCTCATATGCTGCCAGGTACACATTTATCTGGATAAACATACCCACATGTAGTGCATGCACACACACGTACATACTTCTCCCTAGTTTAATTTTGATCTAAATAAAATTGGCCTTAAGTATGAATCCTGTTCTTGGTCTAAAATTTGGATTCATTCGCTGACTTATCCTTGGGGTGTGGTCAGGCATGAGTGTCTATATTATATTACATTCCCTGTGCCTAGGACAGTACCTGACACACGGTAGACACTCAATATCCGTTGAATGAATAAAGAGAAAAATGGACAGATAGTCTCTGGATCGATATTCAGGCTTAGAGAAAATCTAAGAAGGGAAATGTCACAGAGATGCTACTTTCTGTTTCATCTAACACTGACTTTGGGGAATTAGTGGGAAGAGGGTTACTGCCATGTGCTGGAAGGTGCTTGCTCCAGGTCTTTTCATTTTGGTATCCTCAGTACTCAGATCAGTGTCTATCACAGGGTAGCTATTCAGTAACATTTGGTTTAATAGCTCAGTATAGAGCCCTCCTCTGCCTGGTCACAGAGCCTGGTGGGAGCAATTAATAGGAAGCAGATCTAAAACTGATAGCTTAGCTTCTCCCAAATCCCTCCTTTCCCTTCACCCTCCTCTCTGGCTGGACCTTGGAGTACCCCTCACTCTCTATCCTTGAATGTTCAGTTTTCCCATCCGAGCAGCTGGTGCTGACCTCCAGCGCCCTTGCTCTCTGATTTCTATGGCTCATCCCTGTGATGTGGGCTGGGAATTGTGTGCCTCTGACGTGTGGGCTCCATTGCTCCCATCAGCATTATTGCCGAGCTGATCCCTCCCTGCTCTGCCCTGCTCACTGCCTTTAAGCTGTCAGCCCTTCCCCTCCCTCACAGCAGGCACACGTGGAAATGGTGCTCTCACACGCCCATGGGGGCTGCAGCCTCTGGGTTGAATAGTTTACAGCTCTTCAAATCTGCCTCAGATGCTGCTCCCTGGCTCATTCCTCATCTTTCTGCCATCTGTCTCCTTGAACTGTTTTCCCACTTCAGTTCCTACGGAGGCCTCCAGTTTCAACCTCTGGCTTCTTTCCTGGACCATGATTAGGACTCTCTCTCTGGCCACGATGTCATCAGCTGACCTAGGTAAATGGCCTGGGCTTTCTATCCTGGACCCGCTGATTTCCTCCTCTAGTGGGTAACTGTGTTGTACCACGCCCTGCCTCTTCGAGCTTTTCTTCAATTCCCTTGGTCACTCCAGCGCTTGTCCCTCCCTCAGCACTCCACATGGGCTCTTTCTCGCCCAATGTGACTATCATTTTGTGAGCACCAGATTAGGTGCTTTCCTGTTTCTTACGAAGTGATCATGATAATACATAACATTTATCAGACACCTTCTATGTGCCAAATATGGTGAAAAGCACTTTATGAGATGGTATTTAATTATCTCAAAAGATTTTTGAGTTATGTGGCAGTGTAAGGTAGATACTGGTAACAGAATCGTAGGGGAGCTAAACAAACAGTTGAAGATCAGCAGGCTTCAGAGTGACCTAGTTAGGGCTGCATGCACATCTGCCTAATTCTAAAACCTGCTCTCCTTCCCTTGACATTTTTTAATTTTGAGGGGCGGACTGATAGAATTGCTGCCACTCTGCTCTTCTTTGCAAGTGACTTCCACTAACATACTATTATAGTAGCAAAGGCAAATACATTTAAATTCTTAAATGTATTTAAGAATTTAAGGGAAATTTAAATTATATTATTTCTAAAAAAAATTTGAAGACCTGTAGGGATCTAGTGTTAAGAGGTAAGGCCCTGGCATAGACCGGATTTGTTTTATGATGTCACGGTGTTAGAGGTCAGACACCAAAAGAGGTCGGAGGAGACTGTGTTTTCATTCGAAAATGGTGGCACATCATCACCCTCACTTCTGAT
>NW_011889035.1:934253-936729 GCF_000151845.1 Pteropus vampyrus | reverse complement strand
GGTAGGTAGCATTTTTCGGCAAGGCATGACATAAAATCACTTCTGACAGTTCTGTGTCTGGTCAGAATGCCTGGAAACTACACTGACTTCAAATTTCTGGTGGGGCCAAGAGACCTGAATATGACCATTTTAAAGTATTGTATCCACTGGGCACAAACAAGACCCTGTACCTTAGCAGCTCCTCTCTTTATGAAAATGTAGGGATATCTGCTTGGCCGACAGTTTACCCTGAGGCTATAATAGGTTCCACACACTCCCCAGTTCTCCAATCTGATTTATCCAAGGCTATCTGACTAGCTCCGCTAGTTCCTACTCAAGTCTTTATTCTTGCCACAGGACCAGAGAACAGAAAAAGAATTTGTACAGTATGTGTTCCAGCAGAAAAGACGTGCTGTTGCATGACATCTGATTTCACAGAACTAAGCCTCTGTCCTAGGCCAGCATCTTGGACCATATATTAAAGAGAGTAAACATTTGGATAAGACATGGAGTCTGTGCTAAGGAGATTACAATATCATAGGCAGGATGAGAAATAGAAATGTCGCTTAAGAAGGCAAAATGCCATGGAGGCAGGTGACAAAGAAGTAGAAATCATATCACACTGGGAGAATTCCAAATGGTTTTGTGAAGAACATAGCAGCAAAATGGCCTTTGGAAGATGGATAGGATATTACAGGCACAATGACCAGAAATGTGGAGAAACGATGCTCCAGAGGGAGGAGCAAGAGCCAGGATCAGAAGTAGCATTCTTCGGGCATAGTCAAGAAATACCGAATGGTGTAACTGGACCAAAATATTGGGTAAGTATGGGATGGGAATGGGAAATGAGAAAAGCTGGTTAGAATTATGTTGGAGGAGTCGGACTTTGTAGGTCTTTGATTAGGACAGCTCTTTAGAAAGATGATTCAAGCATCTTAAATGACCCCGAGAATAAGGACAGTAAGACTTAGTGTGCTCATTCAGGTGCTTGGGAGAGTGGTCATAAAGGATGACGTAAGCTGGAGCGGTGAGGAGGCCACTTGCACACACTCAGGGAGTGCTGGAGCCCCTGGGGAAATGCTGAAGGATGCTTGGCTGTTTGAGAATGTTCGAGCTTACCTAGGTCTGTAATGAATTAGTCTGTTAATTCTTTTTCTCTCCTCCTTGGTTTACTTAGAAGGTTCAATGAACATGGTGCAAGATGAAATCTCGAGGGAACAAATCTCGGTGCTGTTAAAAACATAGCACACTAGTCCTGGAAGCTGCATCTTGTACAGTTTGACCTTCTCAAGTACTTAGAAGGTCTTTTCTTGATGAAAGCCCTTAATTGAATTTTGAGTTTGCTCTTTTGAATTTGTCCAAAGAAGTGGAAGAATGTAAGAACAAAGTTAATCTGCATGACAAAATGCACTTTGTTAAATTGTTTTGACCAGTGTTATTTAATTGTATGTATTTATGTTAATACTAAGAAGGTACTACCTATTATCATATTCTGGGTTACAAAAACCAAGCAAACAGTAACCTGAGAGAGACTCTGTGTTTTCTTCCCTAAAATGAAGGAGAAAAATGGGCTTGTCTTTGAAAAAGTTTAATTTAGATTTTTGAAAAGTTGAGAAAGTTGATGACCAAAGAATGGCCATGCAAAATAATCAAGTCAATCCAGATATAAAACATGCATACCCAAGAGAAAAGCTGTTATGTTTTTGCAAAGAGATGACTCAGAAGAACTGGGACAAGCTGTGCTTTGTGTTTTATCACTTTTTGGAATGTCAGTCTTCTGTGGCTTTTAAAGTGTGTCATTTGCCACTCCCTCTTTTCTACTATGTGCTCATAGTAGGTGCTCAATAGATATTCGATGAGTGCATGAGTCGATCCCTGATGCATTGGATAATTTTAAAGGGATCGGACTCTTTATATTGATTTACAGGGAAAATAAGTAGATGTGAGTGGGAATTAGAGAAGTTAGACAAGTGACTTATAAGGGACTGGTAAAGTGTCAGCACTTGGGAGGTTTGAGCAGCTGTTGGAAAATGCAGCCAGGGCAGCCATGTTGTGTTCTAAGGGGTAGGAAGGAAGGCCTCTCTCACCCCCGCACTCAGCACTTGTTTCAGGAATTGCTGGCTGCCTGGTGTTCAGCAGCAACTTTTGGTCCCTGGAAGTGCTCAGTGGTCCTTAAAGCCTTGAAGGGGTTTGAAGAGACCCAGGACTGAAGCATCCAATTTAATTCAGTTGATGTTCCCCTACTGCAAAGGACAATTGTCTGCAGGTTTTTGTATATTCTTTCTCTGTCTGTGGGCAGTACTTCACTGTCCTCTGGGAACCTCCATGACTCGTATAGAGTTTTAGAGTATGCACACCATGTGCATACACCTTATCTTATTTAATTCACATTACAACCCTATCTTCCTCATTTTACAGATTATGAATCAGAGAGGTTACCTGACTTGGCCAAGGTCACACAGCCAGAAGATAGGTCACATACTTCCCAGGCCTTTTG
>NW_011889035.1:931265-934203 GCF_000151845.1 Pteropus vampyrus | reverse complement strand
AAGAGGTAAGGCCCTGGCATAGACCGGATTTGTTTTATGATGTCACGGTGTTAGAGGTCAGACACCAAAAGAGGTCGGAGGAGACTGTGTTTTCATTCGAAAATGGTGGCACATCATCACCCTCACTTCTGATTGCTCCGCATGAACTTTGTGTTGTGGGATGAGAAGGTAAAATTCTATTCCCGGCGAACCGCACCAACTACTAAAAATCTCTATTGCATCACCTCAGAAGACAGGGAAATAATTTCCACAGTCAGCATCCTGGAAACATTTAGGGTCATTTAAAATGATGTTGTGAGGGCAGGAGAGGCAATTTGTGGCACCATGTGTACCTCTTTCTCGCTTTCCACCATTCCTCTCTGCAAGGACTGGATGAGCTGCGTGCACTGCAGAGGGCTGAGCTTCGGTGCTCACATGTGCTTCTGGGGTCCCCTGCTTCCTCTGAAAGAGGCTGAGTTTTCTTACATGTTTTGCATAAAAAGAACAATAGCAAAGAAGACTCGTGTTTTGTTTCTCATGGTTTTTCATTATTTCTCATCTACAAATGGAGAGCTTAATGCCTTCTGTTAAAAATGGTCTTTTGATTTGAGGAAATGTGACTTTTAATATTATGGGGTAGGAGGAGGCTGTGAGGTTGGAGAATGGGCATGTCTTCTAATTAGAATTGCTTGGGAGGCATCTAAAATTAGTATACACCTTCCCCTTTCTCTTAGGAGAAACGTTTCTTCAGTTGAGAATCACTGCATCCATTGTGAACCAATGCCACGTGTAGGAGTGTTTGGGGACAGCCATTATATGTGTTGAGATGGAGAAAAAAATGGAAATATTTTGGTCTGACCTTTGCATTGCTCGGGGTAACATAGGTCAGGGCTCAAATACAGTTGTTATTAAGTAACTCTTTGTTAAATAAATATATAGACATTAAGAAACGTCTTCTTCTTGGAGAGTTCCAGCATCTCACTGCATGCTTTTGTAAGTTCCTGTGGACTGGGTCTTGGTGCTGTGGTTTGCTGGCAGTCATAAAAGCCCACAGATGCTCTTCAGGCCAGACTTGATGAGACTCTGATCCAAGCAGGCTTCCTTTGGGGTTTGGGTGATAAAATACAGCATCTATTGGTGAGGAAGTTCGGTCTGGCACCTGGTGGACTGCAGACTTTGGGAGCCTCCAGATGCTGCTCCTTGGTGTGGATCCTGATGTTCTCAAGCTGGGCAGAGGTAAGGGTCAGCTTCTGTTGAAAATTTTGTCGACAGTAGCAGAGACAAGAAGAAGTATCAGCAAGAGAAGAAGAGCACTGTGGATATTGAGGCTGGCAGGCTAGCTGTGGGCATGTGAAGGATCCAATAGTCTCATAAATAAGGAGGACAAGTGGGGTGGACATCACGGTCACGCAGATAGATATTATTGAAGCAGCAGATACTCTGGTTACATAAAAATATGTCATGCCGAGTGACACTTCATGGCTAGAGTTTCAATTTAGAAATGTTTGAGGTAAGAGTCTTGTGCTTTGAACCATCCCAACCCTTGTGCTCTCGGGGTCCAGAGTTGCTGTTTACCTCACCCCACACACGGAAATCCGAGTGGTTGGCCATGGCAGTTGAGCTACTCCTGCCACGCTGCTTCTAGATGATTTCTTACAGCAATTCTCATTGAAAGGCTCTCCTTGGTCTCTTCCCTTCTTAAATATTTCCTTTTCAATAATCACCTGACTGTTTTTAGTGATGTCTTCTGTGCTTGGCTGCTTTACTCTTTCCTCCTTTTTCCTTAGTTTAGCTTTCCCATCCAAACCACATTCCCATTTCAGTGTGGCATATTTCAACCTGTTGAGACAAGAAAGGAGGGGCGGGAGAAGAAGCTGACAGGAGGCTTTGCCACCAGCTCCTATTCTGACAAAAGGGCAAGTCACAACCTTTCTCGGCTTTCTTCCATGTCCTAATCTGTACCCTGAGGATCAGAATGGTGAATGAAAAAATGCCATTAAAAAGCCAATAAAACCATTTTGAGATGTGGAGGGTTGTGTCCAGGGCCAGCAATCCACATAGCCTTTCCGTCATACAGATCATGCATGTAGGGTGGGGAGAGCCAGAGTGCCAGGCGAGGCGGGAGGAGGCTCCACTGGGGATTAGGGCAGGCAGCAGCTTTGGAACTGATGCAGGTTTCACGAAGGTTGCTGGGATGTCCTGACAGTCAAGACAAAGGTTAAAGATGAAGCATTAATTCTGCAAACATCTAAATCAATCACCATATGTAGAGTTTGCAAAAGAGAAAGAACATAGGCTTTTGATTCAGCAAGAGAAAGGTTTAAATTTTGGTTCAGATACTAGCATTGGGCAAGTTACCTTCTCTGAGTTTCAATTTCCTTGCTGGTAAAATGAGTAGAAAGAAAACAAAACCCATCTCAAAGGGTTGCTGTGAGGATTTAAGTGCTAACACACCTAAAACAATCAACATGTAGTTGCGAATCGATTATTTTTTTTTGTTCTATTGGCCTCGTTAGTTGTTCTGCACTTTGTGGTTTATTCTGAAATATCTTTCGAAAGAATCAAAATAAAGAATAAAAGATCAAATACAGAAACTGAATCTTGGCAATATGCAAAACACTGTATTTGAGTGAGTGGAGAATTGATGGGAAAAACCATCAGCCCCGACCTTAAAAACTCTCCCATTTTAGTGTTCTGTGGTACTAACGAAGAACATGGAAGGATGTGATGCTTACAGATCACCACCCACACAGTGAAGTCTGGTTTTTTTTTTTGAAGCAAAGGAATCTAGAAATTAGAAACACAGGATGCTGGAGTTAAAAGAAGCACAGTAGTCTTACAAATGGAAGAAAATTGAGTCCCAGGGAGGTGGAGCAACCTGTCCAGAGTCACCTACCTGGAAGTAAGTTGCAAAGCCGGGACTCGAACCCTGGTCTTCTGACCCTCAGGAAGTTGTACA
>NW_011889035.1:929575-931215 GCF_000151845.1 Pteropus vampyrus | reverse complement strand
GATCACGCATATAAAAGCTCTCTGGATTTTAATCGCCATATGGATGTTAGTTCTCATTATGAGAATCGATCTCATTATTTCTACGTCAGGCCTCTCAACTTAGACTTTTCCAATTTAGCATCAGGTCTCTGTTTTCTTCCCTACTGGGAACAAAGATGAGAAAAGAAAGAAAAGTTAGGGATCTTTGCATGCTTCCTGTCCACACATCCCTACCTCTTTCTTACAGTAGTATATTTGGGGGGCTTTTTCATTGTGGGGCCTTTAGCACAGTCTTCCTTTTCAAGCTGGGCAAATCGGCTGTAGTCTCCTTTTTGCTTGAGCAGGAAGTGATGGAGGAGCATGTGTGTTCCTAAGGGTTCATTTGGAGGGGAGAGGATGTGGGAAGAAGGCAGAGGTGAGATGAAGTGGGGTCCTGCAGGTTCGATTTCATACTGCCCTCAGCCCTTAGTGATGTCCTTGGCATCACGAGAGGTACTTCATTAATACTTGCTGAATGAATGGTTGTGAGAATTGGTGGCAGAGAGAAGGACAAGATGTGAAGAGCAGATGGAAAGTGAGAAGTGTTGTAAAGGAATTTTGCTGTTCTCCCTGATGCTTTTCAGGCAGGCTAATGTTAGATTGTTCTGGAAGCTGTAACCATGAGGCCTGGCTCCCAGTCCCACATGTACAACTCACTGGTGTTTTCATTTCTTTGTCTTGCAGACAAATTCGAAAAAGCAATCCCAGAAAACAACTGACAAACCAACGAAACAGATCCAGAGGCTTTTCTTCTAGGAGCTCCAAAGTGCTAATACATTGTTTACATTTAAATCTGGCAACATTCAAATGAGGAAAATCAGTGTAAACTGTTCACGAGAAGCGATACCAGTGGAAGGTGGTGAACAACCTCTTTCAGTGATCTTCCTCGTGGTGGGGGCCCAGCACACTTTCACACACATTCTCCCTCCTGAACCAGGCTCTGACCAATTAAGCTGTTCATAACCAATATATTTTATTTTACATACTTGGGATTTATATCCTGCCATTTTCCAGAAGAATTTGAGAGCCCTTTAACATTTTGAAATAAAATAAGGAAATAATGGCTAAAAATAGAACAGAGCCCTTATAAAATGAGTAATAGAGTGGATGTTATAAGGCACCTGAAATGACCTAATTCTTACAGTTAGTCGGTAAACTAAACCTTGACTTTGTGGCTAGACCAAAAGGGAGCAGCACATTATGCTTACATAGCTCTCTTTGCCTGATTGAAATGGTAATAAAAGTAAGTAATATACAAAATTATTTGTAGAACTAAACTATTTTCTAAAGCTATAGCTTAAAAAGACACCATTCGAATACAGTTATTCTGTCAGCAATCTCAAGAGAAGTGTGTGCATGTGGCTAATCTATGCTGTTCCCTTTGCCTGGAACAGTCCTCCCATCAGCAGTCCACCCATCCAGTTAACCCTACTCTTCCTTCCATCAAGGAAGCTTTCGTCTCCCACCAGGCCAGGATGGGCCCCCTTGCTATAGGGTTTCAGAGCACCCTGTACCTTTCCTTCAGACCACCTACCATAGTTTATGTTTACTCGCTTGTTAGTGCCATTATTTCATGTCTGTCATCCCCACTACCCTCAAGAATGAGGGTAGGTCCTGTACAT
>NW_011889035.1:926955-929525 GCF_000151845.1 Pteropus vampyrus | reverse complement strand
GATGTCTTCTGTGCTTGGCTGCTTTACTCTTTCCTCCTTTTTCCTTAGTTTAGCTTTCCCATCCAAACCACATTCCCATTTCAGTGTGGCATATTTCAACCTGTTGAGACAAGAAAGGAGGGGCGGGAGAAGAAGCTGACAGGAGGCTTTGCCACCAGCTCCTATTCTGACAAAAGGGCAAGTCACAACCTTTCTCGGCTTTCTTCCATGTCCTAATCTGTACCCTGAGGATCAGAATGGTGAATGAAAAAATGCCATTAAAAAGCCAATAAAACCATTTTGAGATGTGGAGGGTTGTGTCCAGGGCCAGCAATCCACATAGCCTTTCCGTCATACAGATCATGCATGTAGGGTGGGGAGAGCCAGAGTGCCAGGCGAGGCGGGAGGAGGCTCCACTGGGGATTAGGGCAGGCAGCAGCTTTGGAACTGATGCAGGTTTCACGAAGGTTGCTGGGATGTCCTGACAGTCAAGACAAAGGTTAAAGATGAAGCATTAATTCTGCAAACATCTAAATCAATCACCATATGTAGAGTTTGCAAAAGAGAAAGAACATAGGCTTTTGATTCAGCAAGAGAAAGGTTTAAATTTTGGTTCAGATACTAGCATTGGGCAAGTTACCTTCTCTGAGTTTCAATTTCCTTGCTGGTAAAATGAGTAGAAAGAAAACAAAACCCATCTCAAAGGGTTGCTGTGAGGATTTAAGTGCTAACACACCTAAAACAATCAACATGTAGTTGCGAATCGATTATTTTTTTTTGTTCTATTGGCCTCGTTAGTTGTTCTGCACTTTGTGGTTTATTCTGAAATATCTTTCGAAAGAATCAAAATAAAGAATAAAAGATCAAATACAGAAACTGAATCTTGGCAATATGCAAAACACTGTATTTGAGTGAGTGGAGAATTGATGGGAAAAACCATCAGCCCCGACCTTAAAAACTCTCCCATTTTAGTGTTCTGTGGTACTAACGAAGAACATGGAAGGATGTGATGCTTACAGATCACCACCCACACAGTGAAGTCTGGTTTTTTTTTTTGAAGCAAAGGAATCTAGAAATTAGAAACACAGGATGCTGGAGTTAAAAGAAGCACAGTAGTCTTACAAATGGAAGAAAATCGAGTCCCAGGGAGGTGGAGCAACCTGTCCAGAGTCACCTACCTGGAAGTAAGTTGCAAAGCCGGGACTCGAACCCTGGTCTTCTGACCCTCGGGAAGTTGTACATATATCTACAGAAATGTGGCATGATAGGCATTTCTGCTGCCCTGGATCTCTTGTAGTTTTAATATGAAATTGCGATTTTGAAAAGCAATAGCCAGGCTGGCTGAGTAAAGACATTGGAGTTCCTAAAAGTTTCTGTGAGTCTAATCCCAAGTGAAATGTACTAATCTTTCCTCTTCGGCCTAGGTTAGTGGGGCTGGGTCAGCCACCTGACTGTGCCTAGTTAGAGAGTCTATAGGCGGACCTACGCGGGCTTCATCAGCCTGCTCTCCTCGTCCTCTGTCTTCCAGTTTGGTTTGATCACTAGTATGTCTTGGCAAATGATCAGAGGGAGGGAAGAGAGTAAGATTGGGGTCTGTATTCTTCTGGTTTCCTCCCTCTTAGGTCACCAAGGACTGGCCTCACCTTCTGAGGGCTCCTGTTAGGCAGCTTTCACTGTGCAACAGCCTTCTCTGCATTCTGGGAACAGCTCCTGCCCCTGCACCCCCAGGACATTATGGTATCTATTCCCTGCTAAAGCGGGCAGGCCAGGAGACACTGCACTGTCCCTTAGTGGTTTCCTTAAACTCTGTCCACAGTTTTATGAACAGTCCTTTATTAAAGTTTCTTCAAACTATCCAGTCGGAATGTCTTTCTTTTTTTTTTCAGTCACTATTCTGACAATATAAGGCCTCTTCAATTTAATGAAAAATAACCACACTATTTTTAAATTGAGCTCAAGAGAGACAGTTAACTGGGGTAAGAATAAGTTTACCTTGGGAAAGAGAAAGCAAAGAAAGGTAAAAAGTAAAATGAAAATTATCTTTAAATTTTTAATGGAGGGAAAGACACCTTTCCTGAGAAATTATTTATTTATTCATCTATCATTCATTAAATACGTTCACTGAATTTTGTGGACATTCGGAAGTGAATCTGACATGCATTCAGTTCTCAAGGACCCTTTAGACTGGTAGGGAAGAGAAAACGGGTCAGAGAAAAACGATGAAGTTGCAAGGGCTGCAGTTGGAGCTGGTCTGCAAGGCTGGGTAAAATTCTGATGTGACAGGGTTCGCTGAAGAGGGTGGGAAGACAGGAGGAGGCAGAAATGTCAGAGGGATCTATAGATCATTTAAGCGCTTTACCTTGTTCATAAAATAGAGTACACTATAAAGCAGCGGTCCCCAACTTTTTGACACCAGGGACTGGTGCTCCTATGAGGATCTAATGCCTGACGATCTGAAGTGGAGCTGAGGCAGTGATGCTAGTGCTAGGGAGTGGCTGCAAATACAAATGAAACTTCTCTTGCTTGCTGGCCGCTCACCTCCTGCTGTGCGGCCCTGTTCCTAACAGGCCACAGACTGGTACCCGTCTGCA
>NW_011889035.1:924639-926905 GCF_000151845.1 Pteropus vampyrus | reverse complement strand
GTAAACTAAACCTTGACTTTGTGGCTAGACCAAAAGGGAGCAGCACATTATGCTTACATAGCTCTCTTTGCCTGATTGAAATGGTAATAAAAGTAAGTAATATACAAAATTATTTGTAGAACTAAACTATTTTCTAAAGCTATAGCTTAAAAAGACACCATTCGAATACAGTTATTCTGTCAGCAATCTCAAGAGAAGTGTGTGCATGTGGCTAATCTATGCTGTTCCCTTTGCCTGGAACAGTCCTCCCATCAGCAGTCCACCCATCCAGTTAACCCTACTCTTCCTTCCATCAAGGAAGCTTTCGTCTCCCACCAGGCCAGGATGGGCCCCCTTGCTATAGGGTTTCAGAGCACCCTGTACCTTTCCTTCAGACCACCTACCATAGTTTATGTTTACTCGCTTGTTAGTGCCATTATTTCATGTCTGTCATCCCCACTACCCTCAAGAATGAGGGTAGGTCCTGTACATGCTTTGTTTACTTTGTATCCCCAGCATCTTGTACAGTGTCTGACTTATGGTAGTAATAATAATAATAATGGTAATAATAATAATAAAAAATGATAATAGCTAAAAATTATTAAATGCCAGGAACTATAAGCATTTATACTAATAATTCATTTGAGCCTCAAAATAGCTTTTGGCGTGCAGGCTGCTATCATCCTTCTTTAACGGACACTGGAACAGAGGGGGAACTCTGAGGTTAAATAAATTGCCCAAGGTCACAGAACTAGTGAGTTAGGAAGCTAGAAGGTGAACTCAGTCTGGTTCTAGAGTCTGAGTTCCTAATGCTCATTAGGCAACGAATATCTGTTGAGTGAGTGACTGACTGAATGAATGAACGAATTCTTGATGATAATACAATTCAGATAATTTGCTTTCTGATCATCTAACTTAATATAGGAATAGGACCTGAAGAATCAGAATGAACCTTACATGAGACTATTCAACAGTTCCTCTGCGCTTTCAAATTGATGACTTAATTGGAACATTGGGTCAGGGCAGAATCACAGGCAACTAAAATAATGACCGTGGTGACTGTGGGGCAGGGAGACCAGTTGCCTGGCACAAATATCCCATATTTAAAGTCTCTACAGGTGTATAGGAGCTAAGCTATTATTTTGTTTTGAAATTTTAAGAGTTGCACTTATATTCTTTTCCAGAGAGAAAGCAGGGGAAGCTAGGTAATAAGTGTCTGCTAAATTGACAACAAACCGACTTCAGCATATGGAGCCTTTGGAGAGGTGCACAGGTAGTGTTAGAGTAAATATTTTCCTCAGAAAAGAACTGTTGTCGAGTTCTCCCACATGAAATTGGGAAAGACCCCAGAATTCTATACCAGACAACGGAGTGTGAAAACTTGTTAAGGTAGGTGCTACCCAATGATGTTTCCTCGCTACCAGGGTCCAGTCAGGTCTGTGGGATATCTGAATTGAAGTATAGCCATATCCTAACAAGCCTGCCAGGATTCAATACCTGAAAAGTGTACTCGTAAGATGCTGAGTGACTTGCCTGATGGATAAAGTTGTTTATGACTGTGCATTTTAATGCCTTTGTGGAGAGTAATTTCCTTTTGATATATTTGATTCAGAAATGCTCTTTCTGGAGCAGCAATCAGCTAACGGGTCCACTTATCTCTAGGAAGCACATAATTATTCTATAGGCTTTGTAGTACGGAATCTGTTTATTCACATTTTGAACCACCACATTCAAATATTTATGGAGAGGTTAGAGGGTACCTACCTTGAGCTAGTTCCAGGGATGAATTCAAAGTAGAAGATTTTGTCCTGTTCTCAAGGTAGTTATAATTAGTAGGCCTAATATTCATCCACTTATATGACATTTCCTGAGTATCAAATACTTGCCAGGAAATACAAGGAAGCAAAAGAGAGGCCGTGTGGGATAGTGGAGGGAGTCTTGACTCCTGAGTCATACATCTTACTGCTCATCAGCTGTGTGACCCTGGGGAATTTCTTTGAACACTTAGCATCAGTTTTCATAATTGTAAAATAAGGATTTTGTGCTTACTTTGCAGAATTTTATGCCGACTAGAAATAATATAAATATTATAGTCTAGAACACAGGCAGTACCTATTAAGTTGTTCATTTTAACACATAATTTCTATTCTTGAAAAGGCACATCCTAATGGAGGATGGACATGTGTAAACAAATCATTATAACATAACAGTGTTGATTTTTATATTGCAAAGGAGCTAAGGCACAGAGAAGAGCAAGGAACTCCCTCTGCCTGAGGAATCAGGGAAG
>NW_011889035.1:922686-924589 GCF_000151845.1 Pteropus vampyrus | reverse complement strand
AGAGACAGTTAACTGGGGTAAGAATAAGTTTACCTTGGGAAAGAGAAAGCAAAGAAAGGTAAAAAGTAAAATGAAAATTATCTTTAAATTTTTAATGGAGAGAAAGACACCTTTCCTGAGAAATTATTTATTTATTCATCTATCATTCATTAAATACGTTCACTGAATTTTGTGGGCATTCGGAAGTGAATCTGACATGCATTCAGTTCTCAAGGACCCTTTAGACTGGTAGGGAAGAGAAAACGGGTCAGAGAAAAACGATGAAGTTGCAAGGGCTGCAGTTGGAGCTGGTCTGCAAGGCTGGGTAAAATTCTGATGTGACAGGGTTCGCTGAAGGGGGTGGGAAGACAGGAGGAGGCAGAAATGTCAGAGGGATCTATAGATCATTTAAGCGCTTTACCTTGTTCATAAAATAGAGTACACTATAAAGCAGCGGTCCCCAACTTTTTGACACCAGGGACTGGTGCTCCTATGAGGATCTAATGCCTGACGATCTGAAGTGGAGCTGAGGCAGTGATGCTAGTGCTAGGGAGTGGCTGCAAATACAAATGAAACTTCTCTTGCTTGCTGGCCGCTCACCTCCTGCTGTGCGGCCCTGTTCCTAACAGGCCACAGACTGGTACCCGTCTGCAGCCTGGGGCTTGGGGACCTGTGCTGTAGAGGACATGTTTTTGGGTATCTTCTCAGATCAATGTGGCTCTTCACATGGTGTCTCCCCTTTATCTCACAGAAGAATGGCTCTCAGCAGCCTCTTGACCACCTGTTGAGCTCAGCACTTATGTTGTGCAGATGTTGGGCCTGGACAGGTCCTCCTATCTGGACACCGTTGATTGAAATCATGCTGGGCCAAAAGGAAAAAAAAAAAAGAAATCATGCTGGGCCATTCAGAGCCTCATCTGGGAAGACAGAACTTGGTCCGAGAAGTATTTCAACTTTTGAGGTGACTGAACTTGGAATGTATGAACATGGGAACTGTGGGCAGCCCTATTTTCTGCCATTAGGACTGGGAGGGGGGAGGGGCGGTCTGCATAAATATGGAAGAATGAAGCATATATATAGAAAAAAAAAGAAATTAGGAATGAAGAGAGTCTAGTTAAGTCTTAGTCTTGAATCTAGAACCTTCATAAGCTTCACTGATTCCTACCCTTGAGGGCTTAAAGCAATTTCCTTTATCCACTTAAGCTGGTTTGAGTTTCTTTTGTTATTTTAAACCAGAGAATCTTAATTAAAACATTCTTGAAAGAGAGCAGTAAGGTTTAGAAAGTACTTTTGGGTCAGATAGGAATGAACAGGTAAATGAATCACACTTGGGAGTAAAAGAAAAAAGTACTGGTTGAATTAGCACCAAAAGGGATTTAGGTCCTTAAGGAAATGCCGGTCTGTCCTAAAGCCTTTTACCCTTTGAAATGGCTTATCAACAAATGTAATGAAAGGTCTTTCATGTAGGATATGAAGGACAGGACAGAGCTAGCTCAATGATGATGTAAAAATAGTCATGTCTGGAGTAGGGGTGAGCATTAAGGAAGAAGAGTTGGTTGAAATCTTAGACCTTCTGAGGCTACATTCTAGATTTATAATATGGTGTGGAAAACAAAAAAGAACAGAGATTCTGAAGTCAGATAGGCATGGATTTGAATATCTGTTTTAGTTTTAGTTTCCCCAAATTTAAAATGGGGGTAAAAACATGGTTTCTGTGGCTATTAAATAGCATAATATATGGAATGCAATTACCACAAGGTTGAACGTGTAACCGGACATGCAGAAAATGTTAGATTTTTACTCATGTCAAATGCCTGTGAAGATTCAGCATTCTCCCAGGACTGGGCTTCTCTGTATTTCGTAATTAAGAGGAAATGATGGTGGAATCTGAACTGTGCCTTCCCCACATGTATAAGATTCTTTG
>NW_011889035.1:897659-917256 GCF_000151845.1 Pteropus vampyrus | reverse complement strand
TCTTTGAACACAGAGTTCTGTATGTTTTTCAGATCAGACACTAACTCAACGTTTCTGAGAATTCCTTTAGTTGCTTAGACAATTTAGTATAATTCTCTGTCGTGTCTGTCCATTCTCCTGTCTTCCTGGGCTTGCATTGTCCAGGCTCCTGTGCCTCCTGTGCCTCCTGTGCGTGTGGGGGTAGGGGTGGGGGGAGGTGAGAGGGGGGTGGGGTGGTGAGCACCTCTCAATTGGTTTCTTTGTGCTGAGTAGAAAGGCAGGTGTGAGCCATGATTGATGGCTGGTTTACATGGCGACAGGGAAAACCTGCTGGCTGTGCATTTTCTTTTCTGCCAGAGGCCCAATCCATTCCTTTCACCAGGACTTCCTTGTTAGAGAGCCCCTTTGAGCTGCTTCCCTTGGAATTTTTTATTACATTTTCAACAGTGAAATATGAACATATTTTTAAAAATGTATTAATTTGATTCAGATCCTGAGGGGAGAAACAATGACTGAAGTCTTGAGTAATACTTTTCTTTTTATCTCCATGTTTTGTTACTCATCAAACTGTGGTGTAAGCTAGTGGTTCTGGGGTGGTGGTGTGTATCACAGCGACGAGGGGAGCTTTAAAAAACACTTCCCTGATCCTCAGTTCCTCCACCCCACCTACCAGGGATGTCTATTCACAGTGGGTATGGGGAGAGCTCCTGGGGATCTGGGTAAATACAAACAAATCATCACTTTGCAGGCAGCTGGGATGCATGGCCCTAGATGAGAACTTCTGGTGGTAGTAGAGAGGGGCTATAACGAACAGTCTTGGTTCCTGTTCCACCACTGCCACCATATCCATCTGTCCTACAGATCTTTACTGAGCCCCCACAATCTGCCAGGGTACTTTAAGCACTGAAGACACAGGACAGACACAATCGCGGTCTTCCTAAAGCTTATATTCCGGTTGGGGAGACAAATAACAAAGAATTCATAATACAGCTATTGCTGCTTGCCACAGAGAAAAAATATCTTGGACAATGCTTTTTATTCCTTTACCTCCCATCTCTCAGTTTATCCCACCTAGATTTCATTTCCATCTTTGTCTATTGTCTATTTATGGGCCTAACTCCCCCCAGTTCACTAAGTCTAGTGGAGACATTTTAGTCCTTGTCTTGCTTGGCCACTCTGTGATGTTCAGCACCAGGCCTTACTCAGTCTTTAGGTAAATATTGAAGTAAGGGTTGGACAAAATCCTTTGTATGTGTTTGTTTTTTAAATTCGTATAACCATAAGATGGGTAGCATTATTATTCTTATTTAAAAGATGGAGAAAATGAGGCACACGGAAGTTAACAAACTTGCCCAAGATCACAGAGCAAATAAATGGAAGCGTGGAGATTTTCTTCACCGTAAACTCTTTGCCTTTCCATCCTAGGTTTTTCTGTTCACCATCCCACTGTGTCTGATCATTCATTTTCTAACAGCTCCCCAGGCTTATCTTCCTCTGGCAGCCCATTACATGTTGGTGTTCTACACTCACTCTCTCATCTTATACTCTCCCTGGGCAATATCGATTCCCCTGTTTTTCTCTATTGCCCATATCCCTGGTGACTCCCAAATTCATATCGCTGGGCCATACCTCTCTTTTGACTTTCCAGTGACCTAACTGGTACACGCACTTAGATAGCTAGTGGACGCTTTTTCTTTTGTTGCTCATAAATGAGTGTTTACTATGTGCCAGGCACTATGTGGTTAAAGTGGATATTGTAGTGAACGAGGCAGATGAGGTCTTTGGTTTACGGAGCTTATTGTCTTGCAGGGAAAGAAGAGTGACTGCAAATATAACATGCCCCCACATGAGCTAACACTCTGTCTCGTCTTTATCTGCAAACTTGCTCAGCTTTCTACTTTCTTGGTTTTGGTAGATAATAAAACCTCAGAGTTGCCTTTAACTCCTCCTCCTTTCTCAGGCCCTATATCCAACTCTATCTCCTACTTCCTCTTGATTCTATTTCCTTCTCATCGTCACCACAGCCTTGGGTTTGTTTCTCATCTGAAAAACTTAGGTGGCTTTTTGGTTGGCTTTTTTGTTTCCAGTTCTACATTCCTCTACTCCATTTTCTATACCAAGTTTTTCTAAAATGCAAACTTGATCGTTCCCCTCCCCTCTTAACATCCTCTCATGGGCCATCTATCAGGCCCTATCTCTTGGAGCGATAGGTCGTGTTTCGTGGGAGTCAATTCCATGTGGCTGACCCTGCCCCACCCTCTTCTTAAACACTCCATGCTCCTGGCCACGGTGATTAGTTCCAGAATGGGTAAGCTGGTGCCAAGCAGAAATGTCGTACACAGCTGTTGGGAAGGCAATGGTCTCATTCTTACTGTGAAATCTGAGTTGTCTCTTTTCTTCCTCATGGAGAGTCTCTCCAAAGATGGAGGCAATGCATGGAAGGAAGCTGAGCTGACAATAAAGCCAAAACAGAGCTTCAGGGTGTTGTTTGGGCTCCTGGATTTAGTAGCACATGAAGCCAGTTTTACTGGTAGGCTTTATCAATTATAGGAGTCAATGTATTTCCTATGTTAGAATCCCAGTGCTTCTCATTGGTTATGTGACCTTGGGAAAATTACTTAACCTTTCTGTATTATCAGTTTCTTCATCTCTAAAATGGGCGTAGTAGTATCAACACCTCACAGGGTTGTAATGAGGATTAAATGAGTTAGTTCATATGGAGAACTTAAAAAATTGCCTGGAACACAGTTAAGTACTCAGTAAGGGTTAACTATTACTGTTGTTATTATTATTTAACTGAGTTTGGACTTGGGTTTCTGTATTTGCCATTGAAAGAGTCCTGAGGAACACTGAATCCAAACCTGTAACCTGCTTACAAGACTGATTTCCTGTCTCCTTTCCAATAGCCCCCCTCACACCCCTGTGCCCTTGGCATGCTTCTATTGAATTTCCAAAGCTCCCCGAACATTCATGCTGCTTCAGGCCTTGTTTCCATGTATATATATATTTTTCTGCATGGAATGCTCTTCTCCATTCACCTGGCAAAGTCAGATAAGATGATTCTCAGCAGCAAGAAGAAACTAATTCAGGACACCCAGGAATTCTGGGCCTGATTATCCCATTGATTATTGCTGATTTCACGCTAAGTCTCATCAGTTTGGGTCCTTGCATTTAAAAAATGATTTCCTCTTCCTTCTATTTCAAAAGTACTTTTCTCTGAAAAGAATTCTATAGATCATGGACAGTCAAGTATTCCTGACTCAGCTTAAATCTGAGATGAGGCCAAAACAAAGTGGCTAGCTCTTTCCACTTTCCATTGACAGAATGGAAGAGACATTTAAACCATAACAGGATCACTGGTTCCCCAGAGACCCACAACCTTTTGACTGGATAGTGAGACTAATAAATTGGATATTAAGAAGGATGCACTTCCTTCCTCAGATCTTAAGCCGGGATAAGCAAGATTCCTTCATACTTCCCAATTTCCACACTTACCTTTCTAAAATCTCAGAGTTCTAAAATCTGATAGCAGCCAAATTAACTTAACTAGATCTTTAAAAGCAAGAATAGTTCTGCATTGTCTCTAATGCCTCACCTAGGTCTCTAGACCATTTAAGAACAGTAACAAAATCAAGATGCTTTGTCCTTCTTTCAGTGGGAAGACGCTGTCTCTGGATCTGTACCCTTAAGGCTTTGTTTTATTGTTGGAGTCGAACAAATGTAAATAATTTAAAGCATCACTCCAATAGTATTTTTCTCATTTAAACTTTATTCTATGTAAATTTACCTCAGGCTTGGAAAGGTTTGGCTGAGTCTGAGGAGGAATGGCTGTGTTATTGCCAGAGTCAAGCCTGGCCAAGTTCTCCAGACACTGGCTAGCTCCTGGGTGGCAGAGTTTGGCTGAAAGACATGGATGCAAACAGAGCCACTTTTTCATTTGCTTGTGCTACTATTCGAATGAATACTATAAAGGGATCTAAATGCGAAAATGTTATATACCGGCAACAGACACATCCCCAAGTGAGTGCATATGGCCTAAATTAGACCACCTAAGTAGGCTGTGTGCAATACCTAGAAATTACAAGAAAAGAATTGGATAATGAGAGGCAGCAGTTTGTGAAGCTGGCCCACCGGCAGAGAGAGCTCAGTATTCCTAGAAGGGCTTCCTAGAGGGAGAAATGGAAACACACTGATATGAGTGAGATGTGCATCCCTAATTTTTTCCCTTCTGTCTCCTCCAATCCATTTTCTCCCAGCTTCTCTATAGGAACAATAGCACTTGACTCACAGCCCAGGACCCATCAGCCTAAGAGGTCACACTCTCTTTGAAAACAGTGTCTTCTTTATTAATGTGTTTAAATAAAAAAGTACTACATAACCATTCTGCTTAATAAAACAATCCAAGAATAAATGATGGAAGTTAGTGATTTCTGCCCTTTTTGTTTTCTTCATTTCCCAAACCTTCAGATTATACCTTCCATATATTTTTTTAAGATTTCTTTTTTTTTTTTTTTGGTAGAGCTGTTCTAGGTTCACAGCAAAATAGAGGAAGGTACATTTCTCATATGCACCCTGCCCCCACACATGCCTAGCCAATTCCACTATCAACATCCCCAACCCAGAGTGGTAACAACAATGGATGAACCTACGTTGACACATCATTATCACCCAGAGTCCATTGGTTCACTCATATAGAGAAGCTGGGAGAAAATGGATTGGAGGAGACAGAAGGGAAAAATTAGGGATGCACATCTCGCTCATATCAGTTGTACATCCTGTGGTTTTGGACAAGTGTATAATGACATGGATCCATCAATACTGTATCCTACAGATTTTTCACTGCGCTTTACCTATTTATTTCTCCCCCTCGCAGCCTCCCTTAAACCCTGACAACCACTGATCTTTTTACTGTCTCTACCTTTCATACGTTTTGTTGATACATATATGCATACACATATATGAGGAGGAAGATGATTGATAATTGTTTTTATAAGAACATTTACTACTCTATGGCTTACTTTTCTTACTTAATAGGACATTATGAACTTCTCTCTATGTTAATAGATATTATTTCATTTCTTAATTGCTGCATAATATTTTATATTAGGAACATACCATAATTTAATGAACTACTTCCTTATCAATAGACATTTAACAATAAATGACACTGGCAATAAACATATCCTTGATATAAATATTTATGTGCTGGCACTTTTATTCTTATAGGATAAGAATATATATTTTTTTCAGAAGTAGTTTATTGGGTTTGTGTATTTTTTAAATTTAATAGACATTTCTAGTTTATTTCTCCAAAAGGTTGTAGCAATTCAAGCATTACCAGAATATATGAAAGTGGAAATTTCCCCCAGTTTTTGCTGATTCTGGATTTTCTTTCTTTTTCGTTTTTGCCAATCTAATGGGCAGAAAATAATGTCTTCTTTCAATTTATTTTAATTGTCTTGATTATGAGTAAGATTGAGCACCTTAACATGACTTTTTTATTTCTTTTGCTGTGAATTCTCTTATCCTTTGCCTATTGTATTGTGTTGATTTTTCTTACAAATTAAAAGAGATCTTTGACATTAGAGAGATTAACACTATGCCCAATATATACATTGTAAAATTTCCACCCAGACCATCATTGGTATTTTGACTTTGCCTATTTAATCTTTTAACAATAAAAAAATTTATTCAAATATGTTGGTGTTTTCCTTTATGGCTTCTAGATCTCCTCTCTTAGGAAAGTCTTTTCACTGCAATATTATGTAAGTATTCTTCTAAATTTTCTTTTAATACACAATTTTTCATCCAAATCTTAAATTCATTTAAATTTTTTTAGTGTATGGTAAGAGCTGAGAATCTCTATTTTCTTCTACATGGATAGCCAACTATGTCAGCAGCATTAAATCAATAAATACTTTCCCATTGAGCTGATATGTCTCCTTTGTCGTAAATTGTTTCCTTTTATACTTGGATTTTTTAAACTCTTTATTCTATTTCACTTGTCTGAGCCAATACCATAATATTTTTATTATAATGACTTTATAAAATATTTGGTGAGACAAGTCTACTCTCATGATTTATGTATATATTTATTTATACTTATGTATATATTTATGTATTTTTTTTGTTAGTCTCAGACATTTATTCTCCCGTAGACGTTTATATTTATTTTATGTAGTTGCCAAAAATTAGGATTCTGGTTGGATTTGCATTAATTTAGAAAGGATGGATATGGTAAAGTTAAATATATATTTCTATTGAGAACATGATATATGTTTTCATCTGTTCCATGTATTTCAATAAGATTTCATAGTTTTCTTTAGTATTGGCCTTGTGTCTTTTTTAAGTTGATTTGTGAATGATTTAGTTTTCACTGATATTGCAAATGCATTGTCAAGTTAACTTCAAATGCCTTAATTATGCTGGCTTGACCTCTCATCCACATGACAAGATTCTAACCCTTCTCTAAGTCGTCCCGGGTTACTCGCAGGTACTCATTTGGGCTCTGTGCCTGGTCTGTCCTTGCAGTTATGGGAAGGCATCTGCCTTTTCCCTCAAAACTCCGGCTCTCCTTTGCTATTCCTCACCAGCTGGGAAACCTCCCTGTTGCCAAGACAAAGGACCATCATAAATACGACGATGCCTTTGCCCAGCTAACATCTCCAGGGGCCTCCAAAGGTTTCCATTTTCAAGGGGCCAGAGAGGTGCTGGGTCCCATGAGAGGCAGGTAGAATGGCTTTTTCTCTAACTCCAGGCCACTACTTCTCATCACCTGGTCCCACATGGCTCTGCTCCATCTCAGATTTCCCACAGTCACACTTTCACAGGTCTATCAGCTTTCCGTCTTCAACCCTTGCCCAGAGCCTCTCCAGGTGGGCCTTCCTGCTGGATGGAGCACAGAGCTAGACAGCTCTTCTCTCAGCTCAAACCCATTTCTTCTCAGAATTAAAGTAACATAGTTTCTCCAAGGAGTAACTTTTCCTGTCTCACATCTGTAGATACTCAGGCATCTCTAAAGAGCTCCATTTCATCAGAAACTCATTTTGCTGCTTCATAAAAAACTAAAAGGCTCTCCTAGATCAGAGAAAAAACTGTTTCAGAGAGGTTTAATCCCCATCTACTGTAACAGTGAAAATAGAGTGAACGTTTAAATTTCGAAATTCGTAGATGCAAATTTTCCCAAAGAGCTCATATCCTCCCCTAAGCAGCCTCTGCCAGGAGGAAGTTTCTCTGGAGCACATAGCCTATGATGACAACTTGGTGGCAGAGGGCGGTCCACTTATTAGGGGCGACTGAGATTTTCTTCGTTATGCTTGATAATAATTAAATTTATTAAGGCTCTCACATACATTCTCTGATTCAGTCCTCATAGACAATCCTGTAAGATGGAATTAGTTTTCCCTCATTTTACTGATGAAGAAACTGAGGCTAAAAAAGGCTAAATGAGGCTAAATGAATTGTGCAGCTAGTAGTGAAAAGAATGGAATTCAAACTCAGCTATTACTCTATAGTCTGAGCCCTTAACTGTCTTAATGAATCCTTTGGGGTGGGAGAAATCGTACTATAAACTTTAGTTAATTTGAGTGCCCAGTTCGTCCACTTCCCCTGGAGTCCTGGCCCGAGGCCTTGAACAATTTCTAATGGTAAATCATGTTGTCTTCCATTTCTCCTTTTTATCAGATGACTTAGCTGACTTCTGACTATTTGTTATATGGTACTTATGTGTGGTCTAATTATCTCTATTTTACAGTCGAATACATGAAAGCTCAGAGGGCTTACAAAAGGAAGAGAGCAGGGTACAGATTATAATATTTACATTAAGAATGAAGGTATAGAATTGGTTTGCAACATCAATTATCACATTAAATTATGGTCAATCATTTCACTTGCTTTCATTTGACCTGTATTTAATTCGTAAATTTGTCTGTATCTAATTTCTTTGTCTTGTATTTAATTTATAAACTTATGTTGGTTTCTAATATTATAAGCTTAAGGAATTTACATCCAGTGTTAATTCTGTTCATAGTTAAGTAACATTATAATAAAAATAATTTACATCAACCCTGGGGGCTCCATGAAAATATTTCCATTTGTAAGGACATCACTTAGAGGGATACTGATAAACAGCTTCCCTTTCCATCCTCCTCACAGCCCTGTGAGGTGTGTATTTTCATCTTAGTTTATAAACTAAGAAACACAGGCTTGAACAGATACATGCCCAGCCCATGTGAGCAGATCTAGGAAGTAACAGGGCCAGATGAGAACCAGGATTTGAGTCAAAGTCTAGGGCTCTTTCCTGGAAACTTCTCCTTCTTAGCGAGACTGTTTCACATATTCAGTAGAAATGTTCTTTGTTAGATGTTATATGTCTCATCTTAGGACAATGAAATTCAACCTTATAGAGTTTAAAAATAATTCCTCTGAGAAACCTATTTCAGCAAGCCTGGCAAGGCAGTTGGCATTAGATTTTGTATAAAATCTAAAATTAGATTTTGTATAAAGGTTTAAAACAAAGCAGGCAGCGGGGTAGGGAGAGAGGGGTGAGGGTGAGAGTTAAGATTAGAGCCCAAGTATTCTCATCAGAAGAAAAAACAAAAGAAGTAGTTGGAAATAAGTCGGACAGATAAAGTTGCGAACCATATGATTTCACTCATATTTGGGATGTAAAATTGAAAGCAACAAATGAACATGACAAACAAGCAGAGATTCATGGACAGAGACTAAATAGTTTAGTGGTTACCAAAGGGAAAGGGGGAGGAGGAAGTAGATAGGAGTAGAGGGGAGTCAATCATATGATGATGGAAGGAAATTTAACTTTGGGTGGTTAAATGCAGTACATATATGACATATTATTGAATTGTATACTTGAAACCTATATAATTTTATTAACCAATGTTACTCCAATAAATTTAATTTAAAAATCAGTTGATAACAACAAGAAAAAGTCGTTGGAATAGCTCAAGCTTATGATCCTAGAAGTATGAAAGCTACTTCCATTTTTTAAAAAAGCCTAACATAAGGAAAGAAACACAGGATAACTTAAATATTAGGCTTCTTTGTTTTGGTTGTAATTTATATTAACTCAGTGAGGGTATCACTGGTTCGCTCATGCTGAGTAGAAATTCAATGAGAAGTTATACATAATTTGGGTTAATAAAGTTAGGAAAATAAATGCACTATTTACTAAATTTCATTTGTGAATGAAGAAAATCTTCAGAATCATTTATTTATTTAGCCAGTAATTGTTGCAAGCCGAGTATGGGGCAAGCAGTGGGTACAGAAGGGGCAAGCAGTAGGTACACACAGGTGGATAATGCATAGTCCCTGTCCTTAAGGTCATGCATGTGTATGGGGGTGGGGGTTGATGACATACAGAGCATTTGTAATTCAATGTGAAAATATGATGATAGAATAATGTATAGAGGATTCAAGGACCAGGAAGATCTCAAGAAAGAGAATTCTAACTTGGCCTTAGGGGAGACATGAAGTCATTGGGTCAGAGAAGGCTTCCTCCAGCCATATGGAAATGAGCTGAATCTTACAGGATGAGTCAGAGAGGAGGGGGGTGAATTCTGGCTAGAGGGAACTGTGCCAGCAAAGGCCTGGAGGTGAGAAAACACACGTTGGGTTGATAGGGAATTATAAGCAGTTTGGTGTTGCTGGTGCATAAACTGTGAAGCCAGGTTTGAGAAGTCAATAAGAGGCCACATATCAGAAGTCACTTATATAGGATAACTGTAACATTCATTATCCAAACTGGGACACTTCTGAGAATGAAAGGCAAACAATTTTAATAATCATGCCAGAATAGGTACAAACAGGTAAACCTGGACAAATGATCAGCCTGTTTACAAGCCAAGTCTCACAGCTTAGAATCCCTCACTGTACAGTGGGAAATCGCTGAAGGCTTTTCAACACAGAAGCAATATGACAAGACTTGAGTTTTAAGTGGATTTTTAAGTATAGTGAGTTCAAAGAGGAGAAGATAAAGGGAAGGCTCTATCCTCCAGATGTATTTATTCAAGAAATCTTGTTTGAGAGCTGCCACTTGTTGGCACTATACAGGGGCTAGGCATACAATATTAACAAAGCCAAACTGATTCCTGCCTTCAAAAAGTTTGCAGTTTAGTGGGAGAAGATTGTCGATAATCAAATAGTATGCAAATCATTGTAAAATTGCAAATGCGAAAATGCTATAAGGGAAGGTAACAGACGCTATAACAACATGTCAGAGGATGGAGAGGTCAGAAATGAGTAGTAGAATCTAAGTGACTGAAGAGAAGAGGGAAGAATATTCTGGAAAGAAACAAAAAGATATACAAAGACTCTGTAGTGAAAGATGTAGAATGCCTGATGATGCAGAAATAATTGAATAGAAATGTGTGTAATTAATGTGCAGCAAAATAGGCCTTCTATAATTATAGAGCAGTATGTGCTAATGTAGTCCTTTCCTAGCTGAATGGTGTAAGACACATGAACCTCAACTCTGAGTTCCTCCGACCTCTTCACTGTGAGTGGTTTACTGACAGCCCAACTTCTATGCCTCCTCGGAGTAATGAGAAGGCAATGGGTAGCAATATCTATTCTTTTCTACCTTTATTTTGTATTTTTCCTTCATACTGTTTGTTTGCTGACCCAGTAGTAAACTGACGTTAAACCAGTGAAAGAAACTGAGACAGATTCATCATCTTTTTTTTGTCTTCCAATCCAAAGTTACCTTTTCTGACTGGCCTGACATGGGAAAGAGTACAGGCATTTGAAGGGACTGGAAGGCTGCAATGGGGAAAGCAAAAGAGTATGAAGACTAGTCCAAAGAGACAGACAGAGGCCAGACCAACTGGGCTTTGCATGCTGTGTTAAGGAATTGTGTTTATATCCTATGAACAATAGGAAGCCAATGATGGCTTCAAATCTTCAGTCAAAAATATTGTTCTAGAAAGAAGAGCTAAGCGATGGGTAAGAATGGAAGATTAGATACCAGTAAAGAGATTATCGTCATGGTCCAAGCCAAAGATGGTGGGTGATCTGTCCAAGGTTACAGGACAGAGATTATTTGTTGTCCACCAAATATTTGATTGTGCCTGTGTATTTCCCAGTCTACCTTGTAGTTTAATGAGTTCATGTGACTAGTTGTAGCTAGTGGCATCTGAGCAGATGGAAGTATGTCACTTCTGGGCAGAGGCAACAGGTGAATTGCCTCAGTCCCTCTCTTCCCTTGCTATGGTGACCTTGGAGAGTCTACGTTCAAGTGGCAGAGCTCCAAGATGGAGGAGGGATGTTTGATTTGTATTGAGTCAGAGTGAGAAATGAAGTTTTGTTGTGTTAAGACACTAAAGTTTGGGGATGTATTTTCTACTAAAGCATAGATTATCTTCTTTGATTAATATTAGTAGATAATAGAGACAGAGAGAAATGGATAGATTTAACTGAAAAGTGTTTTTGAAGCAATTTTGAAGCAACAGTCCTAGGAGATGGATTAGAGATGAAGCTGTGAGGAAGAGAGAGGTGTCAAGGATGACTCCTCAGTTTCTGGGTGAATATTTAAGTGGATAATGGCATCCATCACTGAGATGGACGAGTACGGGATTTCTAAAGATAGCTCAGATGCATTCACATCAATCTCCAGAAGGAACACAGAATAGTGGTAAGGATCGCAAGACCCCTAGTCAATAAAACTGGTAGACTTTTAATAAATATTTATGACTAGTGACCATTGCTGCTAATTAGCTATTATCTTAGGCAATTTGCTTTATTTAGCAGGGGCCTGGTTATTTAAATGAATAAAAAACGATAGGAATCTGTATCTACTTTAGGGATTGTTTAATTTGAAGATCAAATAAAGTAATATCTGGTAACAGGATTAGAAATATTTCTTGGGACTAGTCATTTCCTGGAATATAACTAATGAATTACAACCTATTGTCAAGAATTCTTAGTAGTAGTTACCAAGGGGAACTTTGCTGTGTGGTAATCCACTGTGATGATCAGTTTTTATTTTTAACCCAGATTTCTCTCAACTTGAGTATTATATAAGTTATCAATTGCTACATAACAAATTACCCTCAAATTTAGCAAATAAATTTGCTAAATATTTATTTAACACTTATGTCACTTTCTGTGGGTCAGGAATCCAGTTGTGGCTTAGCTGGATGCCTATAGCTCAAGGTCTCTCATAAAGTTGCAGTTGAGCTCTTATCTGGAGCTACAAGCTCAACTAGGGGAACATCCATTTTCAAGTTAATTAATTCTGGTTGTAGAAAGACCTCAGAAGATCTACTTCCAAGGTCACTCACATAGGTGTCTCTGTAGGGCTGCCTTATAACATGAAGTCCTGTTTCCACCAAAGTGAGCAATCTGAGAGAGAGAGAGAGAGAGAGAGAGAGAGAGAGACATCCAAGACAGAAGACACAGTATTTGTATAAGCTATTCATTGAAATGATATCTCATTACTTCTGCATTATTCTATTCATTAGAAGTGAGTCAATAAGTTCAAAGGAAGGGGATTATACAAGGGCCTGAATAACAGAAGATAGAGATTACTGGGGACCATGTTAGAAGCTTTCTATCACTCTAGTGACTTGGCTTATACAGGGGAAAGGATTTGTCAACCTATTTGGTTAGGAAGAAGTGCTATTCTTTTAATTGTATCAAAGAAAACCTTTTAGGAGCCACCAAAATTATGTAAATCTCAGGAGACTTATGTAAATTCTTGGCTCATTGATATTTTGTCCAGTTTATTTTGGGCTAAGCTCTCCAGAGATTAGACAGTTTGAGTTTTCCTACCAAAACCTAGGGACCCACAGACCACAATTTACCATATTCCTAGAATTTTTTACTTCATGATGTTAAATTGGTGGTACCCAGAGTCGTGCCCAGGAGCTTGACACTGAAAGGTTCTGTGAGATCCCAGAAACTTGCCCCTGGCTGAATGGGGTGGGCCCAAAGCCTTCCCTTCTGATTGGCAAATCCTTTTGCTGAAAAGGGACTAGGATACGAACAAAGAATTTTTTGCTTTCTCTTTCTCTTTTTTAAAACAAAAAAAAATTTGCTACGACCCATCTCTGTTTTTTCTTTTTCTTTTTGCAATGCATATTGCAACTGGTTATAAGCATTTGGATTCCAGAGAGTAATATAGCCTAAAGGAGAGTCTCAGTTCTACCTCTTAGTAGTTGTGTAATCTTAGCTTAAGCTTTTGGCAACAAAGAGAAACCGTCAGTGTTTACCACATAGGGTCATTATGAGGAGTAAGTTAATGTGCGAAAAGCACTCAGAGTACCTGGCTTACGAAAGGCACTTAAAAAGGTTCAGTATTATTATTCTAACTCTTCTTGTCCCCAGAATCTTATTCTGTCTGAGATGCCATAAAGCACTGCAGGCAAAGCTGTGATAGAGTAGAACAAAAGCAATGATTCCTCCTCCATCCTTACAGTCCTTACATCCTGTTTGCCCTCTTCACCCACACACTTCATCAGTTTCCCTTCTTCCTCCACCTTCTTCTTTTTCTCTTTCTTGTTTTACTCTTTAAAAACAACAACAACAACAACAACAACAACAACAACAAAATAAAAAATCTATAGTTCTCTTTGTTCGTATGTCATAGAATCACTAACTTCTCACTTTCTACCAACTACCTAATTGCATTTCCCCTGACATGTTTGATACACTATATTTATGTTTTGAGCCAGTGGAAAGCAGTTACTGTTTTCAGAACAGCCAAAGACCCCTTCTTCCTGATTTCTCAATACACACTCCAAATTCTATTTAGAAAAAGAAGTACTCATTATAAAACTTGTTCTCCTAATAAGTTGGTAATTCATCAGCCACCTTGATGAACCAACTGGAAAATCCTTTAAATGTCACTACTTCACCAGGTAATGTGACCCACTGGGGCTTGTGTGGTGGCACCTCAAACTGGGGCCAAGCACATTTCCTGCTCAAAATCCACTCTCCTGAAACTCTTGAACACATCCGTTTCCAAAATTAGAGAGAACATCTAGCGGAACAGCTTGGCAGGTTGTAAAGAAAGGGATGAATGTTTCCCAAGGAGAAATTTCTAGGACACCAAGCCACAGAATAGGAGAAAATAGGACAAATATAACAGTCCTATTAAATTGAGAGTTCACTCCTTCTCGCTTTAAGGCCTCCTGTAGAAATTGTTGTTGTAAAAACATGTGAAACAAACAGTAAATAAGATCAATGACTTTACTATATTGAAGAGAATCCAATCCTCACTTCAAGACTTTACAAAAATGATTAATAAACATTTATCATGATTTTTAAGGCATAAAATTTAATGTTCTTTCTACTCTAGGTTTCTGTCAAGCTAACTATAGTGGATGCTGTGATGTGACACTCAGATTCTCCCTTCAGGGCAGCACTGGCTCTTGCTCCTCCTGACTGCTCACTGTTGAGTGAGGAATTACGCTTGGTGAAATGGAGATGCCTCATCCAAAGTTATGTGCCCTCCCTGTGGGTAGCCTGCAATCCAATGGCCAGTTAGTTGATGTAGGGGCACAAAGAATTGCCCACTTAGCTCAATTCCCAGCTACTCTGCAGGGTCATCCCTTCAGAGTGCCCTGAAGGCAGAGCTGAGGCTTCTGTTGTAACTGAATTGTGGTTCAACTTCTCCCTCCGTCTATTTCTGCAGCACTTCCTTCCTCTGCGATGCCGTCAAAGCTCCCGCTTGCTAATCTCTGCCTCACGGTCTGGTCTGTTCCCCAGGGAATACAACCTAACACTCCTATATTCTACTATAGTTAATGAATAAAAAAATTTACTATGTGTTCAGAACCTGTGCTGACAACATTCATTCATTCGTTATTTCATTTAATCCTTAGAACAACCCTATGAAGTAGTATTTTTACCCCTGTTTTACAGTTGAGGAAACGGAGGCTCAGACAAGTTTAGCAAATTGCCCGAGGTAGAATAGCTACTAAGCAGCAGAATGAGAACTCAAATCTAAGTGAGGACTAAGTGCGTCACATCTTCAAATTCCTTACATGGTTCTTGGCAAGGAGAGGTAACAATCATTATTATTATAAGGCAATCCTAACCAGAGATTTTTAGCAAGCTGAACCATTTGCCAAGAGTTAGAACCAGCTCACATAATGTATAAATTTAAACCCTAGAGTTTATCCTAGAATATCTGAGAAATGTGTAGGCAATGGTCAAGTGGGGTGATTGCATTATAGGTAATAATAGAGCCAGCTGTTTATCTTGTCACAGAGGCATGTGGGTTGCTTAGGGAATAAAAAGGTTGCTGCTGGAAATGTAATATCTTGAAAAGCAGCTAGACTTTAAAAAACAACCTGATTCAATTGAGTGGCATTCTCCCCAGTCCCTGGCACAGCATTTTGCACTGAGTGTGGGCTTCGATCAATGTTTATTAACTGCTTGCATCTGGTTGCTGGCAAAATTCACTTGCCCAGTTCAGAGGCAAATAATGAATATTTCTGTTAATTATAATAATAAATATTTTGTAAGCATCAACATAATGTTCAGTGCTTTATTTATTTCATGCAAAATTGGGAGCTATGTTACATTTAGAAGCTCAATTTGAGCATTTCTTGTTGAATTTTAACAAAATAGGGAGCCCATATTTAAACTGATGCTGCTGATGTGAGAAAAACACTTTATACCTGATATAGAGAAGTGAATAAGGAATTCCTCATAGCTGGAGTCCACCTTTTAATGGCCTTGATGGATATAGGCATAGATCCTTGAAATGACTGCTAGGTCCAGAGTCAGTGTGCCTGACAGGTTTCTCTGCATGACTAGATTAAACTAGATTAATTTCCAGTACTTCTGCTGATGTTTTCTGGTTGGAATTAGTCAATGAAAATCAAGCAGCTTATTGGGTTTTTGCCTTAGTGCCAACAACATTCTACTATTGCGAGGGAGAGAATCAAGAAGGAGCTATGATCCCGTGTTCCAAGAGCTTAGTAGATCATTTGTATGGGAAACAATTAGAAAATAATATGGATACTGGGTAATCATGCATATATTTTGTGACACAGGTGATAAGAACTTATATCATTTTACAGATAGGAGAGAATAACTTGGCACAAAGGTATCTGGAGGATACCTGTGATGCCTCCACCATTCACACAATTCATTCATTTGTTCAACAAGGTTTTATCAAACACCTTCTATTTTTCAGGACCTGTGCTAATTAATGGAAATTCTGAGAGTAACCACAATTTCTGCTTTCCAGTGGCTCACAGCTTAGGGTAGAAAGACAGATTAAAAGGAAATAACTATAAGTAGGGTGTTCTCACATCCAGCCTTTTCTGTTTAATATGAATTGGGCTGCTCTCCTCAGCTCTACGCTATGAGTTGAGTTTATATTCTTCCCATATCTTATGGTTCATGAGGAGAGAGCAAATTTCAAATGGCTGTCTTCTTTCCCTTCCTTCCTTCCTTCCTTCCTTCCTTCCTTCCTTCCTTCCTTCCTTCCTTCCTTCCTTCCTTCCTTCCTTTCTTCCTTTCTTCCTTTCTTCCTTTCTTCCTTTCTTTCTCTCTTTCATATTTATAGAGAAGCCAGCAGTCACTGTGCTAAACACTAGAGATAGATTAAAAAGATAAATATCACAGTATCTCTGCCACTGAGGCTCTCACAGGAGTGCTTTCATGTAAACTATAATTACAATAATAAATGATAAAGGGCATATGGATGAGTGTGCTAATGCTCAGAAATCCCAGAAGAGTGACCACCTCTGGGGTGGTGGAGAAGACTGCACAGAAAAGCTGGCACTTGAGATGAGGCTGGAAGGATGAGGAAGAGTTTGCCAGGAAGAGAGATATCAGGAGAGGAATCCAGGCCAGGGTATGAAGACATGAAAATTATACCCAAAGGTATAAAACCCTTGAATCAGTTTAAAATTGATCTTTCTTTAGTTTCCTGATTTTTGAGCTCCTTCTCTTAACTTTTCCGGTTCCCAGACCCAGAATTCTTGAGTTCAGTTCCACAAGTTTCCTACCTATATAATGAGGTGTTGATTGAGACAGTTTCTCAGATCTTTCCAGCTAAAATACTCCATGAACCTATAATTCCATGATTTTATTCCAGCTCCTATTCTTCCAGATAAGTAATTCCTTCTGCTCCCAACTCATCATTTCCCTTCTCTTTTTCTTACCTCTTCTCTTACATAGGTTCTTTGTTCACATGCCATTTCCACATTCAAACAGGGTCAACCTGTTTGTTGCCTATTGGTTTCTATCTACCCTGCCCATCTCTAAGAGATTATTTGCTCAATGCAAATGGACATTTTTAGAGCATTAACGTTGAGATGAATTTTTCCAAAGGTCAAGATGTAGGAGAGTGAACACACCTCTGCCAAAGATTTTTGGCAATGCCAAGTTATCAGTTAATTGGACATATGTTTAGCCTTTCCCATGAGCTAGTAGTGTGCTAAGCACAGAAGAGTATATAGAGAAGAATAAGAAAGAACACTTTTATTAAGACCTACAGTCTCATAAGGGTAGAATGTAAGTATACAATGACTGAGATCACAGCTCATTTAATGCAAATATAACTTGGACAGGAGTAGAAAACTGCAGAGAAATGTATGTATCAGAAATTATTTTAAGTGTGTTTTCCACATGGTAATGGTTTTTGTTTGTTTGTTTTATTTTTTTAATTAGATGACTGGCAATCATGATATTTTGATGGGTGCAAGAGAGAGGGAAAGTTCTCTCAAACTTTTCTACTCAATATAAAGAAGAGGAAATAGGAATAATAGGGAGGAGGGGAAATCCATTAGGAGTAGAAACCACTTGTTCCTTTAGCGAAAGGTCCTGGAAAGAAGATGAGCATCCAAATAAGCGTGGCAATACCCTGTCATGTGCCTATCATGTTGAGATTTAACCACATGTTTTAACATAGGCTGTCTCATAGGTTTCATACCTTAGCCGATGATGTCATCACCTCCAGACCACAGGCTGCTGAATTGCATTGACGAATATTTCTTGAATTGTGTCCTACTTTCCATTTTCATTGTCCTATCTGAGGTTAGATGTTTTTCTCCCCTGGATTTTTATAAAAACTAGGCTTCTCTGTTTGCTTCTGCTCCATCATTCACTCTGCTCTAGATAGAACTTTCTAGAGGGCCTATCTGACTCTAGTTTTCTACTAATCAAGAATATGTATGGCTTCCCAATGCCTACAGAAGAGAAATTTAGACTCCTTGGCCTGGCAATCAGACTCTCTATAGTTTGGCTTTTACCTTTTCATTTTTTTTTGCTGAACTTCTTCATTTGCCTGTGTTTAAACTGAATGACATACAGTTTTCTGAGCATGATCTTTTCCCGTGTACCTCTAGGTCTTTGTTAACTTAGTTCCTTTCATTGCGCTATTCCTCTTTTCCATTTCCACCTTACGAAGACTTACTGTCTTAATTATAAGGATCCAAGGGCAGGAGGACTCCTGGGCCTCAGAGAGTAACCTGTGAGCCTCTCAAACCAGGCTATTGGGTACACAGCCCAGGCTTTTAACAAACAAGAGCTAATGTGTTTATAAGTGTATGATAAATTCATTTGAATTGATGGGGTTCTGCCCTTGGCATAGAAATGACTCAAAGAGGCTTCCTGTTGTCTGCATCATGAGCCAAAGGGTTAGCTTAGCATTCCTGAGAAGGCAAGCACAGGGACTGGCTTCTTCTGCCCAACCCAAGGTCTCACCACTCTTCCTCTGGTAAGGTGAGGAATTTCAGTCCTTAGCAGTAATTAACTCAAGCTTAAACCCATTACAAAACAACAAATGTCAGATAGTTTGATGTCGATAAACATTATAGTTTTCTCCGAAGTTCATCTGGTTTATGAATATGTTAGGTAGCCTTTAAAAAGAGAAAAATATAGTTCTTCTTGAAGTGTTCATTCATTCGTTTAACCAATATTTACTGATCACATGTATGTCAGGCACTTTATGTAAGACATACTATCTATCCTCTCAAAACAGATTTCCTGTGACCTTAAGGAATAGCTGACCCTAGTACAGAATTATCCCATCTAGCCAGAGGTGCTGACACTATAATGGAGAAGAATCATAGATTGCCCCTTCTATCCCAGTCTCCTTTTCCCGCAATTTCTGCACATTCTTATCATTTAGGCCACAAGTGGATGACATGGGTTGCACAAATATTCTTCTTTTTCCCTATTATATAATTAACCATTTCTCCTTTAGCTAATCAGGGTCAATTAAACTTGTCAATATGAGGATTCCTCTCCTGCTGGTCTATGGACACAAAGAGTCTAAAAATACTCTGGTGGCAGTAGGAACTTGTAGTTCAATGGGACCCTTGTTGGATCTGCTGCAAGAGTATGCCCCCTTTGGGGACCAGGGCCTCCAATCCTGTAGAATCCAGGGTTGCAAAAATGGGAAGGACAAAATCCCCAAGTGGATTATAGGGAGTGATGATAAGTAGGTCACTCTTATTTTCATCTCTTGGTTCCCAGATCCATGCTTATTCCAACTAGGGCCACGGTATCATATCTGATTTAATGCACAGACTACATCCTGAAGGATAGCACCTCACTCCCCCTACCACTTGCATTAGTCCAGGTCTTTCTACATGCAGATGCCAAGCTGGGATGAGCTACTGGGAGAAGAAGGGGGAGA
>NW_011889035.1:882618-897609 GCF_000151845.1 Pteropus vampyrus | reverse complement strand
CATTGCGCTATTCCTCTTTTCCATTTCCACCTTACGAAGACTTACTGTCTTAATTATAAGGATCCAAGGGCAGGAGGACTCCTGGGCCTCAGAGAGTAACCTGTGAGCCTCTCAAACCAGGCTATTGGGTACACAGCCCAGGCTTTTAACAAACAAGAGCTAATGTGTTTATAAGTGTATGATAAATTCATTTGAATTGATGGGGTTCTGCCCTTGGCATAGAAAGTGACTCAAAGAGGCTTCCTGTTGTCTGCATCATGAGCCAAAGGGTTAGCTTAGCATTCCTGAGAAGGCAAGCACAGGGACTGGCTTCTTCTGCCCAACCCAAGGTCTCACCACTCTTCCTCTGGTAAGGTGAGGAATTTCAGTCCTTAGCAGTAATTAACTCAAGCTTAAACCCATTACAAAACAACAAATGTCAGATAGTTTGATGTCGATAAACATTATAGTTTTCTCCGAAGTTCATCTGGTTTATGAATATGTTAGGTAGCCTTTAAAAAGAGAAAAATATAGTTCTTCTTGAAGTGTTCATTCATTCGTTTAACCAATATTTACTGATCACATGTATGTCAGGCACTTTATGTAAGACATACTATCTATCCTCTCAAAACAGATTTCCTGTGACCTTAAGGAATAGCTGACCCTAGTACAGAATTATCCCATCTAGCCAGAGGTGCTGACACTATAATGGAGAAGAATCATAGATTGCCCCTTCTATCCCAGTCTCCTTTTCCCGCAATTTCTGCACATTCTTATCATTTAGGCCACAAGTGGATGACATGGGTTGCACAAATATTCTTCTTTTTCCCTATTATATAATTAACCATTTCTCCTTTAGCTAATCAGGGTCAATTAAACTTGTCAATATGAGGATTCCTCTCCTGCTGGTCTATGGACACAAAGAGTCTAAAAATACTCTGGTGGCAGTAGGAACTTGTAGTTCAATGGGACCCTTGTTGGGTCTGCTGCAAGAGTATGCCCCCTTTGGGGACCAGGGCCTCCAACCCTGTAGAATCCAGGGTTGCAAAAATGGGAAGGACAAAATCTCCAAGTGGATTATAGGGAGTGATGATAAGTAGGTCACTCTTATTTTCATCTCTTGGTTCCCAGATCCATGCTTATTCCAACTAGGGCCACGGTATCATATCTGATTTAATGCACAGACTACATCCTGAAGGATAGCACCTCACTCCCCCTACCACTTGCATTAGTCCAGGTCTTTCTACATGCAGATGCCAAGCTGGGATGAGCTACTGGGAGAAGAAGGGGGAGAAAAGTCTTCGACTGCAGTGCAGTTCTAAGAAAATTTTAGAAAGGTCAACAGGAAGTCCTGCATTTCTCAGGAATAGGTGGCCTTAATATCCCTGCTGTGCACAATCATTGGTTGGGGACAGCCTGTGTGAAGGGCAGCCTGTGGGGACCACAGTTACCCAATGTGGGATGTGACCAGTGGGGGGTGGGGGGACATCTGGAAATTATACTCCCACAGTAGGAAAGCTGAGAGGTGAGTGGTACATTTTTGCAGGCACGACAAAGCTATTCGAAGCACTTGGGACACAGGAGTGAGCAAGAGAGACATGGTCTCTGCCTAATGGAGAATACAGTCTAGTGGGGGAGAGTTAAGCAATCACAACTCAGTGTGACAAGTGCCATGAAGCATAGAGGCAAGGAGGGTTGGGGGAAGCAGCGCTCAGGGATGGCTTCCTGGGGGCCATCTAGTAAGGCAGAAAGAACCCAGACTGCATGAATTTGAATCCAAACTTCCCTACTTTCAAGTTCTGTGTCCTTGGGCAAGCTTGTAATCTCTCTATGCCTCAGATTCCTGATCTATAAAGTGGGGAGAGTGTAGTACCCACCTCGTAAGAAGTTTGTGGTGATGAAATCCCATAATATAGACCACTTAGAAGAGTGTTAGCACATAGTGCCCTAACATGTTACTTGTTATAGCTCTGAGGTTGGAGATGTGGGTTGGCCAGTTCACCAGTGGGCCTGGTTTGCTGAACTCATCTCTATTCACTTTCTGGGAGGCAGAGAGCAGCGATGTGTGCCTGCAGGGACTAGTTAGCTGTCCAGTGGCCTCAGGCATTGGCAGGGCTGGTGCCCCTAATCTGCTGGGAGAAGGGAGATAGAAAAGCTACTCTGGCCCTGGGTCTGAGAGTTCTTGTTCTATCTGGGCCTTATCAATGCCCTCTCTTCTCTTCCAGTGATGTCATTTTCCACGAGCTCTTGGAGAAGGTTCATGGCAGTGTCTCCCAAAGTGCTGGGACTGTGAGGCAGCAGAATGTTGTCCTTTCCCAACCAGAATGGTCTTGCCTCCTCCTGCACCAATCGCTCCATGCAGGGGGCATCCAGGCTGACTCCTCTATTAGAACCTGAAAGTGATGACAAAGCTGCCGTAGACCTATGCTCAGTCAGTTTCTCACTGACAAGGGTCAGCTTCTCTTCCCAGAATGAAGGGTTGGGTGTTCCTCACCTGTATATGTAGCTCTTGGGAACTGCAGGCCTGTAGGCCCTTTTGGTTTTATCTCTTTTTCTCTCTCTTGTTGTTCGAAGTTTGCCTTGTCCACACTTGTCTGGCAGCTTCCATGTCTGCCCCAGATTTCAAGTCCAGATTTGTTCATCTCCCTTCGTGATCTGTGAGGTCTGGGAGACTTGCAGCATTACCTTTTTTTTTTTTTTTTAACTTTTTAATAACTAATTTGGAAGAATTTTCTCTCTGTTAGCTTCTGATATTAGAGAGCAGCCCAGAGATCCATTAGGTTGGAGTTTCTGGCCCCCCATGTGTCTAAGCACCACTGATAAAATATATGTGACTGGACTTTTTTTTTTTTTTTTTTCATCAAGGACCAATTTAGAATAAGAAGCAGGTGAACAAAATATCATTTTACTTAAACTATGACCTGAAATGTGAATAACTGATATTTTCTCTTGTTCACTCTGCAGAGCTCAGGTTGTTAGAACTACTGAGCCCTCTTACATTGTTTAGAATCTTCATAGGAATTGGGAGAAGTTACAGATGATGATATGGTGCCTGCTACTTCCTGGGGGCTGGAGGAAGGAGAAGAGGGCAAAGGGAACTTCTACTTACTGAGCATCTGCAACGGACCAACAACTCTGCCAGAAAGTTTATATTTAGTCTTCCTTAATCCTCATAACTTCCCTTTGAGGTGTATACTTTGACATCTGTTTAATGTAGAAGCAAATAGAGAGTCAAGAAGACTATACAACTTGCTCATTATCCCATAGGTAGAAAGAGGCAGATTTGGTATTTGCATTGTAAAGTCCCTCTATGCTCTTTTTCCTAATGCATCCAGTTGATTTTATTCCTTCTGCCCCACCACCTCTATTCTACTTGTGGTCATCTAGTCCTAAACCTTTTATCTTTGTTCTTATCCTCATGTCCAATTGCCAAGTCCTGGCATTTCTTCTTTCTGTTTCTTGTATCCATCCTACCCTTTCTGGCACCATGTTGGTTCAGGCTTTTCTCTCGAAAGAACTATAATAATGGCTTATGCAGCCACCCTTTCTTCAGCCTCTGTCTTTGCAATCTACACTATAAAATAATCTTCTTAAAATTGTATTCTTAACTGATTGCCCCTCTCTATGTCCCAAACCCTTCAGTGCTCTTTTCTGCCAATGACATACAACTCAAAACCTTAGCCTGACATTTAAGATCCTCTCTCACCCCTTCTTTCCAGTCTCCTTTGATATTTCCCAACACAGACTCTCTGCTGCATGTAAAGAGGCCTACCCACCATCTTTAGAGCACACCAAAAACATTCCTGTCTCATGGCCTCTGACTGTGCATTTCCTCTTTTAACAATATGCTTCTCTGTCCTTTCTTACTAAAAGTCACCCCAAATCCCAGCCACTGGTAGAAATGTTCTCACCCTATTTGGAAGCCTCTGTGTACTTACAGGTCTGCACTAAGCAAAGACTACTGATAAGGTTGGCTTCCTTTTTACAGCTAAGACCTGCTTCCAAGACATGGTATGTATATGAATGTGAGGACTTGAATTTCTTCTCAACTCCCTTTCTTCAACTGTGTCTGTCATAAAAACCAGGTGCTCACTCACAATGAATTAGTTACTTATGAGACTCAACAAGCAATACTTTAGAAGACATCGTGGCTACACATCTAACCGGCTAATGCTGGAGGCCAGGATCAGTAGAAAGTGACAGCCTTGTTCTGTACCTTGGACCGGAAGAAGTGTCTTCTTGAATGGCTGCAGTAACACCTAAGTGGTCTCCTTCCATCCAGCCTCTTCCCACCAAGCCATCCCAACATGGCTGGGTATCTTCTGAAAATGCGGGTTTGACCCTCTTGTTCTTTGCTTCTGCTGCTCTTTTCATCCTCTTTGCTGACTGTTCTTTATTCCTTTCCTTCTACTCTTCTCATGCCTTCTAAAATGCTACTTTAGGGAGGAGGACAAGATCTGGCATGATCAGGCCTTTGGAAAGTCACATTCCAGGTCCTTTTAACCAAGACAGCTGTCCTGACATATCCAAAGAGTTAGTGTAGTCCCCAGAGAGTGTGGGCTAAACTCCAGCTTTGCTGGGCAAGGAGTGTCTGCTTCAGAGAAGACTCAGAGGAGTGATTGCAGAGTGCTGCTGAGTTTTGATTTTGTGCATGCTCTTTTCTTTTTTCTATCAGCCTACAGAGATCAGTGGCCTCCCATAAACATTTCTCATAAGGAGATAATGCATGAAAACCTAAGGCAGAGATGATGCAGACCAAATACTATGGGTTGCACTTAAATATTTGTTAATTTTGTTTTCTGGTTCCTGGACCTATTTCTTTCTGCCTCTAGCCTTAGCCCTAGGCCTGGGCTACAAGGTGACTATTTATCATTATAATAATTCATCAAGTCCCCTGAGTATACCTGATGCAAATTTATACACGTGAATAGGGCCCATCACTGTAATAGTAACTGACATTTGGACTGTATGCTCTAAATTACAAAGCACTTTCATGTATATTGTTACATACATGGATTGATGTATGTAACAATATACATGAAAGTGCTTTGTAATTTAGAGCATACAATCCAATCCATACATCAACTCTGTGCAGCAGGCCTTATGGTACCTAGTTTACAAATTTGGAAACTGAGGCAAAGAGTAGGGAAAGAGAGCTCAAAGTTATTTAAGCGCTTATTACGTGTTAGGCACATAATTCTTCTCAACTCATTTTAAGAGACTAGTATTACCTTGATACCAAAGTCAGACAAAAACAGCACAAAAAAGTAAACTACACACTGATATCTCTCCTGAACTTAGATACAAAATTCCTCAAGAAAATATAAGCAATTTGAATCGACCAATGCATAAAAAGAATTATACACATTGACTAAGTGGAATTTATCCCAGGTATGCAAGACTGATTAAGCATTTGAAAATCAATCAATATAATTCACCATATCAGTAGGCTAAAGAAGAAGAATCATATGGTTATATCAAATTGACACGGAAAAGCATTTAATAAAATCTAGTACACATTCATGATAACAACAACAACAACAACAACAACAACAACAACAACAAACAAGAACCTCTCAGCAAGTGAGAAATAGAAAGAACTTTCTCCACTTGAAAAAATAATCTACAAAAAAAACCCTAGAGCTAACATCATACATTATAGTGAAAGACTGAATGCTTTCTTCCTAAGATTGAGGAACAAAGTAAAGATGTTTCTTATCCTTCTTAAATAGTTAGAGCAATAAGACAAGACAAAGAAATAAAGGGCATTCAGGTTGGAAAAGAAGAGATAAAACTGTATTTACAAATGACATGAGAAAATGACAAATGACTAAGCAGATCTGAAGAACTCTAGAACTAATAAGCAAGTTCAGCAAGGTAGTGTGATACAACATCAATGAGCAAAAATCAATCACATTTCTGTATACTAGCAATGAACGTGAGGAAACTGATATTAAAAACGCCATACCATTTATAATTGCTCAAGAAATGAAATATTTTAGATAAAAACATATCATTACCACATGCTACTACTCTGGGCTACCATGCTCAGACTGGACATGCACCACACCCTTCTGCACAACATCTGAACTGAAAATCCACCCAAAGACGATGTCTAACTCACCTTACAACTGGAGCATCCCTATCTACATGTTGCACTCCTAGAACCACTGAGTGCCAGGAGTATCAAGGTTCTACTGTATTTTAGCATTTAGACACAGTTCCAACTGCTTGGATGGGAAAAGCCAGCATCTTCTGCAGTAACTGACTTTATTCCTGGTTTTACAGTGGTTTTTGTTTCTAACTCTTTTATCAAGGTATAATTTACATACCATAAAATCCAGCCATTATAAGTCTACAGTTCAATGATTTTAGCAAATTTATAGAGTTGTATAATCATCAGCAGTTTGAGAACATGGCCATTATCCCCCAAAGATCTTATTGTGCATGTTTATAAGTTATTCCCTTTCCCACCTCCTCTCTTAAGCAATCACTGATTTGCATTCTGACTCTAAATTTGCCTTTTCTAGAATTTCAGAAAAATGCAATCACACATATGTTGTCTTTTGCCTTGGCTTTCTTTAACTTAACATCCTCTTTTCTAGGTTTATCCATGTTGTGCATATATAGTAGTTTGCTCCTTTTAATTGTGGAATAGTATTCCATTGCATAGATATGCCATATTTTATCAATTCACCAGTCGATGGATATTTTTCACTATAATGAATATTGCTATTATGAACACTCACATGCATACTTTTGTGCGAACATATATTTTCAATGGCTCTTTGATAGTCATAAGAATGGAATTAGTGGATTTTATTGTAAGCACATATTTAACTTTTTAAGAAACTGCAAAACTGTTTTGTAAAGAGTCTATACTTCTATTTTTTCAAAAATAAATATTTCAAAACAGAAAACAAAAATGTTTCTCAATTCTACCACTTGTGAAACCCCAGCTAACATTTACTTTAGGTGAAAAGTATACGTATTGTAAGAATTTAAAAAGTTCAAAAGGATTTAAAAAAATACTTTCTTTTATCTCTAGGCCATCCCCCTAAGATAACCACCATTAACTATTTTTTATTTATCCAGAAAAATTTTATGCATACATCATTAGCTTTTTGATATATGGGTCTAGTGACTCAAAGGAACCATCATACATATTGCTTTGCAATTTTTCAATTAGTAATATATTTTGGAGGTCTTTCCATATCAGCATATATTGCCCCACCTTTTTTTTCATTTTTAACAGATTTATTGAGCTATGATTGACATATAAGAAACTGTACATATTTAAAATATATAATTTTCTAAGTTTTAAAATGTGTATACACTAATGAAATCATCATGAGATCAAGTTAACGAATGTATCACTCTCCAAAAGTTTCTTCATGCCTCTTTTGCAGTCCTTCTCTCTCACTTCTTTGCATCTTTTCCCCTTCTACAAGCAACCATTGATATACTTTCTGTCACCATACTTCTGTCTAGAATTTTATATTAATACAATCATACATTATACACTTTCTTTTTCTTTTTTTATTTTTTCATCTAGAATACTTCTTTTGAAATTCATCAATATATGTCAGCAGTTCCTTGTTTTCTGTTGCTGATGGTATACCATTTTACTGTTATGCCACATTTATCCTTCACCCATTGATGGATGTTTGGATTTCTAGGTTTTGAGTATTAGAAATAAAATTCCTATGAACATTTGTGTACAAACCTTTACATGAACGTATGTCTTGGGTAAGTTCCTAGTAGAATGGTTGGTATATATGTTAAATGTATGTTTTTTTTGTATGTTTAACTTCCAAACTACTTTCCAAAGTAGGGTTCCATTTTCCATTTCCACTAGCAGTGTATGAGAGTTCAAGTTGCTCTACATCCTGTTTATATTCCTAGAAATCTGGTTTGATTCTTTTTTATATTTTCAATGTCTTCAACATTTTAAAAATATGGACAATTATAATTGTTTTAATGTTTTTATCTGATAATTCTCGCATCTGTTTTAGTTTTGAGTCTGTTGCAATTTTTCTCCTTATAATGGGTTATATTTTTCTTCATCTTTACATGCCTGGTAATCTTTGGTTAAATACCAGACAACGTAAATTTTATCTTAATGGATGCTGCATATTTTGTATTTCTATAAAGTTTTTTGAGCTTTGTTCTAGAATATAGTTGAATTACTTGGAGATCTTTGATCCATTTGAGCCTTGCTTTTAAGATTGTCAGGTGGGACCAAAGCCATGTTTACTTTAGGGTGAAATGTTCTGTCACTACTGCAAACTCCTTCTTGAATACTCTATCCAATGTCCTGTGAGTTATAAGATTTTCCAGTCTGGTTGGTGGGCACAGACACTATTCTCAGCTCTGTGTGAGTTCTGTATACTATTTCCTCTAATACTTTTGCATGGTTCTATCCTCAGCCTTGGATGGTTTCTTTATCCACATTTGCCAATCAGTACACTGTTGAATATTTGAGGGGATATTTCTGCTGATTTTCCAGAGTTTTCTCTCCGTACAGCTCTCTCCTTTCTTGTACTCTGTGCTGAGAACTCTAACTGCTTTGGTCTCCCTAGATTCTCAGTTTCATCTCTTTGACACAGGTGTCCAATATTATGTTCCCTATTGTTAGATGTTCCCTATTGTTAGATGTTTGGGTTAGTTTTATTGTTAGTCTCTTATAAACTGCAACCAAGAGTATCCTCATACATAAATATTAACAGATTCTTGTACATATAACCATACCATAGGGTCATTCCTAGCAGGAATGTTACTAGCTGAATGGATATATGCCTGTAAAAATTTAGCATTATAAGAGATAATACTAAATTATCTTCCAGAAGATTTCACCAACTTAAACTTTATGGAAAGTACCTAAAAATGACTTTTGGATAACATCCTTGCCAGCAAGGAGTATTATTAAACTTAAGATTTTTGCCAATCAGATAGGTGAAAAAAATGGTATTTTACTGTTGTTTTAATTTGCATTTCTTTAGTCATGAGTAAAGCTTAGCATCTCTTTACATGTTTGTTGGCTGGTTTCCCCATTTCCACCCAGATAATGCTCTGGACAGACGACTCATAGGCACATCTTCTTTGCAACAACTTGCAGTTCATTCTCTAAATGATGGCTCATCTCCTTCAGCTACACACAAACAGTATATTTCCTATTTCTAGGGATTCCTAGATTCTGAGTTCTGTGCCCTCAGTCTCGAAGGTAATGACACTGCTTCTAAACTAATCTGTGGATCACTGCCATGGTACAAATTATTGCAATTATCAACTTCAGGTGGCTACAAGGAAGCAAAGTTTCTCTATGGTTGCCTCAAGAGATAGACCTTTTGAATGTCTAAAAATCAGCCATGTAGCTGACCTCCAGCCTTCTGAGACAGAGCTCATGGTAGTGATGACCACAAATACTGCCATTATTACTGAAAATCCAATTCAGGCTGAAGCCCTGTCATGTCAAATAATTTAGAACTTTAGTAGCGTCCTGGCCTGGTGGCTGAAGAGATTGGTAGGAAAGGACCCTGAATTCTGTCCGTTTTGGATCCATGGCAGTCTGACTATCATGTCTGAAACTTTTAGAGTTAGCATCAGCTTTGTTTTGAATGCTATAGCTATGCTCATTAGGATGAAAGGAAAAACTGGGGTCCAGGAAGCAAGGAAGGGAGGTTGGATTAAATGACTCAACACACTGTCTGAGTTAACATTAGATAAACCCCCATCACCTTCCAGATCTGCAGCAAACTCCTGGAATTCAAGAATTCTGCCAATTTGTATGCAGTTGTTTAAGACTATCCTTCCTTCTCAGGGAATATCTCAGCCATGCCCTGTTTCTTCTAGAAAAGCCTTCAGACTGAATCTCTTTTCCAGCCTTGTCTAAGTTATACCTTTCCAGGTCTTTCTGACTAATCACATTATCTTTCTTGCTTTTCGTGACATACCTGGAAGCCCACCTTTTACAACGAAGAAAGTAAAGATTCATTTTAGAGAAACTAGCCACAAAACTCAGATCTTGCTCAGCTTTTCCCCTGTGGGTCCTCATTAGTATAAATGCATTGACTCAAGAGTAATAATAACAGCAGCCACCCGCCAGGCACTGCCTTAGTCATTTTATGTGCATTACCTTTTACTTCCATATGACTCCTATAAAGTAGTTATTAATATCTAATTTTTAAGATGAGGCAGGTAAAGATAATTTAAACTAAATCAAAAACATGCAGCTGGAAAATAGCAGGGTCAGGTCTGCTATGAACTCAGAGACTGGTCAAGTCTGCTATGAACTCAGAGACTGCTCTATTCATCACACTCTGTGCACAGCATTGTGGGATACAGAGAAACATGATCTTTCCCTGATTTCATGAAGGTTTAATTTTGCTGGGGAGATGATCCTGACTCTGATGGAAAACTAAACAACACTGCAAGATTACATTGCTAGAGTGATTAGGCATACAATGATTATTAACTGCTGGGTTAACGAGAGAGAGATCAGAATGGCTAGAGAAGGAAGACATGAGACTTAAGCTGCTCTGCAAGGACAAATTTCAGGTAATTTGTTAAATATTTGGAGAGAATTACAAGATGTAAGAGAGGTGATTGAGAAGATTACTTATACAATAAAATATGGATTCTGTTTACGCACAAACACATACACACACACACACTTAACCAAGTTACCACACATAGCAATGCTTCTCACTGCTCACAGAGTGAACCCATTTGGCAAATGCTCATGTTATTTTGGACCAATTCATTGCAATTTATTCATTCTTTCTGAGATACTCATAAGGCAGGCCCTGAAGAATGTCGTTAGACATCCTCAGTGAGAAAAAAGCTATACTCAGTGCATAATCTCAGTGATGGAGCTGGAGGGCAGGACTGGAACTGACTATTCCAGCTGTGGGGTTAACTTAGAACACAGCCCCTTCTCATATTCAGAAGACCGACAGCTGCCCTGCCATCAGCCATGGAAGGCAGCATACAAAGAGCTTTCAGCAGCACCTACTCCCAATTATGTTTCTGCTGCTTCCATGGATGTTATCTGCTCCTGTAACCAAGTAGCACATCTTGCTCTCCACCACCTGAGAAGGTGGCTGCTCTCCTTCCCTCTGCTTGTGGGCATAAAAAACTCTACTTACTCTTGGTCAGCAGCAGCCTTTTCCTGAAGCTCTGACTGGCCACTGCTGAAACTTCTCTGCCTTGTGAGTATTAAATGGCATTTCTCACTCCTCTGGTCCTCCTGGTGGTTCTTCCAGAATCTTCAAATCCAGGTGCAAGTTCCAGGCCTAGAGCTCCTGCATTACACTAGTACTGGAGACAAGTCTGTTTTCCTGACCCATTTTCCTGCCTACTTCTCTGCCAAGGTAATTTCTACACTGAGACAAAGCTGGGGGTATAGGTTTTTCAAAACATCACCCAGACAATACCTCACAGACTTGTGAGAACCTAGACAATGGATCACTGGTCATAGACTATAAATGCTGGAACAACCATTATAAATGGTTAGAGTAGAAGTTTTCATACTCTTTTTTGGAACCTTCCAAAAGCCCCTGGGCAATGGTGGTTGAAGGGTTATGTGAGGATGACAAACTAAGGGCAATGTCAGCACTCCATCCTTACTTCTGCAAAAGCCATTCAGCTTTTACGTACTGAACCTGCTTGTGCTTCTACATAAAAATATAATTTTGCAACCTTAAAAACAAAGTTTGTGGGGAGCTGGAGTGCTTTTTCATGTCGTTGACAAATACCAAGGCCCAATGAGGTGAAGTGGCCATCCAAGTTGGCTACTTAATGGTTAAGCAGGACCTAGGTCTCTAAGTTGTTCTAATCGCTGAAGCTTAATCACATGACCTCTACCTCTGGGATTACATTTTTGGCACTGACAATCTTACCAGGAGATTATTGTCACAGAATTCAGATTCAGAGAGGAATTCCTACTTTATTTTCTTCCCGCTTTCCTCCTCCTCTTCCTCTCTTGCCTCCTCCTCCTTTTACTTGGGTGAAGACCTATTTCAAGATCAACTCTCTTCCTTGATTGCAGAGGTAGCAGCAAAGCATCAATTCATCCTAAAATTACTTTCCCTCTTCCTTTATCCCATTGTTTTCCCCTCTTGCCACACAGATATCCAATCGATACATAGGGTGGCATTAAAAAGGCACTGGGAAACTAGAGACTGATTGTATTGGTCGATGACAAGATGGTAGGCTTGACTCCTCCCAAGGGGTTAACTCTTCTCAACATTTTAACTTTGGCAGCAACTTTCCTTCCTCCTCCCACTCCTGCCTTTGCCAGGCACCCCTCCTCTACCACTCAGATCAATAATTAAGGCCCTGCAGCCAGAAAGTTAAAATGCCTGAAAACTGTAGAGTTTATAGTGCTACATAGATGGCCAAGTTCAAAGTCTTCCTACCTGTTGAAACCTGAGCCCAAGTTCTCAATAGCTGATGAAGTCAGCAATATTTAATGGCAAACGCAGTGAGTGAAATAATAGCCTCCAGGTTAGAATACAGGCCTTGGCAGGCATGTGACAGAGAAGGTTTGTTATATGCCCAAGGATGTGTTGAAAGCTCCATTAATTGCGTGACTTGCTCAAGAGCAGCACCTCCTCTACAGCGACGAAATGGGCAAAGCGGAACTTTGTATTCTTCTTTTTGCTGAGATTAATTACTAATGGTGCTCCAGCATGTGACCTCTGGATAACCTTTGCAAAGGGATTAAACCATTAAACACTGGGGGTTCTAACTGCGTTCAGAATCCTTCAATTAAATAAAAAATTTCCTGAGTATCTACTGTTTATGCAACCCTTTTTAGAAGATACCATATTATATAAATCAGGGATTCAGTATCCTAGAATGTTTTTTTTGGTTGAAGAAATAAAACTAACACACCTGAAATAATTAGAACCAAATTTATGTTGTTTTACAAGTTACTAGCTTTACAACTGAAAATTTCTACATATTCACAAAACTGCTCTGATTTTCAATTTAATTTAACATGAATTTATGGCTACATATTTTGTGTTGAGTGCTATACAGTACAGTATAATTTCATGAGCACGAGCCTAGAATTATAAAGACCTGATTTCAAATTCTGATCTTGATATTTACTTGTTACATGACTTTAAGAATCTAGAATTTTTATATATATATATATATATATAAATATATATATATATATATTTATATATATATATATATATATATATATATATATATATATATATATATACTAAATTCTACTAATAATTATAAGCAAGATTGTCAGAGCTGAGTAAAGGTGACCTGGGACAGTTTGCTACTTAAATTTAAATTTGAACTTGGTTCTCCATTTGATTTGACAGCTAGGAAGTTTTGTACTTCTGTTTTGCAAGAGGCAAGGCTATGCCAGTTATAAAGGAGAGAACGCCAACTTTCTATAGCATTGTCTTTACCACTGCTACCCCCAGCATAGATGGAGACTGCAGAAGTTATTTATGACTCTGGCCAAATGGAAATAAAATACAGCTGAACTTTGGTCATTTTCTATGTTTTAAATTAGGACGTTACCATATTTTTCAGGACTTACTGAAAGTGACAGAAATCAGCTCAAATGAATGTAAGCCAAATATTGCATATAGTATAGAGTATTATCTATTTTGAAGAAAACGCTTCAGGACTAGTCTAGCATGGGTTATATGCCTGTCATTAAATGAATTCCTTTAACTAAGGGAGTAGTGGGTCTCTAACTGGGTGCTTAGATCAAATGCTTCCCCTTTGGCTGTTGCTGGATGGCCAAAAACAATAGTCATTTTGCTGAATCAAATCATTTTGCTGCCCCATGGACTACATGCTCCCTTAGAGTTGAAACACCTGAAGGAGAACCGAGCTTCTTGAGGTCCTGCAAAGCCTCACTGATGCTCCAAACTTAAGTAAAGCCACTGGACTTAAGGATATTTTGCTGTAGGAAACCTACTACCTAGGAGAAGGCTAAAGACTTGAATAGCCCATCCAAATCTATTACACAGGAATTTTGGAAGGACATAATTTCATTGACTTTTTACTCTGGGAAAATGAGCTGTGTTTCCTTGACCCGAAAGCCAAACATAGCAGCATTAACACTAGACATAAGAGAAATGTTGTAAAAAGCCAAACATCCTTATGCTCCTGCACAGGCCAGTGAGTCATGGGCACAGTAAGCTTCTGGAATTTTCTTACAAGTGTGGGCTAGATCTGATCTGCCCTTTAGCTTACCACCACACCCAATTATCACGCCCCCCCTCCCTAAATTGTCCAAGTTACCCTACTATATTGTCTGAATGTCATATCTTGAGTGTCCTTCTCAGGAATTTTCTTGAGGATGAAGCTTATTAGAACACTAGGCTGAGTCAAGGTTGCAATGTTCTGGTATTGGCTTCGACATCAATAAACTGCTCAAGAAAATGTTGAACAACCTCCACTCTTTGGAGATTCTGTTTTCTCCACTATAAAACCAGGGGCTCAGACGAGGGCACGTAAGATCCCTTAGGGATAACTTAATAAAGTGTGTGGCAAGTAACAGATGCTTGATGAGGGTTGGTTGGTCTTGGCTCTCCCTTTCCTCCTCTCAGATTTTCATTTCATGCTTCAGTGTCCAATTGGCCTTTCAGCCTATCCTCCTATTATCAGGAAAAAGAGAGCAGGGTGTGGGATCCAGGACAGTAAGATTTTGATTTTGAGGAAAGAAGTAGGGACAGCATGGATTACTGTCCAACAATAGCTTTTTTTTTTTTTTTTTTAAATTAAAACCCCTCTTCTAACCATGGTAAGCATGCCAAAAGCTAGAATACAATTGGAAGTCAATATTTTAGTGGTTATTCATCAGCCACCCTTACCCTGATCCTCAGATCCTCTTTTTCTTATAATCTGTCACTATACATGGCCAAAGATTTCAACACTGAATTTCTTTTGTGGGGTGAGGGAGATGGCAAGAGAGAGAGAGAAAGAGAGAGAGAGAGAGAGAGAGAGAGAGAGAGAGAGAGAGAGAGA
>NW_011889035.1:870985-882568 GCF_000151845.1 Pteropus vampyrus | reverse complement strand
AGAGAGAGAGAGAGAGAGAGAGAGAGAGAGAGAGAGAGAGAGAGATTAGTCGGTCATTGAAGACTAGCATCAGTGCATGGGCAAACAGGTAGTGAAGATTCCTGAGTCAGAAAGAATGAAGAACAATTTTAAAAGAGAGATGACTAATGCTTAACTTAAAATTGTTTTTGTTAGCTTTTTAGATGCAATGTTAGAATTATAATTATTGTGTTTACAAATGTTTTCAGTGCGTAAGGGATTTGTTTTGCTTTTGTCTTCTAAATAAAGGAATGAGATATTTATTTCTGGGTTGCTCTAGTGTATAACAAAGAGAGCACATTGGAGGTAACATAAATCCCTCAAAAACTGGCAGAAATATTTTTTTTAAAAAGGCTTTGAACTTCCACAGGATATGCAATAGTCATTCAAACTGATTTCATCTAGGTCTGAAGTTACTAGGCGACACCAGCTGACATTGGGGTCACACATGTAAGGCACCCAGTATAGCACACACAGTAGCCATGCCTAGTAGGTGGCCTAGCATCAGTGCTGCTCAGGTTCACGGTGTGTCCAAAGAATGACTCCAGATTCAGTCCAGCCCCGCTACCAGCCTGGCCTAGGCTGCATAGTTCTCCTCTTCCATTCAAGCCTCCTCTAATAATTTTTTTAATTTATTTTAATTAGTTTTAAGTATATAGTACATTGGTTAGATATCTATATAGTTCATAAAACAATACCCCCAACTGCTCCCTCCCTCCCCCAACCCTCCACCTAGCTAACATATTAATGCTAACTGCATTCCCTATGCCATGCTCTCCATCTCTGTGACCATCTATCAACTACTAATTTGTACTTCTTTAACCCTTTGTCCCATTTTCCCAGCCCCCCAAACCCCCTCCTTTCTCTCTGTCACCAAATTGTCCACTATATTTGTGAGTCTGTTTTTGATTAGTTTGTTCTTTTTGTTCCTTAGATTCTGCATATAAGTGAAATCATATGGTATTTATCTTCCTCTGTCTGACTTAAATACCTTCTAGGTCCATCAAGGCAATATCGTTTTCTATCCCTTTTGTTTTAGTCTGCATGTGCCTCTTAATCTGAAGTGAGTCTTGTAGGCAGCATATACAGGGGTCTTGCTTTCTTATCCATTCAGCCACTCTATCTTTTGGTTGGAGCACTTAATTCTTTTCCATTTAAGGTACTTATTGATAGGAATGTCGTTGTTACCATTCTTTATTCCTGTTTTTGATACATGGTTTTTCTTCTTAAAGAAGTCCCTCCAACATTTCCTGTAATACTGGCTTGGTGGTGATAAATTCCTTCAGCTTCTTTTTGTCTGGGAAGTTCTTTATCTGTCCTTCAACTCTAAATGATAGCTGGATAAAGTATTCTTGCTTGTAGATCCTGGGTCTTCATCCTGTTGAATATTTTGTGCCAACTCCTTCTGTCCTGCATAGTTTCTTTTGAGAAATCAGCTGCCAGTCTTATGGGTGTTCCCTTGTAGGTAACTATCTGTCTTTCTCTTGCTGCTTTTAAGATTCTCTGTTTGTATTTAACCTTTGGTATTTTAATTATGATATATCTTGGTGGGGACCTCTTTGAATCCCTGGTTTTTGGGATTCTCTGAGCTTCCTGGGGTTTTATGTTCATTTCCTTCACCAGGTTAGGGAAGATTTCCATCATTATTTCTTCAAACAGCTGTTCAACATCTTGATTTCCTTCAGGTATGCTGATGAGATGAATATTTTTACCTTTAATAGTGTCGCATAGGCTCCTTAAATTTTTATTACAGTCTTTGCATCTTTTTTCTTGCCATTCTGATTGAGTGTCCTTGGCTTTCCTGTCCTCTAGATAAGGCATTTGATCCTCTTCTTTATTCACTTTGTTTATTCCTTTGTTTATTCCACTTAATATACTTCTCATCTCAGATAGTATGTTCTTCATTTCAGACTGATTCCCTTTTATAATTTCCATTTCCATTTTTGTTTTTTATCTCTTTGTTGAAGTTCTCACTGAATTTGTCTATACTTCCCATAAGTTCTTTGAACATCTTTATAACCAGTGTTTTGAACTCTGCATCTGTTAGGTTGCTTGACTCCATTGTATCTAGATCTCTGTTCTGTTCTCTCATGGTTTCTGCTTCCTTTTTCTTCCCATTATGGCTGTCTTTCCGTGTCTGTTTCTATATACTAAGCAAAGCTCCTGTCTCCTGGTCTTATTAGTTGGATTTGTGAAGTAGGTGTCCAGTGGCACAGTCCTGAGAGGGGTTCAGCTGCAGGCCAAATTTAGCCCAAGCCTCTGCCCCTCTGGAGCCACCTGTTAAGATTCAGCAAGCAATCCACAGATGCTGTGCTTATAGTTGCCTCAAAAGGCCACACCAGAAACCGAGGCCAGCTGGCTTCAGTGTGAGTCTAGGTGCTGCTCAGCAAGGAGCACCTGACTTGCTTAAGTTATACCTAGATGAGGCTTGAGTGGGGCTGGGAGTTGGGGGAGGCGGGATTTCAGGAAATCATCTGGGCAGAGCAACCTCTGTTATTCAGTTTGATGACGTCACAGCTATGGCGGTGCTGTGTTAGCGCACTGGGAGGAGAGAGGGCTCTATAGGAAACAATGGATACTGCCAGCACTTCTGTATTGAGCAAGGCTCACCTTGGCCCTCACTTTGAAAATGTGTCCTTGTAAGTCCCTGGTGCTCCCTGTGTGCAGCCAAATCAGCACTGGTGCACGGAGTGAGCAGGTCTGTCAAAGCGATAATCCGCTCGTGGATGTGGCCCCTTTAAGAGGCTTCTGCTGCTGCCGCAGCCTTCGTCTCTGCTGCTCAAGCCTGGCAGCCCCGCGTCCTCGCCCCGTCCTACGTTCTGCCCTTGCAGGGTGATTTCTTGGATTTCTTCCTAGTTGTTGGCTTGTTCATCTAGGTCCCAGGTAATTTTTTCTTGCAGTTGCTCCTTGTTTCCATCATAACTTTGATTTGGCCACCAGAGGGAAGAATAGAGCCTCTATCATCTACGCCATTTTTATTTCCTCCTTTAAATTCCATTTTTTTCTTAAGTAGGCCTAAGTCAGTGTCTGTCACTTCCAACAATAAGGTTCTTGACTGATATAAGTACAAAAGGAAGGGGTGGTCTGCTCATATTTTTGATCTATAGCTAATAACAAATTTAAACTTGGCCAAGAGAGATACTGTGTCTTCTTTATCATAAGTTAACAAAACTAATTGAAAGGACAAGAAGACAAATTTGTTTACCATTACCCATCCCTGCCAAGTTTCTATGGGGAAGATGGACTCACTATGGTCCATAAAGACATTGGTGGACATAGAAAATTGCCTACCCACCACCTTTTTCCACCTTCCTCCTACCTGAGCCCATGCTAACTTAGAGCTCTCAGTTAGGTGAAAAAATAAATTATACCCTTTAAGATATTTTGAGTTGGGTGTTCTACTATATGCAGCCCAAACCATCCTAACTGACACCGATACTATTTCAAGAATGGATTTAAGTAAGCCTCACTCCTTCAGCGATTCTTTCAATGAGTATATTTTGAGCCCCTCCTTTACACCAGGTGCTGCTCTAGGTACTCAAAATATATCAATAGACAAAGTGGACAAAGGTCCCTGTCATCATGGTGCTTACATTTCAGCGAGAGAAACAGACAACAAGCAAAGGATGTGTAAATAAGTAAATGACGAGTATGTTAGAGGATAAGTGCCACGAAAAAAAGAAAAATGTAGGGCAGTGTCTCAGTTTGAGTTTACCCCGCCCCCGCCCCCCCAAAGACAAGAGTTTTGGTGCAATTGGCTTATTTAGGAGATGATCCCAAGAGCACAAGTGAGGGAGAAGAGAAATAGAGACAGGGAAGGGAAAGAAGCCAATGAACTGTTTGTTAATGAGCAGTTTACTGTTGTATTGAGCAGGGAGCTCCATCCTTCTGGAGACCTACTGAGAATTCATGGAAAGAATATCTCAGAATTGTTCCCCTGAGGGCTAGGGAATCTGGGTTATTTATCCACCAACTCAGTCCCTCATTAGTTGAGAGGTACCCCTGAGGATATTAAATCTTCCAGCCTTCAGATCTGCCCCCAACAGGCTTAGCAAGCTTCAGTGGTGGAGAAATACTAAGAAAATGAAAGAGAAACATGACGTGCCTAATAGGGAAAGCTGTCAGCTATGGTGAACATATCCTCACAGCTGTAGATGAGAGCCCGAGGTGGGCAGAGGGGCTATGCGCAAGATGTCAACAGTGTCTGCTTCTTCAGGGAGAAAGGGGATGGGGATGAGGAGGCTGGCTTCAGTTTGAAATCGAGTGGTCAAGAAGGGCCTCATTAAGATGACATTTGTACAAAGACTCGAAGCCTGTGGCTATCTGGAAGAAAGCATTCCAGTCATAAGGGAATGGCAGTGCTCAAACCCAAAGCTGGGAGTCTACCTGGAGTATTTCAGGAACAGCAGCAAGGAGGCTAGAATGGCTGGAGTCCAGCGATCAAGGGCGAGAGTGGTAGGAACTGAGGTCACAGGGGTATCAGGATCCAGAGCATGATAGCCATGGAGGACAATCTGAAGACACTGGCTTTCATGCTAAATGAAATGAGAAAGCTCTGGAGGGTCCCTGTGCTGTTGTAACTCTTGGCAGCTGAGAAATTCTCAAGGAGGAAAGCCAGTTGATGCTTTTTGGGGGCTGACTTGCACTGTCATAGGTTCTGAAACCAGATTGCTATGAAAACAGAAACACGATGCCAGACAGTCCCTTCTGGTCATCCACCCCGGGTGTGTGGAACAATAGCAGACATCGCCTTTTCTCTCTTAAGAACACCTAGTGAATTCTGTCGATTGGAAACTTGGCCTTCAGGTTCACTGTTTTTGAGGGTTTTCCATATTGGTCATTTACCAATTTAAGGAGTTGAATACTAGGCTTGTGTGAGAAATCCCTGGATGTAAGATGAAAATAAAATTCATCTCAGGTTTTACCATCTATATTATTCTTTGACTTTATATTTCCTGAATTAGGATCATTTACTCCTTTTTCTTATAATGTCTTAGTGAGGAAGGTCTAACTTTACCTTCTCAACTTACAGTTTAGGAAGTTTAAGCCTAGTAAAGATTCCATTCAGTGAGGAATGGTATAAGTTCTCTGGATCCCAGTTGTGATCTTTCCTTACATGTTATATAGACCCTTGATCCCTGCAGTGTGTCCTGTCATATCACTGGGCACCTATTTCTCTTACCCTATGTCAGGTTGTAGCATGTCTTAGTGGTTGAAGAAACATTAATAGTAGGAAATAGAGAAACAGTGATGTGTTTGGTTACATGGGAAAAGCCAGGGTGAATTCCCAGGATTAAAAATAAAAAATTTCTAGGTTTTTTTTTTTTTTCACTGTAAAATGTAGTTGAACATCTTTTCTCTCCCACCCTGCCCCTCCTTTTACCACTTAGTCTTATGTATACTTGTTAGTACTCAGATCTCGGTCTCAGATACAGCTTTCTGCTAAAAGAGACAAGGGCAATTTGGAGAGTAGTTATGGCAAAGATGCTAGCTGTCCACCACAATCTGCTGTCCCCTTTCTTGTTAACAGGTTTGTAGCCAGAGCTATGACGAGGTTGTGTTGTCCAGTCTCTCGAGTTAAATATAGCTGTTTGACTCATTGTTATTACAGGATGTGGGCAAACATGGTGCACACCTCTTCTAGGCATGAAGCAGGCATGCCCCTTTCATACTCTGTCTCCTTCTGCCTGTTGGATGAAAATGACAGTAAAGCCAAGGCCTAAAGCTCCAAGGTGGAAGAACACTGTGTCCTCATCCCCATGTGGAAGAGAGTGACCCCAACCAGAAATAACTGCCTTGCACCAATATGAGTAGAAATAAATTCCTACTGTGTTTTAGCCATTCCATATTTTTTGTCTATTTATTATCACAGTCTAGTCTACTCTATGTAATATAATGACTGATTCATTTTTGGGGGACAGGAAAAAGTCAGGAAGGGTCTGGAATCTTTTATTTACAAAACTAAATTAGAATATTTTTCTAAAGTTGTCAGTGTTAGTATTGAAATAACAAAAGGAGCAACTCTCAAGTAAAGATATATGTAATAAAATAGGGTAATAGATTTTATACCTTCTGTTAATTATATAGCTATTCTTAAGTATAGGTATGCAGTTGTTTTTATTTGTATTAACAGGAAAGAGTTACTGTTGAGTGCATAGGAGTAAAAGTAGGAACTGTATCAAGGACAGGAGAAACTGATCAGCATGGGTGGTCACACCTACTAATCAAGAAGAAAGGGGATTGAACAAGTAAATTGAGACAGTGGTAACCAAATAGAAAGCAGGTTCAACATTGTGTTCCAAGAAGATAAAATAACCAGATGTCCTCAGGAGAAAAGATAAGCATTCAGACTTCTCATGTTGTAGGAGATAAAAACTCTTGATGGACCCTATTAAATTATAATAAAATATTGATAGAGTATACACGTTTTTGTAATGCTAACGAATCAGAGCTATATATTGCAAGGATAGAACAATGAATTTTGTTAACACTGGCCAAGCAAGATTTAAATAATGTATCATTTTATGAGGAGATACAAGCTAAAAACAACAGAACCTATGGCAAACTGTGGACCTAAAAAGTCTCATTGATGTAACAAGTTTAACTAGGAAAAAAGGGCAGGATGGTGTGTAGTGGGAGATGATGTGGGGAAAATGGAAATATCTGGTGGAAATATATCTAATGTGCCCTGGAGAAGAGGAGAATAAGATGAAAGAGCATTAGAAATCTCTATTACAGATTCTTAATCACAGTGAGAAGTGTTTCTGGGAAGAGATTAACTGTAATATAAGGCAATGATTCTCACTAGGGTAAAAGGAAAGATGGACAGAATCTAACATTTTTATTAGTAGTATTTCTCCTTCCCCCTCTTCCTCTCCCCTTCTATCTTTTTTTTTCAGACCTCATTTCTTTTTCTCTTTTTGGATGATACTTCTTGATTTATTTTTTAGTTATACTGATGTTTTGTGTTGTGAAGGCTTTATGATACATGGCGCACATCCAAGGAAATAATGTACAGTGGTCACGTGTCTAATGACTGATAAGAAGACACTTCTATTAACTCCGTACCCCTAGAATAATGCGCAAACTCCTTAAACTTGCTTACAATGCCCTTCTATTGAGATCCTGTTTACCATTTCCAGCCCCTACTCTCATACATTCTCAAATTTCAGTATGTAAAAGAAGTACCTATAGAGTTTGTAAAATATATTCCCAGGCTTCTTCCTCAGAGATTAGGATTCAGAACATCTGGGATGGGGCCCAGGAATTTGGATATTAATAAATGGCCCCAAGTGATTCTAAAGCAGGGTTCTGCAGACCACTTCCTGAGAAGTGCTTTATACAAAATAAAGCACTGAAGCCTAGGTACTTCCTCTCCACAGGTTCTTGTGAACTGTTCATGCTCCTATCTCTAGATCTTTGCCCATGTGGTTGTCTCATTCTGAATCATTGTTCTCTGTACCAGTTTTTGATCCCTGCTTTGCTATCCCAACCTGGCTAACTATCGCTCATCTTTCAGGTCTCAAAGATGTCACTTTCTCTGGGTGACTTCTTGAAACTTGAGCCCTCAAGTCTGGGGTTAAGCGTACCTACCAGATGTTCCCCTAATAGTCATGGATAATGCTTTTATGATAGTATTGACCTCACTGTATGCTAGGTGCCTGATAACTGTTCCTACCTATTACTAGGTCATAAGCCATTTGAGTGCTGGAAATGTGTCCATCATGCTCATCATTGCACCCATTTTCTAATGCAGTGATTAGAACAAAATAAGTGCTTAAAAAAAGAAAGAAAGGTAAGGGAGAATTACTTAAGGGAGGATAAAGGCAAGAGATCAGACAGGTCGTGCAGGGGATCCACAGGACTGACCCAGCTGGTAGCAGTGTGCAATTTGTTTAAGTTTAAAGGGTGTACTTAAAGTGAATTGGATAGCTTATGTGGGTCACCAACATACTGTGATTTAATGTCTTTAAACTCACCTGAATCCTGACTGGACCTTCCCATTCATTTTCCACTTCTCTCAAAGACAGCACATAAAAATAGCAAAGACAAGGAGAAATAATGATAGAATTTTATCTTCAATGAACTTACGAGACTTGGATAACACGAGTACATAATATCTGGGAACACAGTAGAATGTTGTGAACTTTGCAGAGTGGAGTAAGCCAGAACTATGCAGGGAAACATGAAAAATAAGCAAACTCCGTGGTGCTTGACATCCTTGGAAGGGCTAGAGAATTAGGTGGAAACAGTAACGTAGACTAAAAACGGGAGGCTTTGTTAGAAATCTGTTAAAGAAGAGTTAAAACAATACTTCTGATGCCATACTTGTGTGTTGATCTTTCCTCCAAACCAAAGAAAGATGAAAGATTTATTCATTGGTCAAATTAAATCAAAATGGATCTACCTCATCAGACACAGAGAAAGGGAAAGATTGCAAACTAAAAAGAGAATTCATATTAAATGGTGCAAGCCCCATTATTCCTTCCCCCATTTAGCTCCTAGAATGCCTGAAACCAGCTTTATACTATTAGAGGATGGTGTCTCTGTCTCTGGAAAAGTAGAAGACCCCAGAATTAAGAACTATGGGTTTGACATCTAGGACACTCTCCAATGAAAAGCTGACTTAATACTCGATCACTCTACAGCAAAGCGATGCTGGTGCACAGGGAACTTCACGTCTGCTTTTTCAGTGCTTCACAATTAAATGTGAGTGGCAAGGTTGCCAACACTATTCAATGGGGAAAAGGAAGTTCTTTTTGAAACAGATATTTCTGCAACAACTGGATATCTGTATGTAATGAAAAGAAGCTCGTTCCATTCACAAAAATAACTTGAGATGGATTGTAGACCTAAATTTCAGAGAAAAAATATGGCATTTCTAGGAGAATATCTTTCCTATCTTTGGTGGTTACAAAGAGGAAACAAACAAACAAAAAACCCAATTTAATAACTTTTAAAACTTTCAAATGCCTATCTTTCTAGTATATATTACGATTTATTTCAAACAGAATCTAGATTATATTTTACTCTTTGAGATGGTTCTTTGAGATGGTCCTTATTATAGATCTTAGATACGGTACTGGCCTCCAGTATGACATTGCCCTTGGCACCTAGTAGGTAGTGTAGGACTATTTACTCATTGTAACCTGAGACAGAGGTGTTTTGTTTTGCTAGTTTGTTTTGTTTCATTTTTTACATCTAATTTTTAAAAATACTCTCTACTTTTGGGATGCCAGCTGTCCCTTCTTAAAATTTCTGTCTCAAGTTTTAAATTCAGCCCTGGAAGATAGCAATTGGAGAGATTAGAAACATTTTTTTAAATAACTTTTTTGTTTTAATTTCTCACAATAATCATATATTTTTATAATAAGATATGTTATAAAGAAAACAGAAAAGATTACAATTTTTGTTCTTTTCTGTTATGTTCTTTTCTGTAATTTATATTATTTTATAATTATATTAGTTTATGTGTTTTAAAATTTTTATGTCTACCTTCCCCCTAGATTACAGCCTTCATGAGGGCAAAGACTGTTGTTTTCTTCATCACTGGATTTCCACCCAGTTCCTAACATAAATACTTAGTACACAGGAGCAACTCAATACATGTTTGTGGAATTAATGCAGGAATAGTAGCAGACAGAACTGAAAATAAACTAAACTTCTTAGATTTTCCATAAAGAAAGAATTAAAAGGCTCTGAGTAAAGAGCTTTGCTCTTTGTAATTTGCATGTGTTTTAGAACATGGAATTTGTGATCTCTATGTTGAATTTCCTGGGTTCTTTTTGTCGACTTTTTGGTAGCTACTCTGGTTCCTGAGTACGTAACCACTAAAAAGTTTGCCAGATACATGGTTCCAAATAGGTCAAGTGTGACAATGTTGCCTTGCATTGTTTAGTAAATTTCTCAGGCTGCATAATATGCTGAGCACCGGCTATAAGTTTAGTAGCATGTAGGTGTTATGTATAACAGAAAACAAAAGGCAGGGTCTCTGCTTCTAGGAAGCCTGTAATAGTGGCTGAGAAGACTATAGGATTTCAGAGGAGAGTTTGAGACAGAGTTTAAGCTTCCAAAGGGACTTCTTTTATATCCTAATCATAGTGCAGTGTAGTCACTACGCTCATTTGGTGCACATTTAATGATAAGGCCTATTACGTGCTAAGCATAGTTCTAGGTACTGGGCATACAGGGGTGAACAGTACAAAATAAGCCTTTGTGCTTCTGATGCTTATATTCTAGTAAAAGGAGACAGACAATATAGAAATGAATGATATTTCAAGAAAAATATCAGAGAGTAGTAAGCACTACTTAGAGAAGTGCAAGCACTGCTTAGAGAGAGTAGAGTGACTATTTTAGTTTGAGTAGTTAAGGAAAGATTCTCTAAAGAATTGGTATTTAAGCTGCAAATAATAAGAGCAACCTAATCATGACATAAGGGGGTACAGTAGAGAAGATGCAGTTCAGACAGAGAAACCAGCCGGTACAAAAGCTTTGAGACAGGAACAAACTTGGCCTGTTAGAGGAACTGAAAGGTCAAGCAGTTGAAACTTTGGGGTGAAGTGAAGTCATAAAAGTGGGCAGGTCCCGATCACCCAGGCTCTGGAAGCCGGGCGAGGCATGCTGGTGCAGCTCGGTGCTGCTTTCTGAGGGTAATGGAAAGCCACTGAAGCATTTTAAGAGGGGAGACACATGATACGATTTATGTTTACAAAATATTGCTCTAATGTGCGCAGGATGGAAAGGGGCAAAAGTAGAAGCAGAGAAATGAGTCCCAAGCTTACCAGGGAGAGATGCAGGGGGCTCGTATTAGATCAATAGTGCTGGAGAGGGGGAGACATGGATAGATTGGGGAAGTATTTTTATGGCTTAGAGGTAGGGAGAGAGGAAATTAAAGAACCAAAAATAGTGCCTAGATTATTTGCTTGAGCTATTTTGTGAGGGCGGAGTCCCAGGAGCTAAGAGAAGAAAGTGTTTCAAGGAGAAGACAGTGGCCTCTATGTCAAATATTTCTGATATAGAGAAGTAAGATAAGAATAGACAAGCAATCTCTAGGTTAGGCAACACGGAATCGTTGTTGACCTCAATAAGAGCAGGCTTAGTAGTGTGGCTAGAGCAGAAGCCCTATGCAGTGGATGGAGGAGACAGGGTAAGGGGAAGCATAAGAACGGGGACTATAATAAACACTTGCAAATAGTTTGCCATGCAGGGAAGCATGGGGGATGCAGCAGGAATTGGAAGGAATATGGGCTGGAGCTCTTTTGCTATTCTTTTTAAGATGAAGGTATTAGAGCATGCTTGTGTGCTGATTGGGATAAATTAGTAATGAGAGAAGGATCCATAATGAAAAAGAAAGAAAGAACAATTGCAGGAGCAGAGACTAGGAGAAGGTGAGAAAGCTGAGATTCAGGGCAAAAGCAGAGCTATCACCTTTCCTGGAGTGGAAATCCTTTATTCAAATTAACATGAGGGGGAAACTGTTCCTCCAGTGCAGACACGTTGGAGGTTTAGATATGGGAAGAAAAGGGAGTTCTTTGTTTAGTATCTGTTTCTATTTTTTTTTTTTTT
>NW_011889035.1:867481-870350 GCF_000151845.1 Pteropus vampyrus | reverse complement strand
ATCAGAGAAAACCACAGGGCCAAGGGCATAATTATGGGGTTGGATAAATGAAGTGAAATGAAGGAGTAAACCATTGGAAGTGAAGAAGTTGAGATATGGAATAGCCAGAGTGATGGATGGATTATCCACGTGGATATTGAAATTTCAAAGTATAATGACGAGATTGGGAGCAGAGCAGAAGCCTGGTGCTAAAGTCGTCCCTGAAGAAGGGCGCACTCAGGAATTGGTAGTGAATAGTAACGAGGAGGATTTCTTTTATGTTCTAATCACAGTGCAGTGTAGTCAGTGGAGTGGGGCAGTTGAAGGACCTGGGGACTTAGAAGATGGGAGAAAAATGATTTTAAAGTAACAATGGGAAGCAAGGATTAAATGTGAGAGAGGAAAAAAATAGCCTCCACTTATTAGAGCCAGGATTCAGTAAGGCAACAGGTGGAGGGAGGGCTGCCGGCATTGTTCGACTTTAGAGGTGCCATTTTCATAGGAGATAATATGAACAGTGCCTTTCTGGGTTGTGAGACCCGGCCAAAGGGCAAAAGGTAAATTTATAAAAGTTGAAGTTACAGAGGCATTTTCCAATGACACAGCATGAGTTTCAGAGGACCCAGAGGAAGGGATGAAAGGGTCAGATCCATGGAGATATAGAAATGCCAGGGAATGGGGGCCCAGCCGGTCACAGGTGGCCTGGGAGACTCCGGCTTCCTGTGTTTTGTAAATACTTCATCCACAGATTGACCGAAATTCATTGTAAATTTCCTAGGCCTCTTTTCTGATAGAATTTTCAGTCATGGGATTGGAGATAGCTTATCTCCAGAACTTTATTTTCAGTCAGCAACAGCCTGAAATAATTTGTGTGCAAGTGTTATGGAGTCAGGCAATCTCCAGAGAACAGACAATGTCAGGCAAATTTGTGTGATTTTTGGTCATTGTGCTCTTCTGCCTGCCTCCAGAAGCATGTAAAAGAAGGTCGTATTACTTGGATGAGTGCCCAGCTACCCATTGGGGCATAGCTGTCCCCAACAGTGTTTCCTTGAGTATTTCTCCCATGACCAGTTCCTGAGTATTTCCATGTGTGCTCACCCCAAGCCTGCATCTATGAGAAGAGTAGACATGGTCTATGACCCAGTATATAGAGTGTTTCTCTTTCTTTCTGAAGGTGGTGACTGGTTCATTTTTCTAGAGTTTTTTTTTTTTAAATCACCAAAGAGTCCTGATAAATGACATTTGCCTGCCTTAGAAACCTTTGCAAATGAGGTCAAAGTTGTTGAATTGCTAAGATGTAGAACCCAGAATCCAAAGTCCTTCATAATTTGAGTCTCATAGTACCATAGTGCCTCTCCCTTGGAAGCACTTGCTTATCACAGTAATTCACTTGTTTGTAGGATTCCATAAATTATACATATCTCTGAACACTTGATTGTCAGCTTCATGAAGGCGGAGAGCATTCACCGCTCACCACTATTCCCAGTCCCTGGGACATTTGTGGGTAACATTTGTAGATTACAGCAATGGATGACACCACTGCCTGTCTGATAGCTTTTCACACACTCCCTGGGCTCAGGGCCCTCAGCTAGTCTCCTAGTTGCCATCCAGACCTGCCTCATTCAAGGGTTCTCTGGGCTCTGAACCACTCTCCACTGCCTTCCTTTGAAAATTAAGTTCACACATAGCTAGCAAGGTCCCCAAGCACATTCTGTCCAGTCTAAGAAGACCTACCAGTGATGGCATTTAGGTACCATCCAGTGAAAGAAATCTTATCCTGGGTTCAAATCTTTTTAAAAAAAATTTAGTTAATTTATTTATTTTGAATTTAATGTCACCTCATAATTGACCCCTTTTACCCCATCTACCTCTCCCTTCCCCCCATCTCCTCCCCCTCTGGTTCATATCTTCATTCTAGCATTTGACTAGCTGTGAACTTGGGCGGGTGACTCACTCAGCCTCTCTGAGGCATGGTTTTGTTGCTTGCAAAATGGTGATAATAGTATTCTCTACTTCATACAGCTCTTAAGGCAACTAAGTGAGATAGAGTATATAGTTACTTAACCCCATACCAGGGGTCAGGTAAACTCCCAGTGATTGACTGTTATGAGTATTGTTATTGTAATACTCTGTCAGTGAACAGCATTTCTGGACAAGGCTAAGGTTTCCTAGGGAAGGTGCTAATAGCCACAGGCAGTGTTCTCCCAATTTCAGAGCTTCAGTGGTCTCTCAGTTCCTCTTTGAAGATGAGAGAAAATGTCTCTCATCTTTGAAGATGTCTCTCTACTTCTTTGGGAGCATGTGCTGATGCAAACTGCGGAGAAACTCTCTCAGGGTATCAGGTGCGCTCCAAAGGGGGAAAAGATGCAACCCTGAATTGAGAATTTTCCCTTGGCAAAACATTTAAAGGGACTGTTCTTTTATTCTTTGCTTACATACAATTTAATCATTATACCAAAAAAGTGAAGAGAAAGCATTTCTCTCTCAGGCTTCTTTTGTTAAGCACAGAGAAGGAGGTATCTGACTCTCATTTTTTAAAGACAAGTGACATGAGATAAATTATGGTAAAAACCTAAATTTCATGCAATGAATATCTTCCTTTCCATTTCTACCCTTAACTTGATTATCTTTATTTTGCCTTTATTGAATGTACACTCATTCAAATACTACCAAACTCCTGTTAGGTGTCTGGGGTGTCAGGTTTGGTGTGTAGATACCAAGACGAACCAAAGGCTGTTCTTGATGTATGTGTGAGATGGAAGTCAGTGGTGTGTGAGGTTCGGGGTACTTGACAGGACTGGTCCTGAATCAAGAGTGGAGATGAAGGAGGAAAGGCAAAGGGAGAAAACACATACTGAGTACCCACGATGTGCCAGGCGCTGTGCCAGAC
>NW_011889035.1:826873-866711 GCF_000151845.1 Pteropus vampyrus | reverse complement strand
CTTTACCTCGTAAGGGCTTGCTGTGCATGTGAGTGTGCATGTGAGTGCATGTGTGTGTATGTGTGTATTTGAGTGTGAATTTTGTTGACTAGACTGTACATTCTCTGAGTTAGGAAATATATTAATGTTTTATTTTGAAACATACTCTCATTTCAAACACACATACACACACATACACACACACCCTTCCCCCAAACACAGAAATTTGAACGAAGAAGTTATTCCTGACAGACACTACTGGTATCACCCTCTGACCCTCCTCCCTTTGTGTTTAATGAGTAAACCCAGCCTTTATTTTGAGTGCGATGTACTCAGCTTCAAGGCTCTGTTCCCCAGACTCAGGATGGTCAATGAGACCAAAGCAGAAGGTGTTGGGTGGGAAGTCTAGGAAGTCTTCGAAGAAGCACATATTCAGCAATTTCTTTTCCTTCTTTCTCCTTTCTGCCAAGAATGTGAATATGGTGAATAAAGTTTGATAGTTATCTTGGGCCATGAGGTTGAACACCCTGATCTATGTTCAGAGGAAAACAAAAACAAAAACAAAAAACAAAAATAGCTGCCACATCAGCCCTAGGCTGCCCAATTCAGGGCTCCTTTTTACATGACAGTGGAATAAAGTTTCATCTCCTTGAAACCACTATCCTTTCTGGTCTCTAGAAGCCAAACACGGTTTCTAGCCTATAGAAGATTCGATAGTTTGTTAAATTGAATGAAAACAAATTTAACGAAACAAAATAATGAATTTTCCAAAAATAATTTAAATATCCTGTCTTCATTCTTTAGATCAAATAGTAACCCTAAAGAGTACAAGCCAAAAAGTAAGATAATTATGTATGGTGACAGATGTTAACTGGATTTATTGCAGTGATCGTTTTTGCAATATATACAAATACGGAATCATTATGTTGTACACATGAGACTAAAACAATGTTATGTCAATTATATCTCACTTAAAAAAGAATATTCTATTCTTCCAAAACAAAGATAATTAAAACTTTAATGCCTTGCCATTAAGAAGAAGAAAATCTACCAGATTTCTAGTGTGAAACATCCATTCAGTTTATCTAAGACTTTTCCCCTCACCAATTCTTTCTCTTGGGTTTATTAACAGAACATGTCAATTTTACATAGCATCTTTAGAAATTCTGTTTGCTCTTATCTGCTGGAGGCCTCTTGGGGCTCTTAGCATTTTGGTAACTCACAGAGCAATGCACTCTTTCCTCTCTTAGCACTTAAGGAAGCCTTGATTCCTCCTTGTGAAAAACAAGTGCTTTTTGATGTAACTTGTTCACTGAGTGGGTAACAAAGCGGAGCCTGAAAATACAACAGTGGCTAAGTGAACGTGTGAATCGTAAAAATCTTATTGTTGAAGTTTTCCTGGGAGACCATGTTTTCCTCCTGGTACATCATTAACTCCTCACAGTGGGAAATTGGAAACAGGGAGAGGCAAGGAAGCAAGAAGAATGAGGGAGGAAAAACCGTGCAGTGATGTGCTGGCAAACCTGAACAACCGGCTTGAGAGAGTAGGGAAGGCTGATCTGTAGGTTTGCCAGTTTCTGTAGTGTAAGTATACTTAACTGTGACTGATTTCAAGCTACCAGTGGTTTAAGAGCTGGCTCATAAATTTCCTGAGAATTTAACAATTGGCTCTCAGAAGCTTTGGAGCCGGCTCAGCAATCCACTGCACGGCCATCCTCTCTCTCAACCTTCCCACCAGCTCTGGGAGGAGGTTTTCAGAGAGTGGCGTTAAAGGTGCTGGAAGTGAGGCTCCAACGCATTCAATAACTCACTCACAGTATCTAAACCAGTTGGCAGTGGGGCCAGGATTTATACCCAGACCTGTCCGATCGCACACTTTAAGTTCTTAACTCCTACACTGAAGGGACGTGGATGAAATGAGAGGAAGGAAAAAGAAGAAAAGTAAAAGAAGAAAGGAAACAAGGGGCGGCTTCGAGCTAAGGCTAAGCACAGGCAATGTATAAGAGCAGGGGCCCGGTAAACTGTTTTTGGAATGTTCAATGGTTTTCACATGTGTAAAGGGTCATAAAAACCAAATAAATAAAATTAAATAGAACACGTGAGAAAGACTAATCTGGCCCACAAAGCCCACTAGCCTGAGGTCAGCTGTAGGGGAGAATTGTAAAGGGAAAGGAGACCAACCATTGGTAAGAATCTCCTACAGCCACCAGCACTTGACATAGATTACCTAATCCAATTCTTAAAATGACCCTAAGATATGGGTTGCACTGGCTGTCCCCATTTCAACCAGAGGGGAAACTGAGGTTCAAAATAAATTTGCTTATGTAAATTCACAGCTAAGAAATGGCAGAGCTCATACTGGGACTTAGGTCTTTCAAGCTCTAGACCCTCACCCCACAAGCATGAAACATTTTTCTCCAAGAATCAGTCTCTAGATTCTTGTTCTCGAGCTGTTGACCAAGAGATGATGGCTGGTGAGGGAAGAGATTGTACACTCTGTGAATCAATATATGACCAGATAATTCCTAGGTAATCTTAGAAACCACGGATATGTTAGGTAGGTGGCACAGAGGAAGAAGCGAATAGCTCTGTGACTGAGCTGGGCTTAAGGCTTGACAGAGAAGGAGATGACGAGCTGGTCCTGAAATGAAGTTCCCTGCAAGGGACAGTCTGAACCATCTCAGGGAAGCATGGAAGGCTGCACACTCTGGGAGCTGGTCGGCAGTCTTTTGTGTTTGCAGCACGGGGTTCACCGTGGAGAGATGGCATGGCATTCCCCTGGATAGTGAGGTCGGAGCTAGAATAGGGAGGGACAAGTTCTACATTCAACATCGTGATACCTCTCAGTTGCTAGGGGCAAAGACCGTTGAGCAGATAGCAAGGAAAATGGAAAACAGCATACATTATTTAGAATTAAATGAGATTACATGTGTGAAATATATGTTAGACATCTGACAACACTTAGGATGTCTAATACAATAAGATCATCACTAACTGAACCATGTTATAACTAATTGAACATTAAGTTATTTTGCATAAAATATTTAATTAAAAAACCAGAATTTTCCATATAATTAATATTAATCCTCAATTAACATTAATCCCAGTTGAGTGCTTCCTTTCTCTCTCTTTCCCCACTTCTCCCCACCATATGAGCACACGATGAGAAGGCAGCCATCCACAAATCAGGAAGAGTGCTCTCACCAGAACTGGACCATGATGGCACCCTGATCTTGGACATCCAGTCACCAGAACTGTGAGCAAATAAATTTCTGTTGTTTAAAGCACATAGTCAATGATATTTGTTATGGCAGCCCGAGCAGACTCAGATAACCTACTAGAGTAGAAAATGACAGAATGATGAAAATCACTCTGAGTATTGAAACCAGAGAGACTTTGAACCGAGAAATTAATGACACAAGCATTAGAAAAGCTGAAAAGCCAGCGGGAGACAGTGAGACAACTCAGAGATTAATGACAGCAGAAGCTGCTGCCAACCCAAGACTGCGAGGACAAAAGGAGGAAGTGGGGGTTTCGAGAGCCCAGGGGCCCGGTCACCTGTTGGAGGCCGAGATGTAGTGGGTTGTGTGGAGGAAGCAGCAACGTTGGAGGAGACGAAACTGTTGATGCAAACAGAGAGAAAGAAAGAGAAACAACTTCACTTCTCCCTTTCTCCTCCCTCCAGACTCCTACCAGTACTGCTCAAAGGCTGAACCCAGTCATGTCCAGAGGACCCTGGCACCTGGGAAACGCAGTCCCTGATGATAGCTCCCTGAGATACACAGCAAAGCAGGGTCTGGTAGCAAGCAGGCCAAGGATGGGCATATTGGCGGAGTCTACCAGTGTCTCTTCTTATGAGGGAACTGATCCCACCATACGAACCCCATGTAACCCAAATTATCTCCCAAAAGCCACACCTCCAAATAACATCATATTGGGGGTTAGGCCTCCAACATATGAATTTTGGGGGACACACATTCGGTTTACAATATAGATATTATTAATTTTCATATAATGCTGCTTTGCAGGTTAGGAAACTCAGGCTTGGAGAGGTAAAGTACCTTTCCCCAAATCCAAGCTTTCAAAAGTGTGATTCAAATCCAGGTCTAGCTGCCTTTAGTGGCATGCTATTAACTATTATAGTACATTGCTTCACAGTGTGTCTGGATAAGGAGCCAGTAATCAGATATGTACTTGATGTGCTAACACAAGTCAACAAAATTCCTGTGACTTCTACTAGCTTGTGGGAAATGGCCCATGCTAATTAATACAGGGGTCCCCAATCTCCGAGCTGTGGACTAGGACCAGTCCGTGTCCTGTTAAGAACCAGGCTGTACAGCAGGGGGTTAGCGGTGGGCGAGAGAGCTAAGCTTCATCTTTATTTTGCAGCCGCTCCCCAGCACTAGCATCACTGCTTCAGCTCCACCTCAGATCATCAGGCATTAGATTCTCAGGGGATTAACGGTCCTTGCCCAAAAGGTTGGAGACTGCTGCTTTAAAATATAGAACTAACATCTATCTGTCTGTCGCTCTACAGTTCACAAAGAGCTCACCTGCCCATTATCTCATTTCCTCATTTGATCTTCACAATTTGCTTGTCAGGATGGAAGAACAGATCTAGGCAAAAACTGAAGGTCAGAGAGAGCAGGTTAATTGCTGCCAGTCACACAGCTAGGAAGTAACAAAAGAAAGGGACCCTTAAACCCAGACCTCCTGATGCTCCCCAGCATACCAGGTGGAACTGCAATGTTCTTTAGGGATCAACCAGAATGACAAAAGCGCGTTGAGGGGGAGCAGCTCCTACTATTATTTTAGACTCTCTAAGTGTCATCAGATTCATTTACTGGCTTTTCTGAGGACTCGCCAGTGTACAGCGCTGTCTCTCTGAAGTTACCTACTTCAAGGGATTCTCCATTAGCCAGAAAAGGGGCTAAGTATGGTGGGTAAAAAGGGTTTGCAATGAGAACGTCCATCAGATGCACTCGCCTGGTGGCAGCTGGCTCCATTGATACTTCAGCGATCCCATCTGTGTAAAAATAGATAACCCTGAAGCACTTGAAAACATTCTGTTCTCTTAAAATAGGTTAAAAAACATTCCTCCCTTTTGTTTGCACTCTTAATTTACTTAGCAAGACCCCTTCTTTCTTAGACTCTTGGGTCTACAACGGAAAGTGAATTAAAAGTTCTTTAAAAGATATTGGGAAAACTGAGGGATCGTAAAGTTTATATGTCTTGTTGGGACCTAGATTATTTGATTAACTGATACATTTATTATTTGCACAACTAAACAAATGAGATGTATGTGCATTTCACTGTATGAGGCAGTTTTGGGAAAGAAATGGATTATTAAAAAAGAGAGTCCTGTTCTCAATAAGTGTACAATCTAACATAATGGTTTAGACGTGTTCATCAATCTGTGCATATAAAAATTAATAGTGATAATGTAATGAAAGACATAACATGGCAGCAGTGATAACTCAAAGCCTGCCCTTGGCAATGATCACCGATCTTGACTTAGTACTAAAATAGTGTGGTTTTAAAACATAAAAAGACTACTAAAAATGAATTAAGGCTCTGGTGAGGAAGCTCTAGTCCGGGCCATCTCTGGCTTTTGGTTTTATCCATCTGGCTTACAAGAAGTTTCCTAAATTAAGTATTAGAGGCCTCCTCCCTTAAAGATAACAAAGACAGAGCTTTCCAGGTCTGAAAAAAAATTCTGGGCCTTATCCTGCTGAATGTCCTGTTCTGCTGTCTAACTAAGATATTCATTCTCTTGAGGCCGCAGTGGGTAGCTTTGGATGGGTTTGGAAGCTGGCCATCTTAGTCAGTGTTATGCACTGAATGTTTGTGTCTCCCCAAAATTCATATGTTAAAGCCCTTACCCCCAATGTGACTATATTTGGCGGTGGTGCCTCTAAGGTTAAATGAAGTTGTAAAGGTGGAGCTCTGATCCCACAGGATTAGTATTTTTATAAGAACCCCCAGAGAGCTCACTGTCTCTCTCACACACACACAGAGAAAAGGCCATGTGAGGACACAGTGAGAAGGTGGCCATCCTCAAAAGGAAGAGAGATGCCCCCCAGAAACCTAATGTGTTGACATCCTGATCTTGGATAGTTCTAGCCTCCAGAACTGTGAGAAAATAAATGTTTATTGTTAAGTCATCTAGCCTCTGGCACTATGTTATGGCAGCCCAAACAGACAGTCAGGGAAGAGAGATCTGTGGTGCATGAGGTGTGCTTTGTGGGAATCACAGCACAGGCCCGAGTGTGCTACGTGGGCCCAGTAATTTGACCAGCTTGGGTCAAAGTGGGGATGGCTCTCAAAGGGGGCCTGGAGGATGGGGTATAGTCAGAGGGAGTGCAAATCAGGCTGGATGAATGTTTTTAGGATCAGTTTGGAGGAGGCATAAATGTTAAGAATCTCTGTGAATGGGGTTACCATCAGAGCCAAAGATCAGGAGAATCCCTGAGCAGCACAAGGGAGTGCTGTGGGGTGAGAGCCTGACTGGAGAATGCTGACTTGGCTTCTTTCTGCTGGGCACTGTATTGTCCTCTCCACTCTCAGACGAAGCTCTCCCCCTCTCTGAGCAATCTCAGGCTCCTTTCTACCCTAATGATCTAAACTAAATGACTTGCCTTTCTCCCATCTTTTACACCCTTACTGCCCCCATCAAAACAGAAACACATACAGATGCAGACATATGTATATGCAATTTTTGTTACTGAATGATAGTCTTCAGTTTGATTTTATAGAGTAGTGCTAACTTACAAACCTCTGTGGAAAAGTTATGGTGTCAATAAATAGTCCCCTCCAGGGATATGTATGTATATATATATATGTATGTATGTATGTATGTATGTATGTATGTATGTATGTATGTATGTATGTATCTATCTATCTATCTATCTATCTATCTATCTATCTATCATCTCGATATATATCTTCTTTTGTCTTAGAGGGTCATGGTGGATAGACTCTAAGGTAGCTCATGATCTAGTATTCACGCCTTTGTGTAAGCTCCTCCCTTGAGTGTTGGCAGGACTTGTGACATACTTCTAATCAATGCCATGCAGCAAATGTAATGATGTACCTGATTATGTACAGGTGAGTGCATATTTGGATCTACAGTTCTGCCAAGTGCTTCCACATGTACGCAAGTAATTATGAAAAAAGGCATATCAGCTAAGTGTCCTGAGAGCTGTATTTAGAATGTGTGTGTGTGCACAGCATCCGTCCCTTCTGGTCATTTGTTCATGGAGCTTACTTGTCGTCTGTTGGAGGACATACATAATAAGTTAAAATTATAAAAATAATCATATCACATTTATGATAAAGGGTATAAAAGAAAAATACAGGGTTATCTGAGAGCATCTAGTGGAGGAGCTAGTCTAATGAAAGGGGTCAGGGAAGGTTTCCTGGAGGAAGTGACACATAAACTGAGTCTTGACACATAAGTAGAAGCTTGCCACTAGTAAGTTGGAGGGAGAGTGCGTTGTGGGGTGAGAGTCCGTCAGAGGAAATGGCACGTCAAAGAGTGTGAGGCAAGAGAGAATTTGGAGTTTTCTAAAAAGCTGAGCAGAGACCAGTGTGGTGGGAGCAAGATGGGGCAGTGGGTGGGGTGGCTGGCAGTGGTCAGCTTGTGCAAGACCTGGTGAAACCATCTGTGACCTTATTTTTATTTTGAAAACTTTTGTGTGTGGATAAAAGATGATTTTCTGTCTCTATAAGGATCTTAGATTTCTGATAGGGTGGAAGAGAGATTCCTTAGGTAAGTGGCAAATAAGTTCAGTTCCTATGGAGTGAAGTGGGAAATTATAGAACCCAGGTTCCTGGAAGAGCTTGAAAGGGAGAGAAAAGAGCTATCGTTTAGTGTAGAGAGAGACACCACTAGCTTCTCAGGTATCTAGGAAGGAGCACTGTGAGGAGACTTTGACCAAGGCATTTTGGTAAGTTTCACTTTTTTATGAAGGACAGAGTAGAATCTATAACCATTTCATGCACCTAGAGTTGTACAGCCAAGTTTGTAGTCTCCAAACTTGAAAGCTAGAGACCTGGGTGTCCTGGCTCCCCCAAACAAGCAGTGCGACCGTAGTCTAGTCATTTAACTAATCTGGCCCCAGTTGACCAACTGGGTGTGGGAGTAGATGAGCTCAAAGGTTCTAATAGGAAGGACTGTTCACATCTTCATAGGCCATCATGCCAGTGGCAGACAATCTCATGAAGCCTGGCTAGAGAGAGTATACGAAGAAGGTGAATGACACCTCAAGAAGGAAGATTTGAGGCTGTGGTCATGAGAAAGAAAGCCAGCCTGGACTGGTTTAGGAAAGGCAAGGAAATGGAATCACACAGGATCTGGGACTCTACACTGTGCAACTACGACCACTGTAGCTTGCGTAATTAAAAGATACCGTAAAGTCAACTACGCCAAAGATTCTTAAACGACTGTTTTTTTTTTTTCTTTCATCTACCAATCTGCCCAAGTCCTCAGATTGCATTATTGTTATTATCATGGATTCTTTCTTTATAGTGCAGCAGTTTTAATTAGCTTTTTGTCCTGTTTTCTCCCCTCAGGGACCAATACATGACATCTGATGGCACCTGCATGCCCAGGACAGGTGGGATAAAGGAACAAACTCTATGAGCTCACAGTTCTGGGAAAGAGTGGCCTGATCGTCGTCTGGGTGAGGTTGGGAGAAGAATGAGGAGAGCCCAGCAGACAAAGCCTGCTCTGGCTGCTGCTTCCACATTGGCACCCAGAGACCCAGCCATTAATAATGCTGTTGGCCTGGAGAGACCACCCCCTAGCTGAGTCTGGAGTATTTCCCTAGCCTTGCATCAGCTTTGTTATTTATCTGATTCTTAGTTTCCTGGATGATTTTGGCTGGAAGAACTACTTCAAGAGTTGATGTGCCAATCTAATTATAATTCATAAGGCCAGAGGCTGCTGAGTCCTCTTGATTTTCCAACCTTGCAGATGGAATCAGGCCTGAAGAGTCAGGAGCCTGTCTGACCTTGGTGACCTCAATGCCAAACACTTTGGAATGTTCTATGGGAAAGTGGATTGTTGCATATTTTAGGATTTAATACTTTCTTTTGGTCCTTTTTAAAAAAATTTTTCTTGCAGAGAAAGTTCTTCCAAAGTCCCAGGCCAAAGAGCAAGATACAGCATTCAATGTGCCTCTCATTAGCTGCATGTTCTTGGCCAAGTTCTATAACCCATCTCATCTCAGTTTCCTCCCCAGTGAAGTAGAACTAATAATAATACCTACCACATGGGAGGGCAATGGGGAATAGATAAGATAATGCAAGTTCTGAGGCCAAATGGTTACGTGTCACCAGCAGTTAAATCCAGGAGAGCCAAAATCAGCACTGTCAGGATCTGTGTGTTAGGAAGGAAGAGGGAGGAATAAGACAACGTAACTGAACCTCAATTAGGAGAAAGCTTAGTGGGTCTAGGATACATGTTTTAGAGTCAGACCTAGGACCAACTCCCAGTTCCACCATTTACTACATGGGCAGTACTTTCTTCTCTGAGCCTCAGTTTGCTCATCTGCAAAATTGGAGTAAAAATAGTATTTGCTTTTTGGGTTATCTTGAGAATTAAATGAGATAATGCATGTGGCAGAGACTTGCTAGGCACACAGCAAATCTGTTTCCTCTTTTTCTGGGGTCATCAATTTCTCAGCCTCATTTTATCCAGGTAAGTTCTGGTCAATGGAATGTAGGTGGAAGTGACATATGCTGTGTAGTCTAAGCCTCACCCCTGAAATCTCCCTGTGATCCATTACGTCCTCCCTTTCCTTATCTGCTAGGTGGGTGCAGAGGATTCAGGGCTCAAGGAAGGCAGAGCCACTATATGGAAGTAGTCTCAGTCCCTGAATGGCCGTGTGGAGCAGATCACTCCTCCCTTAGCTCCTGCCCACCTATATTGGATCATGGCTTAAACTACTGAGATTTTTAGTTTTTTATTAAAATATTTACTCTGTCCTGATTTATTCATCCTCATAAAGTGCATAGTAATTCCTCAGTAAATGTTAGCTATTATTATTGTTATTTGCTCCCTGACTGGAATGGATGAATGGGCAGTTCCAAGCCCACCATACTTAAACAAGGCTTAATATTACAAGTGCATTTGCCTTGCTAGAAGATTGACTCCTAAATCTTTGGATTTCCCCCCAGAAGAAATGAAATGATTCATTCCTTTATTCATTTCTCCAATCAATAAGCATTCACTTGGATGCCTACTACTTATATAGTTTGATCGGGTGCTAGAAAATGCAGAGATAACAGCACCATATTCATGGAATCTTCAGTTTCACAAAAAGAGACTGACACAAAACTAGTGTATCAGCATGAAAAATAAAAATGTATGCCTCAACTCTCACCTAGTCATTGAGAGTTGTGGCTTATGACACTTTGCTTTATAGGTCTGTAGGAAAGTTTTCTCACTTTCCTGGCAACTTTCGCCTTGGCTTTACATGCTCAGGGAATAAAGAAGGAGGAGGGTTAAGCAGGAACTCTTGTTTCACTGAAAACCAAATGTGTGTTTGTGTGGTGTCGCCCTGTGGCATCTTGCAGCCTCCCAGACCCTTCCTTCCTTTTTCTCTCCCTCCCCAGGACTGAGCTTCTGTGCACCATTGGATGCCTGCTCCTCCTGCATTGTGCTCATGTGTCCTGCTTTTTCAGGGCAGGCTTAACAATTGTGACAGTCCAGTGCTAGTTCTGTTCAACACTGCCACCTCCCCTTCCCGGAGCTCAGCTTTCTTATTTGTGAAATAGGCTGCTAGACTGGAACTCAGTCACCAAATATGCAGCATTTCCTTCCATCCGTGACAAACCACACTGATGTATCAAGGCACTCATTTTCCTGAGCCTGAGCCCACAGAAGCCATCAAAAACTTCCTCAATACAGACTTCCAAGCAGCTCCATCAATCAATTATTGTTGGCCCAAGGGCTAAATGATCTCCAGGCACCTTCGGTAACAATAATAATCATCTCTTACCCCCTTAGACTTGTTTTTTAACGCATTTTTAGATATTTAACCTGAAAAGCACCTTGAGGATGGCATAGTATCTGTTATTTTTATACCCTTCCCCCATTTTGCTTGGCTCTCAAGGAGAGCTCAATGCATATTTGAGAATTGAGAAGGAAGGCCCTACTCCTGCCCCTCTCTTCTGACTTTGCTTCTATTCCCTTACCAGTAGACTCTTTTTCCATCACAGGTACCAGTCTCATTAGAACTGCCTGTTTGACCTGGAATGCCATGACTGCATAGGTTCATCTAACCCATCCCTCTGCTTCCAATCAGGCTACTTTCACAGTCATTCCAGCACTGACAAGTGCTGAGTCTGTTGGAGAAGGACAGCTGTCAGGGCCAAGAGTCCTTTCTTATAATGCCTGCTGGTTAAACCAGTGCAGGTCTTTGGATCGGTTTGCTAATGACTAGTGGCCCAAAGGATTCCAAACCCTGACCTTGGATTTTTCCTTCTGAATATATCAGTAGGTCTGATTGTGTGCCAGACCGGCTCAGTGGCAAGACTTTGTAACTGTGCCTTTTCATTCATTATTATTTTTAGGGCAGATCTGTTTCTCATTGACTGGGGCTTGTAGGGCCCCTCCTTTGCCTTGTCATGCTTAGGGCAGTCCACTTGGCAGCCTTCCAAGGACCATGCTTGCCGGAGGTGCTGTCGCCTGCCTCTCCTGACTGGTGGGTACAGGCTTGGGCTAAGGCTGCCTTTGTTCTTTCACAGTGGGTTGCTTTTTCTTGGGCTTGGATGGCTCAGCAAAAGTTATTGGATGCTCTGCAGGGTGGGAGCCCCGAGCTGCACAGTTTATGTTGGAAACTGTGTACATTGTTCTGGGTTAATCTCATGGTGCCTGCATTTTCCCTTTTTTGTCTGACAGCCTGAATGGTATGGCATGGGAGTGGGGTGGGGAAGGGGTCATGCACAAGTCAAGGCAGTCTGTGTTGTATCATGGAAGGCTCATTCCCACCACGAGGGGAGAGGGGGTCAGTGAGGGTGCTGGTGAGACAACTGTTTAGAGTTAATTGTTAAAACTGTAAAGCCACCTCAAGCATAATCAGGGGAAGGGCGAAAGAGGAAGATATGATAAAAGGAAAACAAAGATCAGGGAAGTAGGAAAGAAGGTAAAAAAATGGGAGAAAATGTTTTTTTAATAGATCCCTCCTAGATCACTTTAGCCTTATCATTTGAGGTCCTATGGAATCTATTATATACACCAAATAATTCACCTCACATTGTATACAGGTTTCTGATCTAAATGCCTCTCTAGGCTCATGTTCTTCTCAGAGATTGTCCTCATCTTTGGCCTGAATTCCACTTCATGGTGAGTGACCAAAAGGGCTTTTCCATACTGTCTGCGTCTTCTAATCTTACGTCCTCAGGCTTTTCAATGTCTCCACTCCTGAGACTCTGGCCTCTCTTCACCCACACTATCTACCACAAAGTTGCCGATTTCCTTGGGGGGAAATAAAATCTACTTATAACAAAATCTCACAAATGCATAAAGTTCAGTAAGAGTTGGAGTGTAATGACGTTAACCTACAAATTCTGGCCACTGTCTTGCCTTTAGTTCTCTTTTGGCTTTGCCACCTTTCTCATAGATCTACCCTCCCCCTTCCCACATTTCCCACCGTGTGAAGCTGCCTTTTAACTCTCTCTTTCCCCCTCTGACACTACTTGACAGGGAATATTTCTTCAGTTTTCTGGAAAATTAATTTCCTTACATTTGGATAGCACTTTACAGTTTACAAGATGTGTTCACGAACCTCATTAAAAAGAAATCTTCACAACGATCCCATGAAATTCAGATATTAATTTAGTACCTGTTAGAACTAGGCCTTAAATCTAGGTTATGGGACCTCAAGCCCTGTGTCCATCTACCTCTCCGGAACAGCCAGGACCTTTTGTTGAGTGAGGAAGGTGAACTAGGAAGCTGGGTCTTTGAGAGTGAGTAGGGGATGAAAAGATCTGAGGAGGTAGAGACCAGGGCTGTGCTAAAAGTGAATCTCACAGGAAATGTCTCAGTTCAAGTCATCCATGTTTTCTCTTTCTCAAGCCTCAAGATTTGCCTGTTTACTTTCGTTTTCTGGTTCACTAACTGTAGCTTTTGACTACAGTTACTTTTTATTTATTCGTTTGTTCTGTAATTCGTCAGCTTTGGTGTCTACAGTATCTCAGGCAGCAGTGCGTCTTTTCCCTGAGCTTGTCGTGGAGCAGAGTGGGCCCCTGCACAGCCACAGGGCCAACCCTGCCCCTGGAGCCAGAGGCAGCCTTTCGGAGAATTCTAGCAACAGGAGGTAAATGGGCTTCTCCTCTGCAACAACCAACCTCCTGTTTTCACTGACACCCTCAGGCAAAGACTAAGGCCACATGTTTTTCTGTTAATAAACATAAAATTAGGGGAAGCCATGTTCTCATTCCAGAGGAACACTCCAAAGCTCTCCATCTTCCAAGAACGTCTCACGTGGAAGCCAGCTGCAGTGGTGGTTCAGCTGATGCACTCATCCCTCCTCTATGTGCTTTTCACACATGGCATCCATATACTGTGCTCGCTGGCTTCCCCTCCACCTCACTTGTTGGTCCCTCTCAGGCTTCCGTGAAGTTTTCTCCTCTTCATGCTGGAGGCTCCAGGGCTCAGTCTTTTGTCTTCTCTTCTCTAATGGCACTTGCTCCCTTAGTGACCTCATCCAATCTCATGCCTTTTAAACCACCTATATGTTGACAACCCCCGTATTTATCTCTCTACACCAAATCCAGGCTGGTGTAACCAACATTGCCACTTTGATGTTTAATAGATATACTAAGCTTAACAGTCCAACAGAAACTCGTAATCTTTCTTCACAAAACTTCTTTGCCTATAGTTTACTCCGCTCCAGTTGATGGCAACTTTACTTTTCCAGTTGCTTGGGTCAACAAACTTGGAGCCATCCTGGACACCTCTTTTCCCCCAATTCACATCTAATCCACTGGCTTGACATTAATCTAATTTAGAATCTCCAGCTTCTTATAACTCAACCACCAGTGTCATTTCCCAAACCTCTCTCCTTGTTTGTTACAACACTTTCTAACTGGTTTGCCTTGCTTTCCTCCCCTGATCCCTTACAGTCTATTCTCAGCATAGCTGCCAGAGGGTTCACTTTAAAACATGCATTGAATCATGTGCTATCCCTCTTCCCCTTAATGACATCCTGATACTCAGAGTAAAAGTCAAAGTCTACAATGGTGTAGTAAACTGATTGCATCCATGGCTGCCATTCTTCACCCCTCCTATCTGCCGCCTTGTTAAAACAACTCTACCGCTCTTCCTAGCAAGACATGGGGTCTATTTCCCCACCCTGAAACGACCAGCCCTGTGATTTGCTTTGGCAGAATGCAGTGTAAAGGAAAGTGTGGCACCTCTGAGCCTGGGCCCTTCTTGGAACCCTGCAGTACCCATGTAAACAAGCCCAGGCTAGACTGTGGGATGGTAAGAGACATGTGGTCTAGTCCCCGCCTTGCCGCATCTGGCAGCCAGCCAACAGTCATGAGAACAGACATGAGAACGAGGCTATCCTAGAATAGTTCAGCTGAGATAAGCCCAGCCTGGCCAAGATCATCAGAGCCTAGCTGAACTACGGACTGATGAGCAGTAGAAGAGTCTTATTGATTTGAACTGCTGGGTTTTTTGGTTGTTTAGTATGCCACATTTTTGTGGCCAAGAACTGATATGAATGCCTTACAAGGCCCTCTGTGATCTATACCCTTCTTTATTTGTCTGACTTCATCTTCTACTGCTTTTCGGGAGCTTTGTTTACCATGCTCCAGCCACAGTGACCTTGTTTTTCCTGAACTCCGCCAAGTATGTGTTGGCCTCGGAGCCTTTGCACTTGCTATTTCCTCTGTCTGGAATATTTTTCTCCACATATTCTCATGGCTACCCCCATAATTTCTTCTGCAACGTGCTTAAATAACACATCAGCAAGGGTGATATTCAAGATGTTTTTTTAAACTGACCAACCAGTACAGTCAAGGGCACAGAACAGAATCAGGTCCTGGTTGACCCCTGTTGAGCTAGGAATTCATCTTTTAATAGCTTTATTGTGGGGAATGTTCCAAAAGAGGGGCCAGGACAGACAATTCGGTAGAGAGGGCAATAGTAGAGGGCTCTAGGCCATGCTTTTTAAAGACTTGGTAAGAAAATATTTTAACATTTTAACAGAGAGAGCAGCTCTGCTTATCAGGAAGGTGTTCCTCCACCACCCTGCCCACCATCTCCCTCACCAGTGTGCTCTCTAGGCCCCTTGTTTTATTTACTATGTCTCCAAGCACTTTTATCACCATCTGATCGATAATATATTGGTTCCTGTACTTGTTTATTACATTTCACCCTTCTCCTCCCTCTAGAACAGTGCCAATCAATTGAAGTTTCTGTGATGATGGAAACGCTCTATTTCTGAGCTGTACGATAACAGTAGCCATGTGACAATCAAGCACAATACTATATCATCGGTGCTCAGAACAGAATCTGGCCTACAGGCTTTGTTGAACGAATAAATGGTCAAGCAAATAAATATGGCAAGTGAGGAGAGTAGTAGATTATAAGAGGGGGTGTCCACGTGAAATGTTTTAATGTTCATTGGAAGCTACGATCATGATAGGGGATGGTTTGGGGACATAGAAGATGAACTTCTCACCTACTCCTCTCAATCTGGCAGGATCTACCGAGTAGGGGAAGATTCCTCCTTTGCATTTATTTTTATCCTTTTCTAACCTATTGGCAAGTGGGCTGGGCAGAATAAAAGTTTTCCTTTGGCCTATACTTGCAGAATATCAGTGGGAGAAAGAGGAGCCCTGTGACACTGAGGCTTTGTTAGTCCCAGTCTTTAGGATGCCTGCGCGGAGCTCAGATGCTGCAGGATGACTCCCCTACGACACAGAGAGTCTACACTGAGGAAATGTTCTTCCCCTGGCTCTGGGCAGCTGAGAAGATCAGTGGGGAGATGAGCCACCAGCTGAGTCTCCAGCAGTGCTCAGCCAGCCACTCTGGTGACCTAGGGAACCAGTCCCAGGCCCACCTGTAGTCACTCATTCCCACCGCTGGTGTCTAGAGTCCTCAACCCTGTGACAACAACAGGTACTCTCGTATCCTTAGTGAACTATCCATCTGATTTGCTTGTGAAAGTCCTGGTTATACCTGTTGCCTCGGCATCCATTCTCTGTAGTGCCCCTTTCACTCTCAAAAGTGTCTGGATAAATTACAAAAGATGATAAATGATACTGTCATCCTACATTAGTGAGATTTTACTTCACATCAGGCATTGTTCTAAGCACTAAACATATTTTTTTCCTTTACATTTACACCTTGTTGCCCTTGGGGCAAATAGTACCTCCACTAACTCTAGAACCCAAGAAGCTGAAGGATTGGTCTGCTGTTCTGGGAACCAACAGGTTTAGACCTTGGCAGCAAGTGGGTAAATACGCACCAGGAGCCTCCTCCCATGGTCTTTCAGGAATGTGACTTGCACCAAGCACCTCTTCCCTCCTCCTGAGACATGTTTCCATTGGAGAGGAGGTCCTGCCAGGGAAAAGACTTTCCCGTGTCAGATAATGACTTCCCTCTCAAGCAATCGGTAGCATGACAATTTCCAGGGTGAAGGAACGGTATCTGCTGTTGTGGGACCATTTCCCACAGCCAGTAGAACAATACTCACATGTTGCCCTTATTTCATGAGAGCTGATGTTTCTCCCATGGGAGGATTTGAAACTCTTGGGAGGAGATGAAGCTTTCCAGGGTGAGGTCCAAAGAAAGCTAGGAGAGGCTCCAGTTCATTCCAAACCTGGTATCTTCTCAATTGACTCTGGGCATGTCAAGTCAAGGCAGAGGGCGAGATGAACAAACCAGAAGGCACCAACCTCAGTTCTGCGATTCAAAGTGGAATCAAATTAACTCATGGAGTTGGATGACTTCCAGATTGCTTATAAATGCCATGGAAAGGCAGTAGCAACACCATGGCTATATTCCCTCTTTTTTCACTTTTCTTTGGAGTCTTTTTAAAAGAGGCTTTCAGCTCAGTGTATCATTGAAAATGCTAACAATAGCTTACCATTGAATAGATCTTTATAATATATAAAATGTCTTTCACATCTATTATCTCAATGGGTCTGACATCAATCTTATGAAGTAGGCAAGTCTATAATAATAACTTTGTTTTAAAAGCAAGAACACTAAGGTTCAGTGAGGTTAAGTGATTTGCTCAAATTCACTTGTTATGATAATAATAAGTATCATTTATAGAGTGCTTAAGTGCTTTACATACATTACCCCATTTAACTCTCGAGGTAGAGATGTTACTTGCTCTAGGAACCCCTAGGCTGCAGGGAGGTGCCCACTCACAGTCAAGTCATCCAGCAGGGAAAAGTTGGAGCTGGGACAGGAACTGGGTCCCTATTTGAAGCCCAATTTGACTTGAAATCCTGTGCCCTTTCTAATATGCAGGGGTTTATGTTTCCAAAGTATTTTTTAAAATGAGAAGAATTGTCTTTTTGAGAAGTCTGAGACTTTTACTGGGCAAGAGGGTGGGTTAGAAGGAATCCCGGAGGCGAGACAGAAAGAGAAAGGTAGGTCTGAGAGGTGCAGCAAGGGGGCAGATGACGCTGTTGAGACTAGTCAGCATGGGACCTCACGGGGTCTGGTGTACAGCACACTGCATAAAGCAGGGACTACATTTCTCTTATTGCCCCCAGGACATGCTAGATGCTCGATGAATGAGCAGAAGAATGAATGGGTTTTAAATTCATAAAATAAATAAAATAAGATAAAAATTATTTTAATGGCTCGTCAATACCTGGATAAATATGGTATCACCCACTTACCAGGTACTTGGTTAAGGACTTCCTAAGTATTATCTTTTTTCCTTATGCAACCATCTCATCTCATCTCATTAGGCTATAAACATGAAATAAATTTACGTTTAAATCACTATTTTCAGAGGGCTTTGTTGACCAGATCTTGCGATTCCTTAATGATATGTTGGAAACAAACTATATTTTTGGGTCAATTTTTTTATTAAAAGCTCTATCTAGTTTCAGACTTTAAACTCAGATTCAAAACTCAAACTTTTCTCTTCTCCTTTCAGCATAATCTGCTTGGAGTGAAGCTGGGGGCTGGCAGGTCATGCTTTGGCTTTGAGATGTTTTTTTTCACTACCTGTATTTTAAGCCTCAATTCCCTTGGTAAGGGTAGGTACAGAAGCTGAGAGTTGAGGTAGAATCTTCTTCTACCTCAACCTGGCTGTTGGGTTGTGACCAAGTGTCCCAGCCCAGGCCTCATGGTGGTTTGGTCTGATTTTTCTGCTCCTGGACACTCTGCTAGTAGGGTGTAGCAAATACATGTAGTTTTCCTGAGGATGGGATGAGCAGTGTAAACACTTCACTTTTACTCCCTTCATCATCAAGGACCCCTCAGAATGGGGGCCTGTGCTTCCTATTTACTCTACTAGTGCTCCACATTCCTACCCCTTTCCAAGTGGCTTTGCCCCTTTTGACCACTCTGTAACTCCTGCTCCTTATTCTAACCCATGGCCTCCATCCAGTGGATCCTGAGGACCATTGAGATTATCTTTCTCATGCTCCAGTGGCTGTGAGAACTATGTAACTTGGTGGCCTCCTCCATCTTATTCCCAGGTACAGTCAGTCAGGGTCCCTTCCTACCCTACTGAAGCTCTCCAACAAGATTTCCTCCTTCAGATATCTCTAGAAATAAGTGGCACTAGTCTCTATGTTTATTTACATATCACAGCTTTAGGGTATACATGGCAGAGTCTCCCAAGAACTCCCTCATCATGCCCTGCTTAGCTCCTGTATCCTGTGGTAATACCTATGGCCTGGCAGATTCTGCATCTCAGCAAGAATCCAGACAGGCAACAAGATACCAGATTTCGCCTTCTTACAGGCATGCCTAGATCTATAAATGACTCTCTTAGAACTTCAGTGTTTCTCTTGGCTTTGGGGGGAGGACACCACCCCACCTTTCCCTTACCACTGAAGGTACACGAGGTTACACTCTTCCACTCAGACGTGCTCTTTATTTTCTTCCTCCTCCTTTCCTCCGCCCCCACTCTCCTCATTCTCTCTGTGTGTAGACCAAGGGGGATGATAAGAAGCAGTGCTATTGGTTGGCTCTAGCTAAGCTGGGTCTGCCTCCTCTTAGAAAGCCCTGGAGTGGGGTGGAGGGGACTGGGTCTAATTATTCAGGACCCACTCTCTCTTTTTAGTCAACTTTATTTGGGAATAATTTATATGAATCAAACGAACCCATTTTAAATGTACATTTAAGTGGGCATTTGAAAATATATATGCATGCATAGCTACCACCACAATCAAGATAGGAAACATTTTCATCATCTCAAAAAGTTCCCTATACCCTATCCTCATCTATCTTTTTAGCCCTCCTCCTCCCCACACCCCATGGCCTCTAGTTGCCTCTATGGGGCACTCAATATCCTATAGCATTTTTAAATAACTTTGTGATATTAATAGGTAATATTTTTATTTTCCAGCAGATAAAAAATAAGACTCACACTAAATTACATTTCCAAAGAAAGAGAGGAGTAAAGAATTAGCCTGGAAAGAAGATTAGAGTAAGAAATTATGAGACTACGTTGGAATGGGCTAGGGATATAAAGTAAATCTGGCCTTCCTGTGGCAGAGGAAGGCAAAGGCCCAATCTTACAGGTCCTTGGAGGCCATGCTAAGCAAATCTTTATAGTGCTAGAAATTAAAGCAATTACCTATGCCAAAATGATGTGTTGACAGGAAGAAGCTGCCACTGTGTGTGTGTGTGTATGTGTGTATGTAAGAGAGGAAGAAGAAGAAGAAGAAGAAGAAGAAGAAGAAGAAGAAGAAGAAGAAGAAGAAGAAGAAGAAGAAGAAGAAGAAGAGAGATTATGTATGGGTAGGCTGGCCATATATCTGTCATCCAAAAATATCTCTTATTGGCCTCTCAGCTGCCTGAAACTTCTTCTTCTTCTTCTTTTTTTTTTTTTTTTTACCATTGGCGAATTTATCCTTCATGTATAACTTAATGTATGCATGTGTGTTTTAATGAATGCAGGACTAGGAATCAGGGAAATTGAATCCCCGCCTTGATTCTCTCATGAAGAGCTGTTAATTGTGTCTATGTCATTTCTTTTCCCTATTTTTCATTTAGTCACTGGCAAGATGTGTAATAGTTGCCCTAATGGTGTAAAAGCTCATAAAAAAAGTAAGAGACATTTTACAGCCAGTCTTGTGTCCATTAGGCTGGGATTCGGTCCTCCTCTTTGCAATCTGCTTTCTTTTAGTACAGAGAAAGGCCAAATAGCTACTGCTGATTTATTATTTAAATAAAGAGCAAACAAATCTCAAATATGCAGGTGGTATCTACAATGATGCCTGGTTTTCCTTAAAAGACATTTATCTCTTGTCAGAGCAAGGAAGGAGATGAAAAGAAACTTCTAATTACAGAGAAATATGCTGAAAGGAACATTCTTATTTATTTATTTATTTTTTGCTGCGAAATTATGGGGCAGGAATTAGGTGACCTCTCTTACATCTTTTAGTATGTCATAAACATAGAAAATCAGAGAATTTAAAAAATACTTACACATACAAAAGGTTATTTATAGTATATGAATAAAGTATTAAAAAAAGAGAGAGAGACAAAATGAACATCTGCGCACTCACCACGCTCATGTGAAAAAGAGGTTAGTACCAGTAGGTCATTCAAAGCTCCATTAAGCTCTCACTGATACAATCCCTTTACCCCGCCCCAGACTTAACCACTATGGTGAATATTGTGTTTTTCCATTCAAGGGCTTGTTTTAAAACCACATATGATAATATCCCTTAACTTGTTCTAAGCCGACTCATGCTGAGTGTATCACTCTGCAACCTGCTTGTTATGTTCACTTTGACATTTGTGAGGTTTATCTATATGGATGCATGCAAACCTATTCCAGGTATTTACAATCCTATATGTGTGTAAGTATATTACAATTTGATTACCACTTTCCTGTTGGTGACAATATGGGTTGTTTTCCATTTTTATCATTAGAAATGCTGTTTTGAATATTCTTGTCTGTGTCTTCTGATGCATATGAGCACAAGTTTTTCTAGATTTTGAAATCTTGATTTTTTTCTAGATTTCTAGATAATGAAACTGCCAGGTTTCAGTGCATGACATATTCAACCTTAGTAGATAATGCTACACGGTGTTCCAGAGTGATAGTCCCAATTTAAACTTCTACCAACAATGTATAAGGGTTTCCATTGTTCTTCAGTCCCACCAACTCGGTATTCTCAGGCTTCTTAATATTTTCCAAACTGAAGAGTATAAAACAGTACCTCACTGTGATTTTACTAATGAGGTTGAGCATATTCTTATATGTTTATTTGCCATTTTTGTTTCCTCATCTATTATATACTTATCTATTTTTTTGTTGGGTTATCTGTTTTATTCTGATATGAGGAATTTAGAAGCTCCTTATTTCTTTTCTAAATAGTAATTCTTTATTGGTTACATATTGCAAATATTTATGCCAGTTTCCAGATTTTCTTTTTGTTTACTTTATGTTGCTTTTTCACAAACAGAAAGTCATTCTTTTCATTAAAGAACAAAATTTTTAATGTCAATATAGTTGAATTTATCAATCTTCTTTTATGGTTTGTATATAGAGCAAATTCTTCCCTAAACTGGTCATAAATGTATTCTCCAATATATTACTCTAAAATTTTATGTTTTGCTTTTCAACTTTGTGTCATAATCCATTTAGAACTGATTATGTTAGGAAGGAATTTCGTTTGATTCTTTTCCATGAGGATAACTCATAATTTCTGCACTATTTATTTACTAATCTCTTCTTTCCCACTAATTTGCAATGACACTCTCTGTTATATGTAAAGAGAAGCTACCTCCATACGCAGATCTGCTTCTGGGGTTTCTCCATTGAACTCTCCCTTAGTTTGTCTCTCCCTTTGCCAACATTGCTCGGTTTAATTTTAACGTTTTTATTATAACTCGATATATGGTAGAGCAATCCCTCCCTATTCTACATTCCTCTTCTTCTAAAGGACTTTTGGGAATTTCTTGGCCCTTTGTTTTTCCATTTAAATTTTATAATCATCTTGTCAAGGTCCATAAAAATCCTAATAGGATTTTAATTGGAATTGCATTAAATCTATGGAACCACTAAGGAGAATTGACATCTTTGTGATAATAATTCTTCCTTATCTATTTATTTAGCTCTTCTTTTAATAAAGCTTATAATTTTGTAATGTTCTCGCATCATTTAGAATTATCTGTATGTACTTTATATTTTTGAACACATTACAAATAACATGTTATGTATTTTGATCTATATAGCTGGTATATAAAATTCAATTTATTTTTTGCAATGGATTTTTTGTCAAATTTTCATCTATAAAGTCTGCTAAATTCTCTCATTACTTATAATGTTTTTCCTAGTTTTCCTTAGTTTTTTTTTTTTTTTATGTTGCCAATCATATCATATATGAAAACTTCCAGGAAAGATAAGGTTTATTGGAGCCTTGAGATAACAGACACTGCATGTGGTTTTATAAAGTATAGATTTTTGATCTTGACTCATTTGTAGGTTACCTTATACAAGCCTGACAGTTTTTTATTTACAGAACTCTTCAAAGTTTCCATCTATACTATCAACATATTACAGATAGAATCGAGTTTAAGGAAAGGTAAAAAAAAGCTTTGTCTTTGGTACACTTGGAAGGGCCCTAAGGGGTGATCTTACCTCACCTCATCACTTCATAGTTGAATACACTAACACCCAGAGAGATGAGTGATTTGTGAAAGTCACACAGCTAGCTAGAGGCTAAGCTTGGATGAGAACCATGTCTCATGATCCTTGAGCAGGATTCTTTCTGTTACTGCACTTATTCTTCGTCTTTCTCCTCCCAATAGGACTCTGGTATCCTCATCTTGTCCATTCACAGTGCCCTGTTGATCCTGCCTCCATTACAAACCCTGCATCTTTCAGATCAAAGTGTCCCATCCCATTTCCTCCATGTCCTACTTTTAGGAGTCCTACGAGGGTTTGGTGTTGAACCTAAAGAGCCATTGGTGAACTGAATATCAATGACTGTTCATGGCTCAGTCTGTTGCTCCTTGTCTAAAGTAGCTTGGATGTCTCACTCAAATGAACAACCAATCATAATGTTTTTAAGAGTTAAATTTATTGATATCTCACTATATGCCAGACACTGCGCTTAAGGATTTTATATAAATTATGCCATGGATATTGTGTGCATTATGTCATTATCTCATTTGAGTGATGAGTTCTAAGGGACGAGCTCAGTGAATGATATATTTGGAGACAAGTGGGGCTTTTCTGCCCTTTTTTTAGTGATATCACTCAGGCAGTAGCCTGACGCCTTGGGCGCGGGGCCAGCACATGAGAGGAGCCTGCCTCCTCTTTCAGCTTCTTCAGCTCTCTGTCTAGGGAGCCCTCTGTGCATATTGCAGAGGCCAAGCAATGGAAAGTGCTGCGTGGGTGGGATTACTAGAGCTGCTATCTGGACGAGATTCTCAGAGCTGGGACTGCTCACACGCCCTAGGTATTCCAGGGCTCTGAAACTCGTATGCCAATGAACTGGGACGCAATAGTCAGACTACAGGACGCCATGTGTGGCTTAAGTGAAGAAGTACCCGGACAAGAGGCCTTTGTTGTAGAATTTATCATGGTTTTCTAGCCATCAGCAGCTTGCCTTAGTACCCATTCCCCTGCTTGTCAGAGCAAAAAAAAAAAGAGAACAACTATTAAATAACAGTAACTGTAAGAAATAACTGTAAGAAAATAACTGTAAGAAAAAAATCAAAATTTCATAAACCCTCTGTAGTGCATTTATTGTAGCTATAGTTTGAAATGATTATTTTAGGGTTTATTTATATCTACAGTAAAAATCAAATATAGAAACACTATCATCTGCACAGCACTCTATGGTTTAAGAAGCAGCATATTATAGCAACTTTGACTTTCAAACTCAAATGTTTTGGGGGCTTGTCTCTCAGGTACAGGTCTTAAAAGCTGGGGTGCCAGATGTGGGTTTCAAACCCTTCATTCATCAGGGAGAAGCACGGAGTCGTCAGTTCTCTTTCAGTTGTGGGTGTAGTTTATGGCAACATTGTGTCTTGGCCTCGCCTATCTGCTTTGATGTGGGTTTTTCTTTTCTTTCTTTTTTTTTCATTCTCCCAATGTGTAAGAGTTACTTAGCTTAGAATAGCTTAGTTTTTGTTTTTCCTTTTCAGAGGAAATTTTTCCATATGTAGCTGTAGATTTGGTGTGTCTGTGGGAAGAGGTAAGTTCAGGATCTTCCTACATCGCCATCCTGAACTGGTCTCCTCTGGCAACTTTGAGAAGACGGGTGTGGGGGGAACTGAGATTCTAAGCAATTAAGTATATTTCTGAAGGTAGACGTTTGGGTGAAGTCCAAATACAATGATCCCTTTCAACCTACCTAATACTGCCATTACTTTGGGAATATCAAGCTGTGAATATTTAAAGGTTTCTTATGGTCCACTAAGAGTGGGTGATTTTATATTGAAAATAACTTAGTGCCCTTTGAGAGTATGACCAAAATTCCCAGGATGCTCTGCAGTGTCTTATTTCAAACAGTTACTAACAGGATCTAGTAGACAATGCCTGATCTTCTACTATATATGTACTAATTTCCTTTGTCCATCTTTTTATTATCTCATTCAAAACCATTTCCCTTTGTATGCATGTGTATGGTTTGGTAGAGTGAGACTATAAAGAAAAATTTATTAATTAAGTTGTTCAATAGATAGACAGTGGACCTGATAATCTGAGCCAACAAAACTTAAATCATCCACCGGGGCTTAAAAGTGTCTATTATCACCCCACTTTGTGTCAAGGATGAGCTAAGCTCATCACTCGAACTGAGAAACAGAACCGAGTGGAACGGTCCAAGTGGGTTAGGAATGTTTTAAATGGGATATTTAAGTTTTGGGTGTTTTTACTAAGAAGACAAGATTTTAGCTAGCTCAGCTTCCAGATGTGAGATATGTGATGCTGGAAGATCTATAAGAAGCCAGAGGAAGTGCCTGGACATTTATGTAAATCTGCCTAGATTGGATCATGGTTAGTTATCTTAGAATCTTAATTGTTATCTTAATATTGTAATATTTGACACTTTATAAAGTTCTTTGCTTCATTTGCTAGAATCTTCAGGGATCAGAAAATTATATTTTTAAGAAATAATAACTTTTATGCTGTTTATATATTTTTATTTTCCTTAGTTTTATCTAGAAACCAAGAGTAGATAGGATAAAAGGAGCCCCACCCCCTGCCAGCCCCCTTCATGCTTGTTCAATGTCTTCCTGGGGCCCAGATAGAATGGAATATTTTCTTAGGAACCCCCCTCTGCTCAAAACAGGATGACTTTTGTTTCAATAATGGGCTTATTCCCTGTAGTTCCTTCCCCAGAAGTACAGCTAGAGAATTTAGAGTGGAGAATTTCTGGTCCAGGATAAGCAACTTCGTGGTACAAATGTCTCCACTCTCACCTCCCTTGTCCATGGTGGACATCACCGAATGAGCACATCGTCCCGTTCAGCCTAGATGTGTGTAGGTAGTAACATAATTTTAATTTTACAGATGAAGAAACAGAAATTTAAAAATTAAATAACTTTCTTAAGTTTTTATGAAGCTGAAACCATTATTTTTCAGAGAATCACTACTAATTGATCAGAGTTGGCAGCTAATATGAAAAATATTAGCCATCCATGATCTAGTTCAACCTTATTTTTCATGACAGATAATAAGAGTCTAGAGAGTTTGAATAATATAGTAAAAATACTTTGCAAATTTGTAAAGAATGCTGAAGATGTTAATTGTTTTTATCAAGGACATAAGCCCAATTAATTTATAGCCATTTTCAAACTTCAGTGTGCATCAGAGTAAATTTGGAGGTCTATTAAATCAGATTGCTGGGCCCCACCTCAGAGTTTCTGATTCAGTAGGTTTAAGGGCGAGCCTAATAATTTTCATTTCTAATAAATTCCCATGTAGTATTATTGATCCTGTTGATTCACAAACCACACTGGTTTACAGCATACCTGAACTCAAATTTGATTACCATGAAATTTCTCTTCATTCTCTTTTGCATTGTTTTTAAGGCTAAAAAGATATTTTGTAAAATACAGTTTTTAAAAATCTATTATCTCTAGTGAATACACTTAAAGACATAAGAGAATCTAACTGGTTTTTGTGATGTTTTTCTGCTGCTGTATTTCATAAAATGTTTATGTTGATTAATGTAAATGTGCAGTCATTGGACAAGAGCCAGCACTGAGTTTAACGCTAATTGGAAGAAAAATCAAACCTAGATATATGGGAAAAGAAATAGTCAGAGGCCAGGATAAGGATAGAGTAGGTCACAGCAAGCTAGACAATATGAACCATTTGCAAAGGGATATATTTGACAAAACTTGACGTTTGGGAAGAAAGCGGAGAAATATGGGCACCAAAAAATAAGATAATACCTCAAGTGTTGATGACTTGCTCTGCAGTAGACCCATTCATTGTGCATGCAAAAAAATCAAACGAACTTCAGCTTAAATATTTGTAGGGCCACCACGTGAAATGGAAATCAGACTTTTCTAAGGAAGATTCAGAGAGCAGAAGCAGCACCAGTGGGCCGAGCTCTTTGGGGAGGCAAGTTCTGAAAAAGCTTTCTAACAACTGTATCTGAAGATGCGCTGGGCTGCCTTCAGAGCAGAGACTTCCCTAAGGCTGAAGTAGTCTAAGCAGAGTCAGGTGACCACTAGGAAAGGAATTCAAGCAACAAATGTGGAGGTTAGACTTGGAGACTTAGAAACTATATTAGTCTGAATTTTCTTGGGACGAAGGGAACTCAAGAACACTCTAATTTAAAATGAGAATAAAAATGAGGTGGCAGACAAGGTGAGAATGACTTCACTGGTGTTTATAAAGAAGCTGTGAGTTGGACTCACACAGGAACCAGCTCAACTAGCAGTCCCACACTTTCTTGCTGCGCCCTACCCTCTGAGACACAGTCTGTCATCTGTAGAGTGAGTGCAGAAACAGCTGCCTCTGAAGAGTCCTAGTGAGCATTCAATGGTATGTCACATGGAAATTGTTCCTGATACACAGTAGGAGTTTAATCAATGTTCATTATCTTCCCCTCCTTCTTCTTTGTTAAGGTAGAGAAAACATGACCCAAGGAAAGGCTGATTTTAGAAAATCCCAAACTATGAGGTCTTAAGATCTGTCTCTGAGGAATACTTTCATAGAGACGAAGTTGAACTTTGTATCTTTATCTATGCTTGTCTATATTTCCTTCCCTGGACCTGAGATTTCCGAGATCTCTCACTCACTTGAATGGCAGTTTCTTGAATTATCACAATGGCCTGATTTTAAACCAGCGAGAATCAGTGAGTACTGATGAGTCATACAGAAAAAAGGAGAGGATTCAGGTCTCAAGATCCAAAAGGATACCTGCTCTCCTAAGGCTCTGACGGCAACTGTGAGCATTCATGGCAGCATAGAACCTGGCAGCACAGAACCTCCCAGCAATGGTCAAGGCACACAGAAATTAGAGCAAAAGTTGAGACAAATAGTTTATTCAGATCAGAAGCTTATACATACTGGTTGGATCTGGGTTTGGGAAGGAGAGTGTTTTATTCAGCTTTTACCCAAGGATCTAGACATCACTGAGCTTGTCTTAGATACTTTGTTAACATAAGTACTTTCTGAAATTGTGTGTATAGATGAGTTGTGCTATCCATCACATGTTATTAGGCTAGGAAAGGGGGGATTATGAAAAATTTGTTTTCAAAAAGGGCATTGAATCTGATAAGATAGAGAATTATTGAGCTGAACGAATAGTGCCTGAAGGTTCGTTGGCTGCACTTAGTCATGGTGGGGAGGAGGGGCCTGATCAAACCGAAGAGAGGGGCATCTGTTTCTTAATTGAGGAGACAATTTCTTTCTTCACTGCTCTAAACAGATGGGGCTTGCAGCCACCTTGTGACTATCAGGGGACAAAGCTACACACTGAAGTTTCCTGAGCAGTGGGGTCCCAATTCTGAAACACACATCTGGAGCCTGCCTTGTGTATGGACTTCAGTATGTGAGATAATATAATTCTTAATTATTTAAGCCAGTTTTAATTGTTTCTTAGACTCAAAGCCAAATGCATTCTAACTGTAAAGAGTGAGATGAGAGACTACTGGCTGTCATCATAATCTCCTCTAAACCATTTGATTTTTTAAAAAACGTATACTTGTATTATTGTCAAAATTTTGTTAAAATCAAATTTTAATAGATCCTTATTTTTTTCATAAGGGTCAAGGACCAGTGATATAGATATTAATCTTTTTTTTTATGCTTCATAAAAACTGAGAGGAGCTTGGGTTCTTAAAATTTCAAAGACTAAATCAACCGGTTTATTTAATCGGTTCAGTTTTTTTAAAAAATAGAGTTAAATCTGTAAAAATTTAAATCTTTTCATGATCACAAGGGTAAACAACAGTTTAAATGGCTCCATTATTTCACGTTCCTATCAGTCATAATGCAGTTAGGATATTATAACGTTAGAATTTAGTAACTAGTAATATTGTACCAAAACGTGATTAATACATTGTGCAGCCAGAACTCAGAAGCAATTTTTAATCCTATAAATAGCAAGACTCTGCACAAAAGAGGGTCATATTCCTGGCAAACGAGTCACAGCTAACATTCATCACTGACTAATGTTCATCAGCGTTTAACACATTAATGGACTGTCTTTCTGTGGGCTCTTCTTAACTTACAGTTCTTTGTGGTACCGTAGAAACAGCATGTTCTTTCAGGCCAAACTCAGGCTGAAATCCCAACTTGGATACTTACTAACCCGGTAGCTTTAGTCAAGTTACTTGATATTTGGAAGCTTCAATTTCTTCAACTTTTATATTTAAAACCAAACTCTTCCATTAGATTGCTGTGTAGATAGAATTTATATCTAACCATGTGCCTGCCTTCACATAGTAAGTAATCAATACATGTTATTTTTCTTTCTCCTAATTTTCCTCATTAGAACCTCAATGATCAGAATAGAAGAGGGAACCTAATTATGACCTGAGTGAAAGGATATTCAGAAAAGTCTGTGAATACCTGGTAAGCTGGTAAGACTGGCCTTCAGAAACCTGTTTGCATGACTCTATGAAGCCTCCTGGGAAAGAAGGTAAGCTTTGTGCCACTGGATCAGACACAGTAGAGCATGTTTGGGGTACTTACAGGACTAGACAGCAGCAGTCAGAAGCTGGACAGAACATACCTCTGAAAAGGGGGTTGAGGGGCTGGGAGACCCCCCTCACACACATAGAGCTCATTGTCAGAGGGGAAAGGTGATACAGTCAATGCTGATCTTGGTTTTGTTTTGTTTTGTTTTCCCAGTCACTGTCTGAAGCCTGTAAGAACAAAAACAGTTTTTACTGTTTTAAAGTCTCTAACTCATTTGGAGATGGGTATGCTGCTCATGGTCACCTTAAACAAACTGCAGGACAAAGAGGTTGAAGTCATTCTCTGTCCTCTGCGTCCCTCCTCATACTTCTCCCACAGGACAGCTCTGGCACCTGAAGAGCTCAGAGGATTTTTAGTGAGGCCAGTGGAGCTATGGGGGCTCAACGTAGTGGCTGACCTCCTGGGGTGCTGTCTACCTGGCAAAGCAGCAGAACTGACTGTGATGCACAGAATATAGGGAGCAGCCACCTCTGGGAGCAAAAAGGAGGGCCCACGTGTTCAGCTACATGTGTGAGACACAGGCCCCCAGACTACACCTAGGTGAGGCTTGAGATTATTGTATCACATTGAGGGGGCATGGAGCTATCCACAGAACAATATTTGAAAATCATTGCAACTCAAAATTAAAAATAATTATTTGTGGGAGCATATACATTATATAGCAATAAGATATACCCCTGAAGCTCATTTATTTTATGATTGCATGTACTTTTTACCACCTGGAAATTCTAAAAAGCAAAGTGTTGAACAATCATACCTAACTGAAAGAAAAAATGAAATGAACCATTGTTAGTTTGGCGGTGAGGTGTCTGCTCAGGTAGACAATGTGGACAAGGATTCCGAGTCACATCTTGGCCATCACAACCACGCTTATTCACAGTAATAATCTCTAGTCATTCATTGAGCACGTGCTTCATGCCAAGCTCTGGGTTGTGTATTTGGAACATAATATGTCATTTATACTTTTCTGTTTAGAACTGCAGCTACCTGGGGTGGTTATGATTATCCCCTGGTTTAGATAGGGTTCCAAGGGTTTCCATGACTTAAGTCACTTGGCTTAAGTAGATGAGTTGAGATTTAAACCTAGGTCTTTCCAGCTATAAACCTATGCTCTAAACCATTCTCTAGAATTTCTCACCTGTTTTATGATCATGTTTAATTCTAATTAAAATGTTGATAACCAGGCCCATGCCTAGGTCCTTAAACTGGCATCATTGGCACCACCTGGGAACTTGTTTGAAATAAAGCAGCCCAGGTCCCACCTCAAACCCACCTAGTCAAAATTTGCATTTTAAAAAGATCCCCAGGCAATTTGCATACATATTAAAGTCTGGGAATTACGACCCTGCAGCTATGCTCACCTTCCCTGCCCAGGTAACTTTCAACTATATTCGTTAGTATTAGTCCATTGTCTAAGGTCCTCTCACAGCTTTGAGGAAGGACTAGCTAATGCAAAATGTATTCATTTATCTCTCTGACTGGATTCATATAATATCAAAATTGCGCAATTCAGGCAGGCCAATTGCCTGATACCATGATTACCCCAAAGACTGTTTAAGAAAAAGTCTACAATTAAACAGAAATGACCTCATTCACAAAGGTTGCGTGAATAACTACAGCCAGCATTTGTTTTTAAGACAGGCCCGAAAGTCCATTTCATGCCTATCCCGCCCTCCACCACCACAAAGTTAACTCAGTGTGAAGTCAGGCTTGCACCAGCTGGTCGCTGCCTATTTGTCTAAGGAAAGAATTCCAGGATAGATCATAGTTGTAAGAGAGTGAGTTTTCAAGGGGCCTAGAAATATTAAGCTTTGAATCATTCTTTACAAAATCCAAAACAAAAAGCTGTGTGTTACTGAGCATCTAAAGAGTTTGTGGTAATTTTGAAAGAAGTCTTTTTTTTTTTTCCATTGTTGTTCCTGGCACCTGGGACTCTTATTACCTCAGAACATTGTGAGGGAAAACGTGAGTTAATTTGTTCCTAAGATGACAACCCATGTGACATCTACGGTATGTGCTTTGCAAAACAGTTCAAAGGCTTGGTTTAAAACCTTTCCTGGATGAGAGGGAAGGAAACCAATTACCAGAGAATGGTAGTAATAATTAAGACAATGTTATGATTCCCTAAAAAAAGCCTGGGTTATGAACAATGAACACTGTGGCATATAAATTACCTGAGAGCAGAGTTTAATGATGTGTTCTTTCTTATTAATTGCTCGTTTGGTGACATGGTCTGTAAAAGTTGTATTTTAAAAGAAACAAAAGAAGTCCACAGTCTCATCGTGGTCTTGGCAAGCATCACACATTGCTAAATTTTATGACCTTGGAGTGTCTTTACCTAACCCAGCATTTATCAACATGAACTATAATTTGGTTTTATATTTTATATATTTTTGTATGATAACCATGAAATACGATTCCATATGGAATTTCCATAACTCTAAATGGTCTTCTATTAAATAGCATAAGTTAAACTTTATAATTTAGCACACTGATTATGTTCACTTATTCATGTAAAATGTTCCCATCTTTGATATTATCTCTTCTAAATCAAACCCAAAATAAAATTGATTTTGTCTGGATTCATATATTTTGGGCCACAGACTGGGTTTACATGCAGCTGCTGAAGCAGACTGCAGCGAGCTAGATATGATCATTCTGGCCATCTTCCCAAACAATCCCAATCACGGAGTCTAAATGCCAGATTCACGGAGTCTAAGTGCCAGATGGAATGGTACCGTGGCCGCAATGATGGGATCACAGCTCAATCAATCAGAGAGTGTAACTGACATCTTTCCAGCTTCACCAGCTGGTGGGTGAGAAAAAGTATTAACATTTACAATACTGTTTCCTAAATTTCAATAGCTCTGGGCCTCCCCCGCCTGTTTACATAGGTAGACCACTTCTCTTTAGAGATACCCATGCTTAAATATTTCCGAGTCTTTCTAGGAAAGCTTATAGGTATAGACAAAGTTCCCTGGTTACCACCAGGTTTTAGTTCTGAGAAAGCCTACTCTTTCTTCAAGAGATTTTCAGAGAAAGTTTAAGGCTTTTGTTCCATAGAGGAGTCTGAGAGTGGCTTGGTGCTTTTCTTGTAGTAACTGCTGTTCCCCTGCCCCAAACTTTTACTACAAGGGAGGTTTTCTCTAGTCTCTTGCCTTGTCCTCATCTCTCATGAGAACACTCGGTGAGGTCTACAGGGAAAAATCTGCTATTGCGTCTGCAGCTACTAGGGGTTCTGTAATCTAATGCTACCTCATACTTGGCCTTATACAATTTGTTAAAAATTTTAACTTAACTAGCTTTTTCTTACTAACTTATGTGGTATTGAGCATCTGCTCCAGGTAAGCAACCTCTTAAATTCCATTTCTTCTTGGAGGCACCTGTCTTTTCTTACGTTTCAGGGTAATTGGTTGCCTTGGACTTAGCAGTTTGATGGGTTCAAGAGGAGTTATGATTCTGTAGATTGTCCAGTTTTTTCTTGTTGTACGTGCAGAAGTGACTCTTCAGTTTTCTATATACTCTTGATGGCTTTAAGAGGAATTATGATTCTGTAGATTATCCAGGTTTTTCTTCTAAGTGCAGGAATGACTCTCAAGTTTTCTACATCCTAAATAAAAAGGAGGTTATATTTTATCCCAAATGCAGTTGGACTCCATATGAAGGGCTTAAGCAGAAGGTCAATTAGACTGGATTTATATTTTTAAAAGATTACATTTCATAGTTATTGGACATCTGCTATAGGTCAAAGACTGGAGTTTCCAAGATAAATTTTAAAATAGCAAGAAAAATGTCTTCACATAGTTCATAATCATGCAGATAAGTTTTACTGACTATAAAAAATAACTAAAAAACATTTCAATGCAAGAGCTCTAAGTGAATGTTCAAGCAGAGAGTTCTGGAATAAGTAAGAAGAGACAATATAATTTTGGTACATAGGGATAGTTATGGTAGAAAAGGACATTTGAATCGTATCTTGAAATTTAAGTAGGCTATGATTTGTTTCAGAAAACCTTGAGTAAGATGAATATCCAAGGCTTTCCTGTAACTTGCTTTCTAAATAAAATTATTTTAATTTCTTATCATTTATTTCTAGATAAAAATTAGTTGCTAAGAAAGGAAAGAAAACATTTAGGTTTACCAACCAGCCAGTATCATCACCACCACCAACTAATATCTTTCTTCTTATCAAAAAGGAGTTTCTAGTCCTTGATATCTATGAATGATAGCTAGTTTGTTGACATCGAACAACAGGAGTAATAAAGAACAACTCTAGAGGTTTATGATTGTGTATTGTTGAACTTCCTAAACTGGCTTACTATTATTATTCCCTTGAATGCTTTTACAATGGAGCTCTCAGGGCTTGGTATCTAAAGTCTCAGCTTCATGCTGTGGAGGTCAGGATTGTGTACTTTTGTAAAGCTCTTAAGAGGAATCTGGAGATCAGTTGTGTATGACAAGTGGATTGTGTCTCATATTTACAATTTTTAAAAATCTTAGTTTGGATTCCTTCAAAAGCACATTCTGAGGCAAAGACTTGATTGCAGACTGTTTATTTGGGAGGTGATCCTAGGAAGCATAAATGAGGAAGTGGGGAAAATAAAACAGAAAGGGAAGAAATCAATAAAGCATGATTCAATGAGCTCTTTGCCCCTTTGGGCATGTGGGTCTTAACCCCACGGGCACTTTCTGAAGAGCCCAGACACAGTCCTTTCTGTGAGGTCTGCCTCTGGGCAGCCAGGCAACTCAGTTTGTTTGCCGTATTTTAACCACTGTATTCCTGTTTTCAGGGGGTGACCCCCTGACCTGAAGGCCACCAACCTATAACCTATCTAGTGTCCTATGGGATAAAAGATAAGCCCAGTTGACCAAATTCTCTCAGAAGAACAAGGCGCTTGGTAGGGATGTTTGAAACTGGGTCAGATGCCATGAATTATAGGTGATCAGCAAGCACATTGAAGCATGAGAGAATAAAGATACCACTGGTGAGACATGGAAAGGACGGCCAGTCTCTCAAGCTTTCTAAGGTAGCGATGACTTTTCTGTTTTTGTTCCCATGAGACACAACTGAATAACTATACCTATTCATCTTGAGACTAAGTTGTCACCTGTTCTTGGGGACTGGTACAGATGTATCCTTCTAAAAAAGAACAAATCAAAACAAGACCTCCCATTACTTGTGGTAACTTGAGTGGGTCAAAAGGGTCTTGACTTAAACGATTAAGGAAAGTAGCTGCAGAGCCACAGATGGAAAACAGGGCACGAAATGATCTCACAGTCCACAGCTTTAAAAATCTGGGAGCAGATAATCAGAGTTGATTGTAATATAATTATGATGATTAGTTCTAAGTAAGAGCACTTTTTCTTTCACAGAACTGTTAACCCTGTAGTCAATATAAACTAATCATAAAATTTTTATGCTCAAATGCAGACTGTATAGAGAGCAGAGCTTATTTTCATAGAATTCTTCTAATGTATTTCCAGAAACCCGAGCCAGTCATATGGATTGTTTTTTATGTATGCATATTTTCTTATTCCTTATATAACTAATTCAAGGGGAAAATATATTCAAATGATTGTTCTTTTTAGGATATACAACGAATAGAAGCGTGGTGTGTTTATTAGACTGGGTCTGGTAGTCAGTTTCTCACAGCCAGTCATTAATACCCAGGTAATCCTCTGGTCACAGCTCATCTTTGGAGCAGAGAGCTTGGCCTGCTGCAGCTGCCTCAGGGCAAATTCTGTCTTTAGATGAGCTTGCTGCTCTTGCTGAAGTCAGTGGGAAAGGCACCCATCCATGCACGTGGAAAACTAGGTTTTCCGGAACTTTTTTTTTTACAAAGAGTAGCTTTCCAGGGGTAAGAGTAGTACAGAATGGGATCGACAGAAAGGATGGAGATTTTTAATGACTTGATAGTCTGGATTTTTATTATATTTATCTTAACAAATATTTATCACTTTGTGTTTAGCATTGTTCTCATCATTATTCACTGATAAAGAGAAATGTAAGACCATAATTTTCCTCAGAAAGTCTACACTAGAATTGCATGATTAAATATGAAACAAATCAACGTTTCTATGGCACTACATAATTTACAAATTGCTTATATGCATGAGTGTATTATATATGAATATATGTTATAGATAATACATACATATCTATATATACACCTATATTTGTATCCATCTCTTCTCTTATTTAATTCTCACAACCCTTTAGGGTAAGTTATGCCATTTTACAGGCATAAAAACATAAGTCAAGCAAACTTGCTCAAAACCCCTGGTGTGCTATTCCACACTATGTAATCAAATTTGTGTATGTGTTCATCTTCCCCAGTGGACCAAGAGCTGTTGAACCTGGACAGTGTCCTCTTCACCTTTATATCGCTAGCACATAGCAGTGGTTGATCATTATTAAATCTCAGCCCCTGGTCTCCAGGTTACCTACATTGTCACAGAACAAATGTTCTCCAGGCTTCCTGAGGCTGCTCATCAAGTCATCTCTCCTAGTGCCTAGAGGTCCCAATGCCCCCAGCTGTGCTGCATTTCTCAGATCCTAGATCAGTGTGCTCTGCCTAGGTTTCCTCTGTTCCTCCACCATTATTCCCTTAACTTTTCGCCTGCGAACTACCTGCTAGATGCAGAAGGCTTCAGCTCTCTCAAAGACCATCGGCAGGTTTCCCAATAAGTCCAGCTCATCAGAGCTGAGGAACACAGGACAACAGTAACTAAAAATTCTGAGATCAGTTTATAGATCAGTTTCTATATTCATTTCTTTATACACATTCTTTCATTTATACTTCACAAGAACCTACATATTATTAAAAAGAGAAAATAGGTCTAATAGAAGTGGTGATTTGCCCAAGATGACACAGAGCTGAGCTGGGATTTGAAGCCAGATCTCTCTGATTCCTGTGTCCTCAACCATTAAGAATAAATGGACTGCTTATGTTCCTGGATGCCCTTGATAAAGGGTCTGCCTTGCTTTGGAATATTAAATAGGATGTTTAGAGAATGTCAATAAATCTGTCTAAGAGCAAGATAGTGGAGAGGACTTTGCAATTATTCATTTTCTTTCTTTCTTCCTTTCTTTTTTTTCCCCACACCCTCCTCCAGATTGTGAGTTCCATAAATCTGGGACTGGACTTTATTTGTTGCTGCCTTATGCTGAGCACATTGCCAGGAACAAAGTAGGTGCTCTAAAAATGCTTGATGAATGAATAAACGAATAGAGGAATGTCCTAGCCCATATGCAGTTTGTTCTTAAGCTTATGGCCTTTCAGTGCTGATGTCCCATTAAACCTTGTATGTGACATACTAACCACCATGATTTCTTCTGTGATACAATCTCATTTCCTCAGCCACTGGGTATAGAGCTTTTCTCCAAAAGAAAATAATTTTAAAAATAGCTATCACACATCTGATAATGAAAAAGGAGGGACTACACTTTTGAGGGCAGCACATAGAATTATTTTGGTGACATTCATGTAGCCTTTACCAGAACTTTAAACAAGACGTCGAAGGAGGTAATGTAGGGAGGGGACAAGAGAACTAAATGTCAAGTCAAGCTATGTTCATAGACTGCCATGTGCTCATCAGCCCTATGTCCAGACCAGTTAGACGAAAGGCTTTGTGGAGGGAGAAGGCATCAAGCTCTTTAACTCTGGAAAGTAAGGTGTGTGGGGCAGAAGGAGTCATGCCCAGGGTATATAGTTAGGCAGCATGAACTTTCTGTGGTCTCCACAGACATCAACAATAGGGCTTATTTTCAGTGACTAGGTCAGAACTATATGGACTGTGGAGAGTAAGGGATAAATCTTATGACTTGAGTAGCAAGGTGAGATGAATGGCCTTGCAAAAGACAAATAATTCTTTACATTCCAATAAAAGTAGGTATGTATGAAATATTCACATTTACAGTGTGCTTTACTGTGTGCCTCGCTCAGTGCCAAGTGCTTTCAGTATAAGTACCTACCATGTTTTTAGCATATCTTATGTGCCAAGCAGGGTGCTAAGTGCTATAGGAACACACCTATTTATCTTGTACTTGGGAGAGCATGCTTGAGCCTGCACTTTTACATATCTTATTAGAACCCTGCAGGACACAAACTATTGTTTTATATTTTTGTACATAAAGAAACTAGGGCTCAGAATGGTTAAATAACTTGCCCAGAATATCAAAATCAATTAAGTGAAAAAGTTAGAATTTCCTCTCCGGGTAGTGAGCCTGTGATCTTTCCAGGACACCTACTATAATTTGCTTGAGAGCAGAGGGCACATCTTTTTTCTCATCTTTATGCACCAAATATTAGAAACATAGCAACTGTGTTTCTGCCACAATGAAGACGAGCACGGTTAAGAACTGGGTGTGCGACTCTTTGCTAACAATGTAGCTTTACTTTCAAGATGAATTCCTCAGCTCTAGCCACATTTCATTGGCACTTTGGATTTCCTGTTAGGTCCAGAGCTCATTAATCCTATTTGCCTTGCTTTCTCTTGCAGTAGCCACCTTTCAGGAATCTGTTTGGAGTCACACTGGTACTTAAGACAGTTTGTGGTCTTGAGGTTTGAAATTCCCTGAGCAGCCAGTTGGGGACAGTTCTTAAAGGTAGTTAGCTCAGTTAACCTCCTTGTTCTCTAAAGTCTCTAGAGCTTGGCAGGAGAAGCTGTGGAAAGTGTGAGGTAAGGAATTGAATTCATCCTGCTCAACAGTCATCAGTCAGCAGGATGAAGTGCTTTCTGACAGAGCGAGCTGGCTGCCTTCTGTGTACAGAATAGCGCTATTGCCTGGGGTTATGTCAGGAAGCCGGTGTGCAGTTCTAGCCATTACCTCACTGTCCCTCGTGAGATTCATGGGTCCTAGAAAGAGCACAGGAGCTGGTGGAAGTGCTCCAGCTCAGCACACCTGCCCCCAGGTCAAGGGGCCAGGACACAGCCCTGGGAGCTCTGACAGTAGTGTCACAAATCAGGACACCTGGCTATCTTAGGGGAGACTGAAGCTCTAGCCTGGTGCCTGTGTAGCACCTTTATGAGCTGGCCCTAGGAAGGCACATCTCTCATGGAGCAATCGCACATATTTATTGATGTGGAAACACTGATCTCATTGTTTTTTAAATAACAGACTGTCTTGATAATTCGATAAATTCCAGGCATTTGCAGCTGGCTCCCAGAAATCAGGAGAAGGAAGCTACCTTCATCTTAAGGTCTCTAATAAGAACTTGACATTACAGAACACTTTTCTGAAAGAACCTCAGAGCCTTAATGTAATTCATCCTACCCTTAATTTACAGGTGGGAAAATGGAAGCATCAATTAAGCAACTTGCCTGTGGCACCAGGGTAAGTCTGAGGGGGGAGGGTGGGGAAGGTAGAGCCTAGACAGAGAGTTTATACTGAAACTCTGTACTTTCTGCTCAATTTTGCTATGAATCTAAAACTGCTTTAAAAACTAAAATTTATTATTATAAAAAAGGGTTGAATCTGCACCTAGCCACTCTGATTTCTCCCTAGGCAACCCCTTTTTTGTTTGAGTGACTGAAGATGCCAGGTCCTAGGATATTCATAACCTGCAAGCAATCTTTATTCTCCCAGCTCTGCTAACAAACCTAATTGATTTGCATTCATTTTTTAAAAAGTAATATAGTAACTTTCTTTTCAGCAACAACTAGAAAGACCGAGGTAGCTTTCTGTATTGACTGTCTGGTACTGTGCTGGGTTGCAGGGGTGAGGTGTAGAGAATGTAATTTTGAAAGTACCTACATAATATGCTAGGCTAATAGTTTATCCATTGCATCATACTGTTTTCCTCAATGTAAAGAATAATTTCCAATTTGGTTTCAGTTTTTAAATTCGGATTGCTATATAATGTGTTGAATTAAAGTGCAACATATGTACCAACTATATTTTCTTTTTTTCTCTCTTACTTCACTGACTGTTCCTTCTCAAGTCTCCTGGCCTAGATCCTCTTCATCTCCCAGACCTTTTAGCACAGGAGTGCCTGAGGGCTCAACCCTTGCTCCTCTTTCCCTCTTTAACCAAAATCGCTACCTTGGTGATCTCACTCGGTCTCATGGCTTAAAGTAGCTTTTCAAACATAAGCCTTCATTCTGGACCTCTCTCTTGAACGTCAGACTTGCCTGGCTGACATCTTCAACTCAGCATCTCAGAGAAAGAACTTCTGACTGCCTCCCACAAATCTGTTCTATTCGCAGGCATCCCATATCTTTGATGGTAACTTTATCTTTAAGGGTTCAGATTAAAATTTTGAAGTTACTCTGGACTCCTGCTTTTCTCTCTCACTACTCATAGCACCAGTCAGGAAATCCTATTGGCCTCTAGCATCAAAGTATATCTATAATCTAACCACTTTCTCCCACCGCCATTGCTACCACTGTGGTCTGAGCCAGCATCATCTCCAACCTGGATTCCTGCAAGAGTATCCTTATTCTTCTCCCTTGAGTCTATTCTTAACATGGCAGTCAAAGGTGTTATCTTAAAATATTAAGTCAAGTTATCT
>NW_011889035.1:821375-826248 GCF_000151845.1 Pteropus vampyrus | reverse complement strand
GGGAACAGGCAGGGCCTCTGCATCCAGAGGCCATGGAAGCATGGACCAGAGGAAGATCCCAAGACACCCAAACTTTTACAACTCTACCTCTGTCTTCTCATGCCTCAGAGAGCATGTAGGACTCATAATTCTGGGGCCCAGACTCCAATATGGCAGATGTCAAGAAGATTAAGGAATGCGAAAAGGTAAGTCACAGCATTTAGTAAGAGATGGTCGCTGGGAACCCTAAACAGAATGAGGTACCAGTATATTTAGAACAAAAGTTAAATTTTAGGATTCATCCACAGAATCTGAAAGATCAGGATCAGGATCAGTGGGTTTAAAGTTTAGACTCTAAACTACTAGCGTAGAGGCTTGGAGGTATAGCAAAAGGGAGCTAGTATGCAGGGGAAAAAAAAGATAGTCCTCAATGTAAAGGCTAATGTAAGCTGGCCTCTTACTCATGTATGTCCCTGTTAAAAAAAAATGTTTGTCAAGCAGGAAGGAACTCCTTGGGGGCGAGGCACAGGGTGTGCACTTGAGAGAGGAGAGAGGCTCTGGAGTTTCGGAAGGCTGTGAGGAGGTGGGGAGGTGAGAAGGGAGGAGAAGAGAGCACTGTCCGAGACCTCTTCAGAAATGCACTTCGCCTCCCATAGCCTCGCTCCCTTGGGCTGGGATAAGGATATCCCTCTTCTGTGCACTCATTCTAGTTCTGTGATGCCAGCAAAGCAACCAGGGAGGGAGAAGAAAACTTTCTTTTTAAAGTTTTCTCTCTTTTTTAAAAAAAGTTTTTTAAGTGAACTTGTTTATTTGTATTTGTTGTATTTACTTGTATGAGAAAGATGTAATGTTATTTGGTGTTCTTCATTAAAATCAGCCCACGAATTATCTGTCCCATCCTGTCCCATGTAATTATTAGGCAATGAAGTCACTTCATGACATTTTCCAAAAGGGTGTCTTAGTTACTTGTGTTTTAATATAACTTTAATATTCCTTGAAAATATATGACATGGCACACTTAAATAATCAAATAACACCATATTTTATAAATAGTTATACATTATAACATATTACAGGAAGTCTAAGATGGGAGAAAATTAGATCTCTTCAACGTCAACTTGTAAACACAATAGAGAAGTGTTTATATAATACTTTGACCATAAAAACATCAGAAATTGCTATGAAAGTAAAACCCACTCATATCACTGTTTCATAATACTTTATCCCCTACATTTCTGTGAATAAAGCCCTGGCTTCCTGCCCTCAGCTGAGTAGTTTTCACAGACACTTTTTTGGGAAATGTCATAATGTACCTTCGCTGTCCAATAATTACACAGAGCAGGATGGACAGAGATTTGTGGGCTGATTTTAATGTAGAATACATAATAACATCACCTCCTTTTCAACTCCTGACCTTGTGGAATCACCATCTCCTTTTTCATTCTTTTTTCTTATTTTCAGTTTAAATAGGTTAAGTCTTAGTTCCTTATTTGGCTGTTCATTCATTCTCTTATCTATACCCCAGTTATTTAGTGCTAGACGCTGAGCTAGGCTCTGAAGCCAGAAGACAGTAACGCACTGCCCATATCCTCAAGAAGCCTGCTGGTCTGGTGGGGGAGACAAACAACGAGACAATTCCTGGGCAAGGTGTTAAATGTCATTATTGCCACCTTTAAGAGTGCCCAGAGTAGACATTCTAACCACCTTTAAATCAGTTAAGGCAGGTCCACTTGCACATATCCCTAAACTAACTCTGCATTGAAATGGGATAAGAGAAGGGCATTCAAGCAGAGAGAACGGATTGCACAAGGGCTTTAAGACTGAGATGGCACTATCTAGGTGGAGAGCATCTCTGAGTCTCCCAGGGACAGAGAGGTTTTCTGAATCTTCCTTGTAGAAGGAATCAGGGAGCTTCTCTGGTATGGAGATTCCACTTCATCATGGAAACTCAGCAACCTGTCTTGGGTTCCATGTACTGGCTCCTCTCCCATGGCTCTTATAAGGAAAGCACATTTCTCTGCAGCTCAGAAATATACACAGGAAGGGTGAATACTGAAAAAACTCAGATGTGAGTAATTGCGATGAACATAAGGCAAGCTGTCCATCGCCCTTTCCACGTGGGGGAAAGTCTGACGCCTGCCGGGCACTAGATAGATGCTGCTGTTTCTGCTTCCGGAATAAACAAAATGGCTACTTAGTACATGCCCCAACCAGCAAGAGGTCCCCAGTGGGAAGCAAAAGTGAGGCAATGTTCTGGAGCAGACGAGGAAGCTCTGTTTCCCACTGCCTCTATGTGTTGTGGTTTGCGGGCTCCTGGAAGACTTGCCTGAAAAATATATCAGTTGACCAGTTGCTTGAGTTCCCCACTGGTTAAGGTTTTGAAGATATCTGTTAAAATGCACAAATATTACCAGGGTGAGGTGATCCATAGGTGATATCAGATAGTTGTCCTTAGTATGAATTCAATGATACCAAGCGGGATCTGAGGAATAGGATACAGAAATAGGCAAAACTTAATGGAAAGAAGGACATTCAAAGAAGTATGGAGCATGGGGCAGAGTAGGTAGGGGTGGTAATAAGAGGCTATGTGCATCCTTTGGAGAAAGGGTTTTCCATAAGAGCAGATGGTTAAAAGAGTAGGAGAACAAACTTTCCCTCTCACAGCTTTGCACAGGGCCAGACTTCCCATATTAAAAAATTAGAAACAATACCTTTTGTCATCCTTTGACTGATAGCACAACACTTGGATTCTATCTTACAGAAAGAGGTAACAACTCAGAGGTGACAAGAGCCTAGTTTTAGATGGACTATGATACAACAGACATCGCAGAAGCCTAAATGTTATTTAATAATGATGAAATGAATTCCTGGCATCATGGCTGGTTTGCTACTTCCTATTTAGAAGAAGTTCTCTGACATCATTCTTCATTTCTTTTCACCTATTTCTCCCTCACTATATATATATGTTAAATATTGCTGTGTAATAAATTACCACAAATTTTATGATTTAAAACAACATACATTTATTATCTCACAATTTCTGTGGGTCGGGAATTTGGGCATCACTGAACTGAATTCTCTTCTCAGTGTCTCATGAAACCGAAGTCAAGGTGTCAACTGGGCTGCAGTCTCATCTGGAATTTAACTGTGGCAGAGTTTACTTACAAACTCATTCAGGTTGTTGACGGAATTCATTTCCTTGTGGCTGTATGATCAAGTGCCCCAGGCTTTCGCTGGCTGCAGGCTAGAGGTGAAATTTCGGTCCTAGAGCTTCCCTACATTTTCTAGGGTCACCCATCATTTCTTGCCACGTGGACTTCAATATGGCTGCTTATTTCATCAAGTCAGCAAAGAGAGTTTCTTGCTCCAGTCTGCTAAAATGGAATCTTTATGAAGTAATAACATAAAGTAATCCTGGCAGTGACGCCCCATCACCTTTCCCACAGTCTATTGCTTGTTGGAGTGTGTCCCACCCACATTCAACAGGAGGGTATTATACAGGCAGTGGACACAAGGGGGAGGATTTATGGGAGACACCCTAAGGTCTGTCCAGCATATCCACTTCAGTATTGTGCCTTGGTGGCCTCTAACATCCTCCTCTAAATTACGTTTTTATCCTTCTCTCCTAGGGAAAAGTCTTTGTATCAAAAAGACACTGGTATCACTGAGTATGCCCAGTACATAAGCTTGAATTAATCATCTTACAATACGAAAGCACTTAGTTAGATCTTCTGAAGCTCCCATCACCTTGGTGGCTTTCTCCTTAGTACCTGAAAGTGATAGTTTGAGCTGTAATCTGCTTCTCACTTTGAATCCAGGCTTGCTGTTAATCTTCTTGTTTCTTCTATCCCACGGCATCTGTATTTATAGCAGCTCCTCTTTCAGAAAAACAATTTCACCACAGTTTTTGGCTTCTTGTTTTCCTTCCTTAACTGAGTGCATGACAAACTGCTCTATCCCAGGGGGCTGTTTTTACCTGCAGTCTTTGAATTATTATATTACCCGCCAGCTTCGCCTACTCGGTCCCCTCACTCTCTTCATTTCTCTATTAATGCGATTTTTCTTGTGAATCCTTGGTTTTGTCTTTCTGCATCTCACCTGCCTCTGGGGAAATTATCAGCTGTGAGTGAGATAGCACAGTCTGCACTGTGCCTTAACTCTGAGGAATGCTTTCTGCATAGTCAATTGAAAAGGTACCAGGCTAAGAAAAACACCACCAATGGCAACTTAAGCCCCAAACAGCTGCTGGTGCAGCCTAATGAATGCAGTGCTCACTGGGATTGCATAGCATTTCGGCATTTCTCAAATACTGAGCAGGAATCTAATCTTTCTCACTCCTGCTTTCCCTGCCTCATGCATTTGCTTGAACTCTCTCTTCTTTCCACATTACCTCTGGACTTTTGTTTTTGCCAAATGTTTTAGGTCCCAGAGACCTGACTTTTTTTAGTCTCTACCACAAAGCAAAGACTCTAATCCATTAGTTGGTAGCCATCTCCCATATGAGACTATTTTTTTTATGCTGCAAAGGGACCAATTAGAAAACTATTTTTCTTTCCCTAAAGGAATTTCATCATGGCTCAAAATAATTCAGCCAGCTTCCAGAAGTTTCTTTCTCCCAGCATGTTTAGCAGCAGGAAGAGTCAAATGTTCCTTAGTCCCTATGGCTCACTCCCCATATACACAAACAGGTTTGACGAAATTTAGTTTTTAAAAAAAACATTCAGTTGAGATTAGAAAATTCCAAATGTTTTTCAGCTTGAAGTTTCCACTTCTCGACCAACTGTTTTTGTATCCTGTTGGCTCAGCCTAAGCCACTGACTACTTGGAAGTTGTGCTGGTAGGGGGCTTGTTTATTTTCCAGGCCACTAGGAGACCTTGTAGGATATAATATTTT
>NW_011889035.1:777942-819738 GCF_000151845.1 Pteropus vampyrus | reverse complement strand
TTTATTTATTTATTATTTTTTATGCCTACAGCACTTGGTCTTCCTAGGTGGTCTCCCATCCAAGTACTAGCCAGGCCTGACCCTGCTTAGCTTCCGAGATCAGACGGGATGGGGCTTGTTCAGGGTGGCATGGCCGTAGACCAGAGCCTCTTTGATTTTGCACGGCAGATCAACCACTTCCTGTGTTGCTGGATCCTGCTCACATTCAAGGTTTCTTTTGTGTCTTCTTCCCCTCTACTTCAATAATTGAAACTCTTCCTTCTACTTTCTGTATTCTACAAATTCGCTGAAAGCACTCGCCCTTCTATTTATTTCATTGTTGTAAAGTTTTTTTGTTTATTTTTATTTTTATTTATTTTTTAAATATCCTCTTAATGGTATCTCAGCAAAGAGGGGTGATAAACGCATAAGGTCATTCCATGATTGTGAACTGGAAATCAGAATGAGAATTATACCTTCAGTTGTTTCTTTCTAGCATTCAGGTAGGTTAGTGCCTGCTGTATTTTTTTTTTTTTTTTTTTCTGAAGTGTAGGACATCAAAGCTTTAAATGATCGGACTCATACTGGAGTAAGTTACTTAGAAGAATTATTGTGAACATTAACATCCTCTATAAATGAGGATAATAGTACCTACCTTACATGGTTGTTACGAGAATGTAAGGATTATATATATATATGACCAGCATTATGCCTAGATCGTAGAAGGGACTAAATTAAAACTAGCGCTTTCTCCTCTTCCTTGTTACCTGCTAAGTATATGTACTAACTTCAAATAACTCTATTAAGTTTTAAATCGAATTATTTGATATCATCTCACCCCCACTCCTGCCTATAACCACCAAAGCGTCCACACGCACTAGGTATAGATTCTTACAGGCACTCTGCTAGTGATTTGAATGTTGGGATTTCTGACTTCTTTTTGGTTATTATAAATAGTAGACTAAATAAAATTTGTCACTCGGTAGGTTTTAGTTATTATCATTTGCTCATTATTATTTTCTTGTCTCTACTACTTCAACTCCAGTTAGGTAATGGAAGAAAGCTCTCGCTTTCCAAATTTTGTGCAGCTAATGGATTTTGCAATCATTGGTTTTAAAAATTTCTTTTAATAGACTTCAACTAATTGCTTCATTTGGAAGGAGTCAGTATCTGGTGAGCCCAAGTGTTGAAAGAAGGAGCAATGATCCTCTGGTGCCAGAGGTGACTCCAGCCTGGAGGACACAGCACACAGAGTCAGCTCGTGAATCAAGAATGAACTCCATACTGTAAATAAGCCGAGAAAAGTTATACCAAGCCAGGGCTGAGCTGACACATGCTCTGGGCATCATTAGCTAGTTAGGTCTTGCCGAAATATGAAGATCATGTCGGATGGAGGCCTTTCCTATGATTCATTTATTCCTAAAGCTGTCTTTGGCTGAGGCACTGCAACGTAGGGAAGCAGTGTGTTGGGGCAGGATGAGTAAAGTAATGAGATAGAGACCTGTATTCAACCTTGACTTTACCTTAGGTTTTATTTCCTTAGGCTAATTATATCAACACTCTAAGCTTTAGTTTTGTCATCTGAAAAAAAAGGGGTTAAAAATATTTACCATCTAGGCTTGTAGTAAGGATGGAAGTTTAAGGTGCGAAGCAGCGTGCTTAGCACATAGTAGATTCTCAGCATATGCTAGTTGCCATCCCTCTTTACTCCAGACCTTTGTAGCTTTTCCAGTAAGGAAACAGACAGTGATTACCAGATTGGCCAGGACAGTCTGTGAAAATACTGAGGAGCCCAGGCATTGTTTGGCTGGATCCTGGACCTTAAACACTTGCCCTCTCCATGACTGGGTGACTCATGAAAATGATGGGCTTTGGAAGACAAGGAGCACAAATTTAGAACAACTGGAAGAATCAGCAAGTGGATTAAAGCTATTTACAAAACAGTGGCATTATGCAGTGATATTTCTAGGTGTTATTTTCCGAATAATATATTGGACCTAAAGTTTTGCTTAAGGAATTTGTTTAGGAATTTGCAATCATTTTACTTTGACTCCACAGAGATAGTGAGTCTTTTCTTTCTCTTCTTTTTTTTTTTTTTTTAAGGTTGAGATTTTTCTGAGGTTGAAGAGATGGAAAGCAAAGCAGGCATTCTCTGTCAATTAAATCTATAGGGCATTTACTCCTTCTCTGGCTAAAATCAAACAAATCATCATAAAAACTAGAAGAAAGAAAACTTTAACAATTTTGTGAGCAAGGGTCTTGAAGCCTAGTTAGTGAAGAGTAGTTCCATTCAGAGTAGAATGGAAATAATATTTCAAAACTTCCCCTTGCATTTGGTTTCTGAGCTTGAAAAGAATCCAAACAAATATTTTTTAAAAATCTTAACTCCCTGCTCCCCTCCCCCCACCCCCAAATACTAGAATTCTTAGGGCACAAGAACTGTAAATGACTGAGTCATTTCCCCATTCTCTACAGTATGTCTACAGATGAAACCTGCATGGCAAAGGCCCAGATGCTCAAAAGAGCATTATTTTTCATACATTCTAATAGATTTCAAAGGCTGTTCTGGAAAAATTGTGGGGACAACTCTCAAGTATATCTGAAACATTTTTTGTGTCTTTTTGGCAAAGAAGTCAGGTAATTTCTAAAGTAGCCCCATTGGAAGCTCAGAATGGGTCTACCTATATTTTGTAGAGCAGTGGTCCCCAACTTTTTAGGCACCAAGGACCGGTGCTCTTATGAGAATCTAATGCCTGATGATCTGAGGTGGAGCTGAGGCGATGATGCTAGCGCTGGGGAGCGGCTGCAAATACAGATGAAGCTTCGCTCCCTCGCCTGCCACTCACCTCCTGCTGTGTGGCCTGGTTCCTAACAGGCCATGGACTGGTACCAGTCAGTGGCCCAGAGGGTTGGGGATCCCTGTTTTAGAGGTTTCCAACTCACAATGGGTGCATGAAGGACTCACCAAATACAGTGATTTGATGGAGAAAAGAAAGTCCCTTCCGCTCCCCATATTTCAAGTTGAAAACACTGCACTTCTACTTACTTAAGTCTGAAATCTGCTGCTATAGATTAATTTGTTGGGCTCAAGATTTTGCTTCCTATAAAGATTCCATATCTCATTATGAATCACTTAACCATTTTATCGTTACTTGTATAGTTTGAATGAGAAAACTAAATTCTTACTTGAGAGCCAGTTTTGATAAGAGATATAAGATAGAGGTCCTCTATGGGGAAGGGTTTTTATGAATGGAAAAAGAGTGGCTATTTGTAGCACAATGGTAAAGTCAGACACTCCTGAATTCAAATTTCAGGCTCATTTACTAGTTTAATACCTTGGGCAAGTTATTTAAACTTGTTGAGCTGTGATCTTTTCATCTTTACAATGGGAATAATAACAGCTACTTTAATGGATTACTGTGAGAATTTAATGAAACAATGTATATCGAGTCTTTGGGGTAGTGTCTGGTATACAGTAAATACTCAAAAACTGTTGACATCATCATCACCACCACCATCATCATCTGGTTCCAGTGGGTATGATCTCTGAGCAGAAATCATTTGTTACTATTTAGTTTTTGCTCAGCAAGACTCAGTTCTTTTTTATACTGGGTTTTCATCTGTCCTTTCTTGAGCTACGAAAAATAAGGCGCATATAACATACCACCCTATTTGACCTTGGGGATAGGATCAGACTAATAGGGACACATGCACATTTCTAGAATTTCTACTGGATCTTAAACATCTCTCTGAAATTATATCTGCATCTTATTTAAGATCCCAAAGTCCTAAATAAGAAGATATAAATAACCACGGGAATTGTACATAAATCCGGATGGCCCTAGACATCAGGGCGGCACTTCAAGAGGCACTAACTCTCCTCCCCGTTCTGTTTTAAAATCGTGCATGTGCAGGTCTGAGGGAGGAGAGAAAGATAAGTAACAAAGTTTCGGGGCTGCTTTCACATCCTATGGAATCTCAGGATTATTTCTTCGAGTGTGTGAATCTGATCCTATGATATAACATTTGCGAACAGTTTCGTGCAAACAATATGATCTCGTTCCTCCTCCTCCTTCCAGTTCCCTGCAGAATTTTCAGCAATGAGCAGAGCCTTTTCATCCTGACAGCAAGCAGGACTAAGTATCTTACTTCCCTTTTCACAGTCTTTCCTCCCCCACTCTTTCCAAAAGCTTCATTTAAGGATTTATGGAGTGAACAAGACAGGCCCTGATTTGTTTGTTGTTTGCAAGAAGATGGAAGGAGCCAGAAAGAAGGAGAACCATTCCCAAACCTCAGGAGTTTTGAGAAATATATTTTAACCAGAGAAATTCATTCAAAGGCACATCTTTCCAGTATATGTAAAATGAACTATTTTAAAAAATCGCATCTGTCCTCCAAGAGGCTCCTTGAGATTTATTAATAATAAGACCAATGACAGTCAGTCTGAAAATGCAAATTACGAGCCAGGGAGCTGAGAATATCACATGTGGGCCTCGTTTGCACAAAAGATTTGCAACTCAGATAATAACTTAAGATATGACTTAGGTTACTTAGATATGACTGACTTGATTTTCCCATTATGTTCTGTGGAAAGTCCAATGTTTTCCTCAGATTTCTGCAAATCCCCAGGGGACTTACGTTCTCATGATCACCTTTGAGCTGAACAATTTACACTGAATTTCTGTTCACTCCATGAATTCTAAGCTGACCCTATTTTGAAAGTTACGGAAGGAACACAGCTTCCTTCCCTGATTTTTTACAAGAATCCATTCGCCTGGGCCTTTTTTGAAGGATAGTGAAAGCAGCGAAATAAATATAAAGCAACATAACTTAAATTTACTTATTAGCCATATCTGTCTTTCAGATGCCCTTCAGCTTGACGATCAGCCTCTCCCATGCTGCGGGGTTCTCTCCTTTCTCCTCCCCCATCTTATTTATTCCTAGCAAACACTTTATCAATTTCTCTTTCTCTTTTTCTTTCATTCTTTTTCACCCTCATTCTTCTTCTTTTGATTGTCTCCTGCTTATCTATGCCCACAGGTTTTCACACTTTCAACCTTTCAACCCCACTGACTTAGTAAGGTATTTTTCTATATAAAAGCATTTCCTTCTCAAAGAATTTGGAGCAAGCTGCTAAGATAATAATGGTTTTGAAACCTTTACAAATATATTCTGGAGGTGTATGAAAGTTCACTGAAAAGTGACTCCAATCTTAAATTAATTTGAGGAAAGTTCACTGTTTAGAGGAGCGATATGTTGAATACACTGGCAATGTGAAAAATTCTTATTTTGGCTTTCCAGACTATTTTAATAAAAGAATATTGAGTTGTTCTTCTTTCTACTTGGCAAAAGGACAAATGGAAAGGGCTCTGCGATATTTCCATTTGTAGTGAAAAGGGTTATGGCCAAGCTATTTATTAGCTTCTAAAGGAAGATTCATACCATATGCTTTTAAGCTGTATTCTCTTTTCAACGGATGGTGTCTGGGCCTTGTTCCCACATGAAATGCACACATAAACACCTGACCCCATTACACATCCGGAAGAATCCCTTTCTTATTCATCAAGGGAGAGGCAGACACTTATATTGGCATAATTTACAAAGATGAAGGAAGAGCTCTTTTCTTCCCCAAATTCCTTCTTTAATTTCGCTCTGACTCCTGAAATACCTTTAAGAAAAGATTAAGGTCCTCTATTCTGCAATTTGATATAGGGTTTAAACTGCAGTCCAAGAGGAGGAGCATGGTTTGTATATGCACGTACCAAGCTATAAATTAATATCAGATCTTTCTTTTTCCATGAAAGTTTTCTGTTTTTGTTTGTTTGTTTGTTTAATAGGGAAAAGAAAACCAAAGGGCCTTGAAGTAAGTGGAGTTGAAAAAATGAATAGGATGGAAATGTTGTGATATAAAGTCTATTTACAGAAGGGAGAAGATTGGATGGGAAAGGGAACTAATGTTTATTGAGTACCTGCCTATGCCAGGCAATGCTCTGGGATTTCACCAAGTAATATATCTTACATAATTCCAAAACACTCTGAAGATAGGAAAGATTGCCTTTTGTACTGAGCCACATCTGTCTAACTCTTAGTCATGCTAACCCATTCCCTAACTGTAATGTGTAAATCAACAAACATCTGTGGACCTTCTCTCCTTTCCCCCACTTCCACCCCCTTTCCCCCTCAAGCCATAGATGAAGCAAGGAGAAGGCTGGAGACCAAACGCAGAGGACTTTACTATTACAGTAAGAGTTTTAAAGTTTATTCTGTAGATTATGATCAGTCATTAACAGTTTCGAGCTGAAAACAAGCATATGATTAATTTATATTTTAGCTGAAAGCACTTCAATGGCTTCCTATTGCCTAAAAATGTTTCAAGGGCTCCTCATTATTCATGAGATAAAGAACAAATTTCTTAGTACAGACTCCAAGGCTTTGCAATGTCTGGCCACTACCTATCTTTTCAGCCTTATCTTCAACCACTCTCCCTCTGCTTGCTACAAGTGGGTCTCACTGGTCTTCTGTTATCACATGCTGCTGCCCCCAATAGGGCCTTTTTACATATTGTTTCCTCTTCCAGGAAACAGTTTCCCCCTTGCTTAATTAACTTCTCCTTTAGATCTCAGCTGAGTCATTAATTCTTTGAAGAAGCTTTTCCCAAACCCCCCTCCCTCTCCAACACCTACTAGATCTAATCCGCCAGAATATGCACATGTATTTTGTGACTCTTTGATTACAGTAGTGCCCCCTTAACGGAGGTTTTACTTTCTGCAGTTACGGTTGCCTGTGGTCAACTGCAGTCTGAAAATATTAAATGGAAAATTCCAGAAATAAACAATTCATAAGTTTTAAATGCATGCTGTTCTGAGTAGTGTGATGAAATCTCATGCCATCCCACTCCATCCCACCCAGAACGTGAATCATCCCTTTGTCCGCACTGTATCCGGCAATTTGAATATGCCAAAGAGAAGTGTTAAAGTGCTTCCTGTAAGTGTAAAGGTATGTATGTATAAGAAAAACAATATATATAAGGTTTGGTACTATCTGTGGTTTCAGGCATCCACTGAGGGTCTTAGAATGTATCCCCCACAGATAAGGGGGCACTACTATACTCTCTGTTTCCTTTACTAGGCTATAATAAAGGGCAAGGACTCTGTTTTGTTCATTTTCTCTCCAGTCCCTACTACAGTGCCTGGAACATTGTAGACATGCAGTAAATTTAATTAAAAGCAAAAATAAAAAACTAGAAAAACATTTTTCTCTGTAACAATGTAGAGGATGGTTTTGGATGGGGGCTGGGTTGTAGGCAGGACTGTCATGGAAGAAGCTTGCACTCAGTGTACCAGCACACACTATAGTCAAGCGTGTAGTTGTAAATGAATAATTTCTCCTTGCAGCCATGGGCTCATCAAAGTGATGTATTCCACTAGCAGCTGATTAGGCCGAATTCAGGGGCTGATTAATCCCACTCTCCAGAAACATTTCAGTTCATCTCTTGGGTGTGAAAAAGCCCTGTTGTTTTCCATTGGTTAATTAAGTGCAATGGCTGGTTACAGATAAAAGGCGAAGGTATCATATTAAGTGAGAATGCAGAGAGTGGAAATACAGTGAATTAGAGCTATGTGTAAATGAAGGGGTTAACATTCAAATTACGGAAAGGAGACAGCACAAGGAAAATTGCTTTATCATAACTGTCTCTGAAATTGTGAAGGGTTAGAATAAGTGGGCTGATGAATCAGTGCTTCTTCCTTCCTTCTGATGACTGCGTGAGAGTAAATGGGCTCAATCCAAAGGGAGAAAAATTTGAGGAAATTATTTCTCAACAAATTTCCAGAGAGATCTTATAAGGTCTTTGTCTCTGGAGAAACAATAAGGTGGAACGAATAACTTTCACTGCTCTGCTGGTGAGCATTGTCCTGCCTTAAGATGGTGTGACTGGTGGTCGTGGTATGGGGGGCGGTGCAAGCAGTTCCTCTAACAATGCTTTCCACCAAAAGGATTGCACTGCCACACAGGGTTCTGAAGCTGTGGAATGACCGCTCTATGTGACATTTCTTGTTTTAATTTGGTAATACTTTGCAAACCCCATGAATCATCAAATATGCCATGCTTGAGAGGTTTTGACAAGTTTTATGAGTCCACCTAGTACTATTTATTTTTGTTCTCTCTTTCCTTCTCTAGAGAGAGGAATACTTTCAAGGGCATCCTTCATAGCATTGGCCAGGAGACACAGCGGCAAATCTAACTCCATCATCCTAGGGTAAGGAGTAGCATGTTTTGCTCTTGCCAGCTCCCTGGTATGGTGTTAACATGACTGATGGAGTCAGCTATTTGCACAACCAGTAACCAGAGCAGATTCCAGGAATTTGGCATGAGCAAGTGAGATGCTATTTTTTAATGTAAATAAGCCATGCAGAGACGTCCAGATCCATATGTTTGTTGAGGACCTAGCCGGTAGAATTTAATATTCACTCACAGGCTCTCTTCCAAATATTTCTGACATGGCACAGTGCCTGAATCATCCTCCATGATAATTCTTCCTTTGGACATGCATTGAAAGAACTATAAATAAGCAAAATCACTATATGGAAGTGTAGCAAAATAGTGCTATTTTTTTTATCATAAAACTAACTAGTCTAATTGGCTTAACAGTTTAAATTATTGTTGTCTAATACAGTGACCAGTAGCCACATGTCACCACTGAGCACTTGAAATGTGGCAAGTGACTAAATCATCACAGTCCACTTAATTTCAAATTCATGAGACTTTGATTAGTATTAAACTCCAAAGCAAACTGAGGATCCATGGTCAGTGAGTTTAAGAAATCTGGCTTATTTAAACAAATTAAAATTGATTTTTACTGCACAATTTCTAAGAGTCTTCAACATACCAAAGTTTATTATGTCTTTCTCAGACTGGGAACTATAGGCTAATTTAACAATGGGATCTAACCATGGGAAACATTTTGTTTGTTTCCACAGTGGATTTCAAGAAACGCCATTTGGGAAATGACTCTCTATGTGAATAGGACACAGAAAGAATATGCCAGGCAGAGATCTATGCCTTTAATAAGAGAAGACATGTCCCTTGACTATGAACTGCAGGGAGTTAAGGCTTAGTTCCCTTGCTTTGTATTTATTCATACTGTGTTTTGTAAACTCTGACATCCCATGGACCTCACCTATCACCTTTATCCCTTGCTGATCATAGTGACACTATTTTTCCTTTGAAAAATGAGGGGCTTTCATGAGATGAGCTATATGATCTTTTCCAGGTTTAAAATTCTGTGGCTCATTCATTCTGACTCTAATACTTAAAGGTTCCTTTTTTAAAAAAAAAAAAAAAATGTCTTCCAACTCTAGTTGGATAGTGCCTGAGTAAGTGTGAAAATAAGTTGAGGTCCTATTCAGTGGATTGTAGCATTCTACTTCCTTGTCTCCTAAGTTCAAGGAAGGAAAGCAGACTGTAAAGGGACATACATGGTCCCGAGGGATGTTTGTGGTACCTAACCAAGAAGGTAGATAGAGAACCCTGAAGAAATGGTAAAGCCATTTCTTTTAAGTAAGTAAAGTGGTCGCAAGCACTTTAGATAACAGGAGTTTATCCTGATAATTGTGAGCCTCTGAAGACAGAAAAGTGAAATAGTCATTGATAGACCAGGAACAGAGAGTATTGGTAAAGTATCTGTGTATACTTGCAAGTGAAATAGCTAGAATTAGAAATACTAATTGGAGATCATAGCAATTATCCAAATGAGAGATGTTGGCCAAGGATTATGTCCATGCTTTTAGTTTGAACTAGTTTTTAACCAGGTTCATGGAGGTATTCATTCTAGGAAATAGAAAGTATTAAAGGATGGGCAAGTTTGAGGACAAGATAGTGATGACTTCAAGTTGAGACGTGTGGATTTTGAGATGGCTGTGACACTGTCCAAGTGGTGATATAGGAGTATAGATTTGGATTTCAACAGAAAAAAATTTGACTGGAGATAGTTGATAGTATAGGAGAAATGGCTAAATTAAGAGGCAATATAGGGTTGTAGTTAAGAGAGAAATCTCAGGAGCTCTGATGATTCCCTGCTGTGTAACTTTGGGCAAGTTACTTTACCTTTCTTATACCTCAGCATCATCTGTAAAATAGGGATAATCATAGTTTCTACCAATGAGAGTTGTGGTGAAGATTGAATAAGTTAATACAACACATAAAACACGTAAAAGAAATGCATGACGTACTTAATATTATTGTTACTATTTTATCATTTTCAAAGATAAGAAAACTCAAGCTAAGAGTAGATACAGAATTGGCTAAATATGACACAACTAAAACAGTAGTGTCAAGAATCAAACCTAGTTCTCCGAGACACATCTAATATCCTTTTTATTACACCATTGTGACCAAAATCTTTGAATATTCAATGCATTAGCTTCTCATTTGTGAAATGAAAATAATAATAATACATACTTAAAATATTTATAATTTATACCAGTGTCTGGGATAATGTGCTATATAAAATGTTTGCAAATAATAATAATAAAATTTTGTCCATACCCTGTTGTGTGGAAGAATAAAAGTGCCTCCTTTTAGAACTAACTCAAGCAAGATTTATTGAGGTTGGAATGGGGTAGGTGGAGTGAGTCAGTAGGGGTGTGTCAGATGTTCCCTTTGCATAAGAAGAAAAGAATCCTAGGACCTTTGTGGACAACCTGAATGGGGCTGGCAAGGCCAACTGGCTGTTATTCTTTGGACTGGACAAATGGGCTTGGGAGGGGGTGGGTAGGATAGAAAATTTTCAAGTCTTTTCGTATCTGCAAATCTTTAGTGACTGTGGCCACATCAGGGGTCAACCGAAACATACCCTCAAAAGAAATAAATACCTCTATAAAATGAAGCTTAGAAAATAGGCACATGGGAAAGTAAGGCCAGATAGAGAAAAGCGCAGGTCAAAATAAATCTGACTCCTGGTTTTCCACTCTTTGATTTGTTCATGTAGCTTCTGGATTTGTTTATAATTGTTTGTATAGTTGAGAATCTCTGGGGCTTTTTGATTGTTTTTTTTTGTTTTTTTTTTTTATTTCAAAATCTAACACAGCAGGATATGAGTTATATGCTACTATTCCCATTTTATCAGGAAAGAACAGAGTGAAAACTTTTTAATCTCCCCCCCCGCCCCCACTCCCAACATTGCTGAGATGATTTAATGCCTCATAACAGAAGTAATTTTGTGATAATGACACAAAGGCAGCAATTAAAAAATATTACTTGTTTCAGGGCCTATAAATTGGTTGTTGGTAATTGACAACAGAATGTGTTTTCTAATCCACTGAAATGATATCTTATTGCAAGCTGGCATGGTAATTACTGTATTTGTACAGTACCAGAGGAGTTCCAGCCTGAGTTTGACAGGGAGTTGATTAAATCACCCAGGTGTAATTGAAGGTTTGATTGCATTGCCTCTGAGCTGATCAGCATTAGTAATAGCCCAGCTTTCTGCTGTCATGTGTTTTTAGAGCTGGTGGTATATCAGCCCTTTCAATCTCCCTCCCAGTCCGCAGCCTCTGTTGTGTTAGTGTCAAGAGCTGCCAAGAGAGCTCCTCGGAGCAGAAAAAATGAGAATAGACAGCAGATCCCCTGCGCTGGACCTGAATGGCATCATTTGAAACAAAAAGAAACCTGTTTCTAACTGACCCTTTGTTTCTGTAGATGGCGAGGGCAGGACTACGGCCCCCAAAGATGTGGCGAGCACATGGCCTGTCAGTGCAGCTTAAGGACATATGTCCTTGTTATACCTCCAAAAAAGGGCTTCTGTTCATTATATGCTCATTTGGTGATTTTGAATTTTTGAAAAGTTATCACTTTTCAAAAGTAGAAATTTAACCTGTTGATCTTAAATGCAGCATTTCAGTCAGTTATCAAGAAAGATTTTGTGATGCTGTGTTGTGAAGAACCTTTGAATTTGTTGCTATTGTTCCATTTAGATGGTATTTTCTGAATGATTGATTTGCATAAAGCACATTGCAAAAGAGAAGGGGAGATAAAATATATAAATAAATAACAAAGCCGAATATGATAAAGTCCATACAAATAATACAGGTTTTCCTGCTATCCAAAAGTAGAGCATTCCTATAAAAATTTGTAAGCCAAAATGGTATAAAAGGAAGAAGCAATTACCATTAATTTATATGGAAAATGAGAGTTTCCAGACCCCCAAAATAACCTACCAAGTCATAGCAAATAATACATAACACCCCAAATAACACTAACATATAGGGAAAAGCAGTGTTACTCTCACTGCTTCGGATTCACTCTGCTTCTATAGTGACTCTGCAAAACGAAAGCCGAATGCTTTTTGCTTTTCACCTTCTTTCATAAAAGCAAAAATCCTCTTTGGATTTCTATCAGTTATTAAAAAACAGATACTAATGTAGATCTTTCATAAAAGTGAACTGGCATAATGAGAACTTTCAAGAAGCGGTGGATACCTGTATACAGGCATGCTCTGCTTAACAACAGGGATGATATCCGAGAAATGTGTCATTAGGCAATTTTGTCATTGTGCAAACATCATAGGGTGCACTTGCACGAACCTAGATGGTATAGCCTACTATGCATCTAGGCTATTTGGTATACCAATGTCATATATGTGTTCTCTTATTTACTGAAACATTGTTATGGGTGTATGACTGTAAATTAATTGAGGCAGAAACATTAAAAATATTTAGCTTCCCACAAACACTTATTGACCACCAGCTAAGATTATCTGTGGGTAATAGGAAGATGAGCAAGAGCGAGACTTCTTTCTTCTAGCAATTTACAGTCTAATCTAGAAAACAATGACAACAATAAAATTATAACAGCTAATATTTTTTACTTTAATGCACTCTCTCTTTGAATTTTCATAGGAACTTCTGTGAGAGATATAATCTTTATTCCAATTTCACAGACAAATAAAACGAGTATAGAGAAGTTAAATAACGTATTCAAGGCAGAATTGGAAACTGATAGATTCATAAATTGACTTCAGGTCTTTCACAATAATCTGGCAAAATAATTGTTATCCCCATTTGTGAAAAAAAAGCACCAAGGAAGGGGAAAGTAATTCAGACTGGAGTTGATCAAGGAATCTTTCATAAAGGTGTCAACTTTTCAGCTGAGACCTCAGAGTAAGAAAGTAAAAGGTAGAAATGTTAGAGGGGCTTCTTACATGAGGCAAGTCTAGTTCAAATCAACCAGTTTTCTTTTGCTGCCCATCATTAGTTTAAACAAAGGGACAAAAAGAAGAGAAATTTTTAAAAGCAAATTTGCTGGCACAATTGAGAACTTATGAAATTACTTTAGCTGCCTCTCTTTCCATTTGTGTGACACCTGATCACTGGTTATACAACCCAGATCTCTTTCTTTCGATAACTAAGACTGGTAAATAGTCTCCAAGGCAACTCCAGCCCTGGAGTGGATGGAACCTTGCAAGAAAGGACTTCCTTCAGGGTTCTATTGTTCTTTAGCTTCAAGGGGAAAACAAAGGGTCACTTCCAGGGAGAATAAGAAGAATTTAAAGGAGATTTCATGTAGACATTTCAATGTTTGATTGTTGCTTCTCTGAGGAACCCCACAGAGGTTTAAGAAGGATTCTCCTTCCTAGGATGGCATCTATGGGCAGATCAGCCTCTAGAAGTCAACATTGCACATTATCTGAATTTATTTTCTCAGTGTTTAAATCAGTGAGGCCATTTTACATTATTTCCTCTGGAAAATATCTGGCTCCATATATAGGGATTAAGCGGGGTTTTGATATTTAATAGGGGAGAAATAATGTTCACTGAGGATTGAGCACACTGAGTAAAGAATGACCTCCACATGCACTTTGTCTCCTATGCAAACTATGTGGTAAGGGTCAGTTCAAGAACACATGTTTGGAACTCTGCCATTTTCTGTGCTAATGTGGCCTAAATCATTCTTAAGTCTCATGCAGAAGGGCAGGTGGGGACTCCTGTGAGGCAAGTAATGTTCTAGCTTTGGGCACAAAATTTAAGGGGGGTACCTTAAATTTGAAATCTAGATTAATCCCCCCCCGCCCCCTGCCCCGGCCGAATCCATGCTGAACAGAAATAAAGATAGGATCAGTATTACAGATTTTTCTTTTTGCTTCAGGCTCCAATATGGCTTGGCCGGGCATTGTACTTTTGGTGGCACCTGATGTGCAGCTATGGAAGAGAGGGAGTAGAGCTCTCAACAGCAGTCGAGAGCCCAAGGATGAAGTCTGGCTTGCTAAGATCTAATGGACTAAGGTTTGAGTAGTCACAAGGATCTTGTTCTAGTGGCCAAGTCATTTGAAGGATTCCAGGGTGTCTCTGGCCTAGGACCCACTGCTACCCCAGTTTTGTCAGATGCTCCTACTTACTGTTTGCAGTGATGTGTTGGCAGCCAGAGGTCAGAGTTTTGCAAGCACAATCGGAATGTACACATGTAGTCATAGCACATGTGGACTAACAGACATATGAATTAACATAATGACTAGTTCATTCTCATTGTTGAATAAATAAATGGATGAGTAAGTGGATAAATGGAGGAACAAGGACAGAGATGTAGGATATTCCAGGAAATTTTTATGGTGTGGCTGTTGCTTTATGCTTGTTTGTATAAACAATGAGAGCACACTCAGTTCCCTACTGATTTTAACACAGTAAAGACACTGTTATAGGATAGCATTAATCACAGATTTATTTAGCAGCTACTAATCTTAGCTTTATGATGGACATGTAAATTTATTTTGCCATTTTTAAAAGATAGATTTCTCATCTGTTAAAACAGAGGCAATCAAACCTACTCCCAAGGTGGTGGTGAGGGTTAGAAATGAATTGTGGCAAGTTTTATTATTATCGAGTTGAAATTAAAATAGAAGTATAGAGAAAATATAAAATATAGTCTCTACATAGTATTTTGACCAGAAATTAAATGGGAGCAGATCCTATAGTTCTGCACAAGATGAAATCGAAGTTAATAATTTCATAATATCCACAGGGTTTGGCACATTGTTAGTACTCAATAAATGTTTAATATCTTAAAAAATGTGAAGTAAAAATCATTACATTAATTTAATATCTTTTGAAGGAATCACAAGTGCTTTTATTTTTAAGAGATGCCAAAGTAGAAAATACATTACATCTACTAATTACATGCATTAACTTATTGAGTGACAAGGTTTAACTGTCAATCAAAGGGCCAGTTAGAAATAAGGTCATATTTATGTGCAACCTCTCTATGTATAATCATAATAGAGTTACAGTAAATGCTGCATACTCATTGTTGGGTAGGGGTAGTCACCTAAAAGAGAAAAAAGAAAAAAAGTGCCTCAATTTCATGACATGATTTATCCTATGACACATGATGAGGAAATAGATCATACAAAATGAACAGAGTAAATCGTTGCTCAGCCTCTAGGAAAGAGACTCAGATGAGTCAAGTGATTTGCCAAATGCTATATAGCAAGTCAGCAGTACCAGGTTTTCAAATTGCATCTTCAAATTCCAAAGCCTGAACATGCTAAAGTGTCACTGCATGAATAGTCTCTCCTCGTTTCCAAATAATTTCTCAACTTGCCCATCTAACCCCACTATTCTTCCCAGTTCTATTTCCACCTATGGTAGTATCTTTCTAAAGTCATTAATTACCTACTAATTTTCAAATTTAATTACCCTGATATAATCTTTACTTTCCTTGTCCTCTCTTTAGCATGCTACCATGTATTATTCCATCCTCCTTGAAATTATTTTCCTTGACCTCAATTATGAACAAATGACCCATCCAGTTTTTCAACTCAGAAACCTAGGCAGCATAATTGTCATTAAGGCTTCCCCCTTCCCCCTTTCTCTGTCTTCCTTTCTCAAGAGCGTGCGCGCGCGCACACACACACACACACACACACACACACACACTACTGAATTTTGATCACAAATACCTAACAAATATGCTTTCTAAATATCCTTCATATCCCTTGACCTTGATCTTAACTGTTCTCTGCCTTTGTTTTTTCTTCTATTGATTAGAATCTGTGGAAGTAATCTCCTACATAGCCCGATTTGTTTCTAAACCTTCTATCTGTGCTCCATGCACTTAACCATTCCATTCTTCACTAGATGTCAAAACGTGACTCCATGGAAGATGCAAGCAATATGAAAAGGAAGTGTTATTATATGGCCATTTTTCCAAGAGATCTTCAATGGATCATCAGCCCTTAGAGGAGATCTGTAAGTACAAAGGCATCTCTTTATTTGTTGGGCCCTTTTCCTCCCTTCTCCCCTCCCCCAAGGCCTTTATATTCCACCAGGAGCTCCAAATGGAGGTAAGCTATGAGCATGTAGAGGATGTGACAGTGAGCTATGGACTATAGATGCAGTATAGGTGGTGGAAATAGCCCTGGGCTTGAGTGTTATCTCAATCACTTCCTAACCATGTGACCTTGAGCCAGTCTCTGAATTTCTCCAAACTTCAATTTTAAAGTAGAGTTATCATTAATAATACCTGCCTGCCTGTGAGGTTGTTATAAGGTTTCAAATAAGTATTAAATGTAATATATATAAAATGAATTTGTCAACCACATACATACATATTAGTTATTCTATTATTAGGATAGAAATTTGAGAACTATAGCTCTAGAGAAAGTGGAGAGAAGAAAATAGTGGCAGTGAAATAGAGAAACTGATAAAGATACAAATTGAGATGCAGCAGAAATCGCTTAATGTAGATGTTTGTACTCAGATTGAGAAAAATTACAGCCTAGATGTAAATAGCCTAGCATATGACTTTAGACTGTCCTTGGTTGAAGTTCTAATTCTCTCCTTATAATTTAGGTCTATCAGACAAGTTAACAGCTCTAAAGTAATTAGTAATAATAATATTCCTTAACATTTATCGATATGTATGCTAGGCATTGCTCTAAATGTTTACATGATTATTTCCGAGTTTCAATTTCTTCCTGTATGTTTCTTCATGTATAAAATGGCAGGAGTAACTATTATATTTTCCTCATAGGATTGCTAAGAATTAAATGATGGTGCCAGCCAGGAAAATATACTCAAAATATAACAGCTATTATTGTTATTTTTAGCTATGGAAATACCCAGGGTAAAATAAGTGAATGGGTAGACACACTTCTCTCTGTGCCTCCTGCTAGGTTTGGTTACAAATCCTGGAAATTATATATGTGAAACAAACACAAGAAGACTCAAAGGTGAACGAAGAAGGCAGACTGGCTAGACACCTTGGATCCGAGGTCTAGCATGGCAGCAAGTGTCTCCGGTTTTCTTTTTGCCTCATATGTCCCAGACATGAAGGTGAAGAAGCCAGCGACCTAGAAATGTCAATAAGAGAAGACAATGAAAGTCCCCCCAAAAGTTTGTTGACTCTAGCCAAAGGACAGGGAACGGGGCACCCTAGCAAGACAGAAAACTTTTAGACACAAATGATCCTCCTGAAGCCAAACAGCATGGAAATCAGCCCCTGCACCCATCTGCAAAGGCTGAGTGGGAAACCTCAACTTCCTCCCTTGCTTGGCTGTAAGGAGGCACTCCTACCCCACCTCCTATACTGTGGCTTCAGAGAAGACAGAGTGAGAAGCCAGGACTTTTATATTCTTCCAGTGATAATGTGCCCCACCCCCCATGGTGTTGGTAGAGGCCACATGGGGATCATACCCAACAGTAACAAACCACTTCTACCTCTCCTTGCTGTGGTAAGAGGAGGTCAGTTGGAGGAACTTGAACTTTCATTTCCGTATGGCAGCAGTAATGCAGCACCCCCTAAAATCCCCTGCCCTGTCAGGCTAAAGCAAAAGATTTAAATAACATACAGAATTTTGTGGCAAAATACTTAAAATGCCCAGGTTTCAATCAAAAAGTCGCTCATTATACCAAAACCCAGGCAAATCTCAATTTGAATGAGAAAAAGTAATTGACACTAAGGTGACATGGATGTTGGACTTATCTAAACAGAATTTTAAGCAGATATCATAAAAATGTTTCAGTGAGCAATTATGAACATGTTTGAAACAAATGAAGAAACAGAAAGTCTCAGCAAAGGAACAGAAGATATATAGAAGTATCAAATAAAAATTTTGTAACTGCAAAATGAATACAATAACCAAAATAAAAACTCAGTGGGCTTGACAGCAGAATAAAGAGGACGAAGAAAAGAACCAATGAACTTGGCCATAAAAATACCCGATCTGAACAACAGAAAGAAAATAAACTGAGGAAAAAATGAAAAAAACCTTAGGTAACTGAGGGACTGTAACCTTTGTGTCATTAGATACAAGGAGGGCAGAGATAGGTAGGGATAAAAAAAGTATTTTAAAAAATCATAGCTACAGTATGATAGTAATCATATTGCAGTTTATAAGCCTATCAATTCAACAGTGTTGTACAGCTTAAAGTTATACAATATTACATGTCTATTATATCTCAATAATGTTGTAAAAAAAAATTAAAAAGCCAAACTCAGGAAAAAACCTAAAGGGTTAACTTAGCAAAATTAGGATATTAAAAAAAAGAAAGAATGGCTGAAAATTTTTTAATTTGGGAAAAAAGCACAAATTTAAAAATTCAAAGAACTTTAAACAGAATAAAACAAACCCACATCAAGACACATCAAATTCAAACTGCTGAAAGTTAAAGACAGGGAAAGCATATCACAAGCACCCAAAGAAAAATGACTTATAACCTATTGGGGAAAAACAATTCCAGTGACGATGTATTCTCTTCAAAAACTATTGCTGACAGAAGGAAGTGGCACAAGATTTTCAAGTGTCAAAATAAAAGAGTTGTCAACTCAGAATTTTAAACCTAGTAAAAATTTACCTCAGGAATGAAAGTGAATCAAGAATTTCTCAGATAAAGGAAAATCTAAGAATTTTTCACCACAGATCTAGCCTGAAAGAATTGCTAAAGGAAGTTATTGAAACAGAAAAGAAGAGGATTTTTTTTAAAAAAAAATAATTTTCAAATATCCAGAAGAGACAAAAAAAGAACAAAAGAAAGATATAAAATATGGGTAAATTCATTAGACTTGCTTCTCTTGAATTTTCTAAATTATGTTTGATGAGTGAAGCAAAAATTATAACATTGTTTGATGTGATTTTTACCATAGGTAAAGAAAATATTTAAGACAATTACACTACAAATGGGAGAAGGTAAAGGGACTTAAAGGGAAGTCATGTTTCTACACTTTATTCAAGCTGGTAAAATGTCAACATCAGTAGGCTGTGACAAATTATATGTATATATCATAATGCTTACAGCCACCACTAAAAATTCTTTACAAAGAGATAGATCAAAAACACTACAGGTAAATCAAAATGAAATTCCAAAATTTGCTCAAGTAACCCACAGGAAGGTATGAAAGAAAAAAAAAAAAACCCGGGGAATTAAAATTGGCCCAAAAAAAAAAAAAATCCAGAAGACAAAAAATAAAATGGAGATTTAAGTCCTAACATATCAATAATTATGTTAAATGTAAATGGTCTATGATTCTATTTCTATAACATTCTTGAAATGACAAAATTAAAGAGATCGAGAGCAGATTGGTGGCTGTCAGGGTTTAAGGAAGGTGGGGAGGTGAATGGATGTAACTCTAAAGCTAGTCTTTGTGGTGAAGGAACAGTTATGTATCCTGATTGCAGTGGTGGTTACACAAATCTACACATGTGATAAAATGACAGACACATACACACATGTGCACGCGTGTGCGCGCGCGCACACACACACACACACACACACACACACACACACACACACACACACTGTACCAATGTCAATTTTCTGGTTTTGATATTATGAGATAGTTATGTAAGATGTAACCAGTGAGGGAAAATGAATGAAGAGTACAAGGAACCGATCTGTATTGTCTGTGCAACTAACTGACTGTGAAACTATAATTATTTCAAAATTTAAAAAGTTGGAGTTTTGTTTTGTTTTGTTTTATTTTAAGTAAGTGCAGAAAGTAGCAAGTGAGGGAGATTGTTTCAGTACCCTGGCTCGAAATTCAGAGACCAGTAGGGATTGGGAGTAAAACCTTGTTATTCCCTGTAGATTTCCCTTCAGTTTATTTTTAAAAACTTGCATGGAGAAGGGCATCTCTGTTGACTTTTAAGGTTTTGAGGTGACTTGTAGTAAGAAAACAAAAATTTGTCAGAGGCCAGCAGGCTTCTTCCAGATTCAGCTGGTTTAAACCTCAAAACATCATTATGAACAAAGATATAACCACCAGCCAAATGTATCATCATCACACACTATTCAATGATGAGGTGGGAAAGAGGGTGAAAAAGATTAAGAGTGTGACACATTTTCACACTAGAAATGCTCTATTTTCTTGTGACTGAGCATGTTCTCATGCTCTGCCAACAGCAATATTCAGTTTCGAGATCCAGTTTTGGATGGTAAAATCTTCAGAACTTCAGCTGTTTTTTTTTTTTTTTTCTTCACAAGAATATGGAAATTCGATTACCTTCTGAGAATGAAACAAGAACAGGCTCAGCTCTGTGGCTAAAATTATTTGAGAACATCCATGTATAATCATATAATCTTGTGTGGTAATGGGGCATGCCTAGATTGCAATCATATCAAATTAATTATACTGTCTTTTGCCTGAAGAAACAGTGCTGATGAAATAAAAAGAAATAAAAGAACAATAAAAAGAAAGCGTAGGCAGCATGAACTTGTCAGTGTTTACCCAGAACTGTGCAAGAGGTAGAGACACTGGGTCTCCCTCAACCCAGCCCTACCTCTGGCCCCGTTCCCTCTGGATCTGTAATACATCAACTATCTTCTCACTTGTTAGCCATGGAAGATGGCTGTCTTGTTCCTATGTGTCTTTCATCTGATAAACTGTCAGTACCTCTAGGAAAGAGACATTAGGCTGGTTCTATTCATTCCTACCCAAGTACTGGTGAAGTGGACTTTTCTTTCCGTTTTAGGGTAAAAGCAAGGTTTCTATAAAAAGAACTAGGGCCAAAAATCACAATGGCTTAAAGAAACAAGATGGTAACAGTCCAGTAGTGAGTGGTGCAGTTGGAGTAGATACCCTGTACCATGCTATCTTCAAGGACCCCAGTTTCTTCCTTCTTGTTGCCCTGCTATCCTCAGGTATTATTCTAGTCACAGGGCTGGATCTGGGTCTTGCCAAGTTTAGTCTTACAGCCGTAGGAAGGGGAAAGGTGGGTAAAAGAGTATATACCCAATGTTTCTAGTCCATATGAAAACCCCAAATGGTATGACTTTTGCTGACATCTTAAACACATGGATTTATCTAGCCATAGGGAATCTATAAAATACCATCTCTGGCTCTCTAGCTGGTTAATCATGTGTGCAGCTTAAACTGAGGGCAGATATGTGTATGTTACGTGTGTAGGGGGGTATCTATCCCTTAAGTACTGGGGAGATAGCAGTCTTGCCACATTTTCTATATCACCACTATTCCCCTAGATGTCAAGAGGCCCAGCTCTCAACTCACTGTGTTTCCTGAGATGTTGAAAAAAAGGCTTAATATGAATAAGTTAATAGGGGCAGAGCAGAGCAGTCTCGGGACATAGGTGGTATCAACAAGTCAGTCAATGAGCAATGCTCAGGATGTTCTTTGCAAGACATTAATGGGAATATCAATCAGTAAGACAGATGAGGGACGGATGGAATTCCTACCAGTGTATGCTCATCTGCTTATTTCAAGACCTTCCGCTTCCCCTGAGGTCTCATTTTCTAAAATTTAAAGGCTAACTTCTTTCTCTCTCTGTTTCAGTTCTGGCCTTCCTTCCATGCAGTAAAAAGGGCAGACTATAAAACTGACTGAAACAGGGAGGTCCAGAAGAGCAGAAGAAAATTGCAAGAACAAAACTAACAACAAAATTAGAGCATTTTCTTGATTCATTTTTATACAGTCAGAACCTAGAACAGTGCCTGACATATAGCAAGTCTTAATAAATGTTTCTTGAGCTAAATTTTATTTCTTCAGAACAAAGATAATTCTGCATTAATCTTCTGAAATACCAAATAGGAGATTTTACTCCAGCTTTTGATCACTAGCCCTTGCAGTGGGATTCTGCCAGGTATTTAGTAACAAAACTTTTGCTCCGGAAACCTCAAGTACAAATCAACTAGACACTGAAATAACACAGATCAGGATTCAACTTGTTTCTATGTTCCAAACAAAAGATAAGCTGTTCTTTTTTAGACAAATAAACCACATTAAATTTACTATGTTATTGTATTGACAACAAATACTGTGTCGATGGCCAACAAGAAACATGTAACTCTTGTTCATTTAATCCATCTACTTTGCACAGATTTCTGATTAAATTAAATAGATGCCCACTGCCCGCCCCTCCTCCCCCCACCCTGTTTTTTTTTTTTCCTTACAGACTTCTTTAAAAAGAATGTATGCCCATTTGCACTGTAAGGGCATTTGGTAAATTTTTCATAGTAACAATCGTTTTTATCACTCAAAGGCCTTCTACCTCTCAATTAATTGGAAATACTTTTTCTGAGTATTCCTGGCCTTAATCAGTCCAGACTTCCACTTTCGTCTCACAAAATGATTACATTCAATGAAAACCTTCCAATAAACTTTTACATAGGATTTCTGGTCATTTAATATACAGCATAAAATATTACATGATAAATAAGAGCTAACTTTTTAAAATACTTTACAGTTCACAAATCACCTTTCACCTTCAATACCTGATAATTTTTACAACCTCACAAGTACTTATTTTTACTATAAAAATTTTATAGATGAGGAAATATGGGCTCAGAAACTTGCATAAGGTGATACAATCAAGATCCAAATTCAGGTCTTCTGACTCCAGATATTTCACCCTAAAATTTTCGCCCTTTGTGCTTTGTTTACCAAAAAACAATATTTGTCATTAAAAGTCAAAGTTGATCACAGACATTCTCCTTTAAGCTAATGTTAACCATGGAAATATATCAATGATAAAAGGACTGTTTTAAAGCCTCTCCATAAATATAAAATCCATGGAGCATAGTCAGCATAAAAAATAATAAGCTTTGCAATATATGACAGGTAGTGGAAAGTATCATTAGTGAGAAGAGCTGAGTTTGGTCTTCTACTCCGGAGCTTCTCAGCTCCTGCCGTCAGATAATAAACAATGAAGCCAAGTTTGTTTTAATCCAAATATCTGATTTCAGAGATATATATCCTATCTCCCTAATTACATTTATAGCCTTCAAAAACATGCTAACATGATGGCAAGTAGATATGATCTTCCAAGAATTAAAATTTAAAAGATGATAGTAACAGGCTATAAATGGAGATTATGGAAGGTTAGAATCCAAATTTTTCATCCCCCACATGACAATTTATTTCTCTTAATAATTCATAGTGGTGGACAGGAAGGGGTTGCATGGTTAAAATTTTTAAAGATTTAAAAGATTCTTTTTTTTAGGACAGTCATGAGTTGTATATATTGGCGGGTTTAGAGGAATACTTTGATCTCTGTCAGACATGATGACAGAAAGAGGCATGGGAAGGGGAAATAGGGAACCATCATGAAGAAGGGCTTTTTGTATTCTAGGAGGGTTTTTTTTTTTCCTTTTGGGTGGTCTCTGTCAAGAAGTGAGTTCTTCCTTAAGAATCACTGAAATGATGCCTTATCTCTCCTGCCTTTGCTGTGACAGAGGCCTCTGGATCGATGTTCTGCTGTGTGGATGTCTATGCCTGTGGTTCAGGCATTTCACAGGCCCTGGTGAGTAGTGCTATGCTAGCTGGGCTGGAAAGGCAAATCCATACCCAGAAAATGTATCCATCTCTGTGTGGAAGAACCACTGTAGTCATCTTGACCCTAAGGTGGTCTCCTCAAGCAACAGGGCTATGTCAGGGGCTCAGAGCTGCTCGCTATTGCTGACAGGTTGCACATACAGAGGTAGCAGGAGCTAGTAGTCTTGGTATGTGGGTATCCATGTTATTTGGCCCATATGTAGCTTTGTCTGTGCTACTGACCATTCTGTTCATGTGTGCAAAGTGCCAATGCTGATAATAAAGCCTGGCTGATGTCAAGTAGCTGAGTCTACTTGATTGTTTTTTCTACCTGGTTGTTCGTTTTGTCTGCTTGGCTGTACAGCACATCTTCCATGGTAGATGCCTTCAGGCAGATGCTAACATGTGAAAAAAAATCTTCATGCTCCATGCCCACTGCATCTATCCAGACCTTCTTGTCTCTAATCTTCCAGTCTTTCTCATTTTAGGTCACTGACCAAATGGCAAGGTCATTGACCACTGCCTAAAAATTTATACATGTTCTTACCTTGGGCTACTTCTCCTTTTACACAAAATGGAAGACCAGATGCATTGTTTACAGCTCCACCCACTGAGCAGATTATCCACCCTTCATTCCTTTAAGGCCCCCCAGAATGTGGCTACAATGCAGCAACCATCCATGTACCAAGCTGATCATTCCACGGACTAAATGTGGGAGTTTTCCTTCTCTCTAAACTGGTTGGGCCTCCTCTGCCCCAATATGGCTGTGGGTGTGAGCTAGTGCCACTGAGGTGGGTGACATGGGAGTCTGGGCTACCTGCCAATGAGGCTACTAATGCCCACTGTCTTGCTCAAGCTTGCTCCTAAATATACCACTTCCATCTTCCAATGGGCTATTGATGAGCCTGTCTGACTTCATGACTTGGCAGGCTCAACAGAATTCAACTTAAAATGGACAGTTCTAGTAGCGTGGTCACTTTGTGCTTCATAGTTAAGTGTTCTGTCTTTACCAGGGCAATATTCCAGACACTGTTTCTCAGAAGGCATATAATTCTCTGCTGCAGATGTCATGGCCTTGCTCCAGGATCCCAGGGGCCTGTGTTGTGATTCTTGCCCTGAGGCTGACATAAGCTCCATACTCGGTCTTTTCCCACTATAGATACCTCCAACACCATAGGTTCTGCTTGACCATATGACTGAAGTGGCAGGGCTGCCTGCAGTGTAGTTAGGGTCTGCTACAGTTTTCCTTCCTGCTCTACTCCCCTACCCCAAAAGCTGGTAGCCTCAGTAAGTGGGCTGGAGCAGGATTCTAGTGTGGAATGTGATGCCTCCAGATTTCAAAAGAGATCTAATTGGTTCTATGCTGCCTTCTTTATGATCAAGGACAGGAGATACATTGATTTGCCTTTTACTTTGGAGGTTATACTCCTTACCTTTGGACCCCTAAAAACCTCGACGAAGAATGATTTTCTGGAATCTTTATAAGACTTATCTCACTTTCTCTTACAAGCAAATTCATCATTTTTTATGCATCAATTTATTATATCGGTGGTAAGCTATGGTATGGATATTCATGTCATACAGCTCTCTTATGAATATATTATGGCACAGGATGAGAAAGTTAATGTAGCTTTGAGGCAAAATCCTACCACTTTAGCCAGATGATCCAACAGACCTAATGGATATTGTTGTCTGTCCTACATGAATGCAAATTCTTTCTAATCCTCTTTTCTAATTGGCATGGAAAACAACACATCTGTTAAATTGATCTTATGTACCATGGATTTGAAGGCTTATTAATCTGCTCTAGCTAGAATCCATGTCTGGCATAGCAGCTGCAGTTGGGGCTACTACTTGGTTATGCCTTCAGTGAATTGGTTATGCCAATGAAGTCACTTATTCTCTAGGATCCATCTGGTTTCCACAAGAGCCAGACTGGTGTAATAAACAGAAATATGACTATCACTACCCCTGTATCCCATAGGTCTTTAATGATGGCGCTAACTTCTACTATTTCCAGGGATGCGTTATTGCTTTTGATTAACCAATAATCAAAAGCAATAACGTATTTACTTCTTCTTCTCCACTGTAGTAGTTCTTACCCTATAACCAGAAGACCCAATGTAGAGGTTATTCCAACTGCCAAGTATATAAATTTCAATTATATACTCCAGGACTAGGAAAATGATGACTGGGTGGGTCTCTGAACCCAATTAGTTCACTAGGAGTCTTTTTTTAGCTAGGACCCCATATTACCGGGACCTCATAAGTTCTGAATCAATAAATTCTTGTTTTTCCAGCCTTACATTCTAGTCCTTTCGATCAAGTACTCTCAAAATCCTATCCTAGTGGTACTACATTTGCTCCTGCTGGTACATGTTAGCTAATTCATGAAACTCCTTGGGTTTCTGTCTTCTTATGAAGCTCAGCATGTTTCTGGTTGAGTTATGCTGGAATTTAACCCCAGTTACCAATATGACAGCCAGGACAGGAGACAGGGGCAGTTGCTGAGGGAAACATTTGTTGCCTTGCAGACAAGAGGCCTCTGCAGCATTTTCCAGTGCCATGGAAATGCTAGTTCTTGCTAGGAATGAATGAACCACCTTTGCAGGTTATGATGGTTTAGAGGTGTCTGCAGAACCAATATCCTCAGGAGCATTTATCCAGATGTCCCTAGCCCGTGTTTCAGGTTCTCAAGTTCTCCCAATCAAGGCTGCCTTGACTGAGGATACAGATGTCCTTTGAGCTCTGATCTTCAATCTGCTACTTGGCTATGTCTGCTTTTCCACTGCAGGAGATGAGTGCTTCCTTGTAAACTACCAAAGAGGCCCTCTGTCTCTCACATTTAGCTTTTAACTACTTCTTAATGACTGCCAGTTTCTCATTATCGCTCTATAGATTATCATTACAATTTAGTAGTAACCAGCCAACTCTGCTGTCTTTGCAAAAAATTTCCTTCAGATCTTTCAAATACCTGAATCATTGCACCTACATTGGTAATCTCTTCCATTAGGACATTCTTCCATGTTACCACTGGTGAAATTGTTAGCAGCCACCTTGTGCCAGGGACTATTCATGCCCCACCTACCACTCAGGATGGCATCTTCTTTACCTGGTGAGCAATGAGTGTGCCAGTCCTAAATCCTTATTTTACTGTTTGTTTCTTGGGCAACACTTGGTACCACTTCTGTTCATTAAGGTCCTTCAAGAAGCAGACATCAAGACAAGATGAAATTTGTAAGAGATTTGAGGAAAACGCCTGTGAGGGAAAAGGCTAGGTTCTTGCTGAAGTCTCAGTTCACACACATTAGCTCTTAGCCAATGACAAAGAGCAGCAGTGATACTAAGCCAGGTCCATTTTGGAGAGACATGGTCCTCCTCTGATGGATGGCTTTGGCTCCAGACTCTCTATTCACTGGCTGTAATTTTCTTAGAACTGCAGTGTAGTCTAAGACTCATCCTACCTAACTTTCTTTCATCCTTTTACTGGGGACTGATCTCCATTGTGGTTTGACAACTCTCCCTACCACCTCCAGCTCCCTCCTCTTTTCCTCTCATGGTCATGTCATCCACCAACTCTCTTACACATCTAATTCTATCATGGAATTTTCTTTATGAAGGACCAAACATATAGGCCCTGAGAGCCCCCCAGTGTGTTTGAGTGCCAGTAGCCCTAGTTTAACTTGCTCATTAGCACACCATTTATTGGCTTTTTTATTTTCACTTCCTAAGTCTCCAACTCTCTCACATGTTTCCTAGGATATCCTTCAAAAAAACTATAGGCATCCAAATGCTTACTTCGGAGATGGCTTTTGGAGGAACCCAAACTAAGACAACCTTTCTTTTAAAAGACAGCTACATAAAAAGAATAATTTATGCAAATGTTTGATAAAATCTTTATTCTAGAGGTCATCTTCATTTTCTGATTTGTGCTTCTTTTAGAGTTATGGTAAGTTATCAGATATTATTTAAGATGATATCCTTCTACTTTATAGGAAGTTAAAATGGGTATCAAACCCTCTCTGTTCTTTAAAACCATTATCCAGTCATACCCATAGTGCTTGCTTATTGATTGTGGCAAACTCTTTTGAAACCCTCCCAGAATTATGTTAGCTCAACAATTTAGGCCACTGCAACTTCCAAAAAAATTCTACCTTTGGTAAAGGGCAGAATTGTTCTGTATATGATGACATCGTGAAATGTATAATTTATTGTGATTAAAAGAACCTAAGTAAGAGGCAGCTTGGAAGTGTGGAGGATAAATGGTACTTATTTTTTAAAATAATTTTTAATTTTTTCAATTACAATTGGTATACAATATTATATTAGTTTCAGGAGTACAACAAAGAGATTAGACATTTATGTAACTTATGAACTGATCACCCGGGTAAATCTAGTATCCATCTGACACCATACCTAGTTATTGCGATATTATTAACTATATTCCCTATGATGTAATTTACATTCCCATGACTATTTTGTAACTACCAACTTGTACTTCTTAATTTCTTTCTCTTTTTCACTTGTCTCCCCAACTCTCCTCTCATCTGTCGACTATCGAAAAATTATCTGTATCTATGAGTTTGTTTCTGTTTTGTTTATTTATTTTCTTTTTTAGATCCCACATATGACAGCTTTTCTCTTGCTGCTTTTAAGATTCTCTCTTTGTCTTAAAACTTTGACATTTTAATTATGATATGTTTGGTGTGGTTTTCTTTGGGTTCATCTTGTTTGGGTCTCTCTGCACTTCCTGGGCTTGTATGTCTATTTCCTTTGCCAGATGAGGGAAGTTTTCCATCATTACTTTTTCAAATAGGTATTCAATTCCTTGCTCTCTCTCTTCTCCTCTGGAACCCTCAAGATGTGAAACTTTGTACATTTGATGTTGTCCCAGAGGCTCTTTTTTTTTTTCTTTTTTTGGATTGTTCTGTTCTGCTACCTTATCTTCCATATTGGTAATTCGATCCTCTGATTCATCTAATTTATTGTTGCTTCCCTCTAACATATTCTTCATTTTAGTTATTGTATTCTTTATTCCTGACTGGTTCTTTTTTATGTTTTTCATCTCAATTTTTATATTTCCTAAATTTTTATTGAAGTACTCACTGAATATCCTTATAACCAGTGTTTTGAACTCTGCATCTGGTAGATTGTCTTCATTTTCTTTAGTTATTCTAGAGTTTTGTTCTGTTCTTTCATTTGGGACATGTTTCTTTGTCTTCTCATTTCGGCTGGCTCCCTGTATTGTTTCTATATATTAAGTAGATTGCTATATCTCCCAGTCTAGGTAAAGAGACTTTATGTAGTAAGTGTCCTGTGACTCTCCTTGGTCACCTGACTCATGTGCGGCAGGTATGTCCCTTGTGTGTGTTGTGTCTATCCTCCTGTTTAGTTGAGCCTTGATTGCTGTTGGCACATCGATGGGAGGGATTGGCCCTCAGGCTGATTGGTTCTGAGGAGTGGCTGTGATTACAGTAGAGAAGCTGTTGTACAGGGGTTGAGCCTACACAGCAGGATTTGCTTTAGCAGGGCTATGGGGCCTGCTGAATCTGCCCTTTGGGTGTGTTGTTTGTGAAAGTGGTTGGGTAATGTTCTGGTGTGGTCTGAAGCTGACCACAGGGTGTGTTGGTTCTGGGTCTTCTTAGGAGGGGCTCTAGTACAGGCCAAAGTCATTACCTGTGCCCTGCCCAAGGCCACTTTGTATGAGCTACAAAATAATCTGCAGATAGTTGCCACTTGTGCTGGGCTTGGAGGTACCTGGCAGAGGCTAGGCTGCAAACTGAGCTGGCTGCAAACTGAGTGCTGGGCTTGGGGCTGTTAGCAAGAGGTACAGGACATACTGAGGCCAGATATTGCTTGTTTGGGGTTTATGAACCTTTGGGAAATTTTAGGAAAGTCCATGGCATAAGCCAAGATAGGCTGTTTGTATGAAAAGCCACTAGAAGGGGCTTGTGTAGGTCCACAAGTTGGGTAGGCAGGGTTTTGGGGAATCTTAGGTTGATGGAGACTCAGATATGGTACCCACCTGTGTGTGTAGGCTGAGTAGTGGGAGGGCTCAACAGAAGAACAATGACTTGTGCCAGTGCTTCTGTCTTAGAGAAAGCTGCCTCTCCATTCCTCACTCTGAAGCTAGACAATTCAGTTCTTCCTGGTATGTTTCTAGTGCCATTTGAACTGCTGCCCCAGTCCTGGAGCTCAGATCAATGAGTCCATTGGTGAGTAAGTCTGTGCATGTGCCCTTTAGGAGGAATGCCTGAGACTCCAGCAGTCTTCTGTCTCACTCAGCCACAATCTCCACTGGTTTTTAAAGCCAGAAGTTATGAGGACTTCTCTTCCAGGAATTGGAACCCTAGACTAGGGAGCCTGGTGTGGAGCTGGGACCCCTTGCTCCTGAAATACCCTCCTAATTTTTAACTGCCATACATGGGTTTGGGACCAGCTTGTTCTGTGTCTTCACCCCTCTTACTGGTCTCGAGGTGGCTTCTTTTGTATATCTTTAGTTATAGGACTTGCATTCCGATAGACTTCAGGCAGTTCTCAGTTGTGAAGTTTAGTTACAATTTTGATGTGGTCTGGGAGGAGGTGAGCACAGCATTTACATACTCCACCATCTTGACCAGAAGCCCCTAATAAACTTTTTAAAATAGTGCTGATTTGTCATAAGAGCTAATAAGCTTCATATTTAATCTTTAAAATTCTTGAAAATCTTTCATTTTAATATATATTTTAATATAAAATGATATCCTTAAAATCACTGATCCTTAACAACATTCTTTTAACAATATTCTTAAAATTAAAATTCCAGAAAATATGCCTTGTTTTAATAAAACATCATGTTTTTTCTTCTCAAACACTGAAGCATAGCTTTATATAGGAAATATCCCCTGCCTCAAGATCTTTTCTTTGGGATCTAAAAAGAAAATTAGTTTTTTGACAATAGCTATATGAATGGACATATGAATCCAAATGTATGCATGATATAAACTCTGCTATATTCAAGCAGTTCCAAAAGATATACATATAAAAGCAAAATGCTGAGAAAAATGATCAGGGAAAATAAGGGTAGCAAGAGAAAATGAGTGAAGTTGATCCATGAAATGTATATCCTAATGGACTGGCTTGAACAGTAACGGAAAAAGAGAGAACTTAAACAGATCCAGTGAAACACAATCTGTAAAGGGATAATAGAAAAATAGAGAAAAGATTCCCAAAAACTCTAGCCTAGAGAAAAAGTATATCCATGAACAACAACAAAAAAATCATGAAATCTAAAGTCTTTCCATAGTTAAGGCAGCAAATTTCATGTGATAAAATGCCTTAATGTTAAATAAATATAGGAAACTCTGAAAGTCCCTACTAGTTAATCAGTCTAATGAAATCCCAACTAAAATACTGCTTTCCACTATTGTCCTTAGAAGAAACATTTGAATCTGATTGAACCAATTAATCTATTTTTTTTTATTGGTGTCTGATAAAAGATGGGTCCATGATTGGAATAAGTATTATCAAGTTTTGGATCTTGAAGCTGTCATACTTGGTTGGTCTACCTGTCCCTCTACCCATCAGGATAAGTGGCGGGAGCCTGGGCAGTTGAACAGCAATGGTGGTGTTACAAAGAACTGACACCTGTACAGTGATGCTGAGCTCGCAGGGTGCCAACTTTGCATGCCCCACTACCCTTGTCCCTAATTACACTTTGCCTTTAGCTACTCATTTATAATAAAGTGCCCTGGAACAGTGAAGCATAACAAATTTCAAGAGAGATTCTGGCAAGAGTGCAGATTGGCTCCCCAGAGGTAGAAGGTGAGGCTGTTAGAAGTATGAAAAATCCAGCAGTGTCTCTGTCAGTTCTTCTGTCAGGAAAAGACAGTGGCTGCTCAAGGCAAAACATTAATCTTTTATATGAGTACTTGAATGCTATCTTCCCATCTCAGAAAATGGCACCATAACCCATCCAATTACTCGGGCTAAAAATCTAGGAGTCATGAATTTTTTTTCTCCCAGATCCAAACCACCAGCAGGTCCTATCTTCCATATCACTGAAATTATCCTGGACCCACCCATTTGTCTTTTTCTCTGCAGAGATTGCCATTGTCCAGGCATAATGATTTCATACCAGTCTCCTGGAACTACCTCCTCATTGGTTTCTCCAATTCTTTCTTGCTCCCTTACAATGAATCTTCCTCATAGAAGCTGATTATCTTTTTGAAATGTGAATCAGATCAAGTCACTCCTCTGCATAAGATGCTCTAGTAATCTCCTATTGCCCTTCAAATAAAAATCGAGAATTCTTACTGTAACATATAATGCTCTAGATAATCTCTCTTTTCTTTCTTCACTGACCTCATCTTATTCTCCACTCTTGCCATATTCTAGGCACATGAACCTTTTTTTTTTTTTTACTTCAAGCTTAATTCTGCCTCAGGCCTTTGTACTTCTTATTGCTTCCACCCGGATCTTCTTACTTAGGACTCTACTAAAATATTGCTCTTTATTTAAACATTGCCTTCTCATCCTAGGCTTTATTGATGAATGTATCTGAAGTACTGCTCCCTATAGCCTACTTTTGCTCAAAGTAGTTTTCTATAATATTATCCTCTTTAATTATCTTTATAGCATTTATCAGTAACCCAAATTATCATATTTATTTGTATTTATTTCTTTTTGTCTCCTCCCATCTGAAAAGTAGACTTCAAGAGGCCAAAAGTTTTGGTCCCCAAAGCCTGGATCAATTGTCTCATAGTATGCATCCAGAACACATTTGTTGAATGAATGAATCAATGAATAAATGACTCGATCAATGGGAACTATGTTTTTTATTCTGATAAAAAGAAATCCCGCCGTCTTTACTTAAGTCGGTCTAACGAATACCTCTCTATGTTTTTTTTGGAAAATATGCATAGTGATTGGGATGACAGGGTGAAATTACTGGGGCAAGTCTTTTAAGGTAAGGTTTTCAGTGGCAGATAGTATTATTCAGATAATTCGGTGTTAAGAATGAAATTTCAGTCAAACTCCCCTAATAGAATAGAATTCTCATGTACCAACAGGAACATGCTTATACATTTCCAGGGTCAGGGCCTAATATGAAATATATATCTATATATATCCTTTTTCCCTCCCCTTACCCTTGACCTAACCTCTCTGACTTCACAAAAGAGGAGCCGTGGGTAGATTTCCTATGAAACAGATTCTGAGATGAAGTTGAGCATGCAGGAGGTTTATTAAGGAGTATTATTGGAATCAAGAACTGTGGAAGGGAAGAGAGGAAGAATTGGACAGAGGGAGAAGTGACCTATGACTCAATCTCATTAGAGGCCTCAGTCAACACTAAGGGGAGTTCTAAAGCTGAAATGACTCTTCAAATTTGTCCTAAGTTGGGTCAGGAAGGGTAAGCCTTTATATTTCCAATTGGATCAGTCACTGGATATGAGATGATCTGGAAAGGAGCATGAATTTTGGCCAGGCAGCTCTTTTGAACAGAGGTGAACCCCATAAGGGATGCTGGGGTTCTTAGGCAGCCTCACTCTCAACAGCTGGGAGAGTAAAGGAGTCATGTGTGATGCATCACAGCATCTACTATAGACACAAAGTCCAAGAAGGACTGAAATTTACCTTCCCTCACCTAGCAGAGAGAGAATGGAGAACTTGTGCTCCCTGCTTTGAACCAACATCACAAAGATTGAGCAGTCCAGGACCTTCTTGAGCATGGCATTCAGCAGCTGCTTTTAAAAGAGAGGCTTTGTTCTTTTTTTTCCCTGTTGTTTTTGTTTTAGTTTGTTTATTTCCCACTTAGGAAATGGAAAGTCTTTTTTTCTTTGCTTTCTGTCAGGCAGTGGCTAAGCTCTTTTTAATCTAAATTCTTGCCTTTACTATGGAACCTCCTCATTTAAGTGACTCTTCAATCCATACATAGTAAGATAGGTTACTCCAGGTTCTAGAATACATCTAAAAGAAATACTTTATCTAAACCCAATAATGACCAAAAACTAGTTGTAGCGTTGACCTGAGAAACATCTATGATGAGTATACCTCTAACGTTTAAAAGAGAGGGAGTAATTATGCCAAATTCTCTTAATCATGTTTTTTGTTTTGTTTTGTTTTGAATTCACTCTAACATGTGTGCTCATGAAAAGCAGATTGTTGAGCTTCATCCACAAGGGTCAGAAGATCCAAGTAAAACCCAAGAATCTGCATTAAAAACACATCTTCAATGTTTTCTGATGCAGGTAGCCCAGAGATAACACTTTGAGAATCACTAATTTATTTCATGGACTGGCAAACACCATTTAACTAATAAAACAATACTCCCAGAGACCAATTCTTATGAGCAATACAAATAACATAATTTGAACAAGAGTTTAAAGACAGGGCTATTGCCTTGCACAACTCCAGGAATTCTATTTGCACAGAACACAATGGAATTATGCTCCAAGAGTTCCATTCACCTTTTTGTGAATAGTGCTCCTAAACTGGTATAAGAGGTGGCCTTGTTAAAGGAAATATAAACATCTCAGTATAAGTGAAATACCTAGATCCTCCTCAACTGCTGCAACCTCCAGTTTCTTTTTACATAGAGAATGGCAGTGATGGTTCTCACTCATCAGTAAATTAGGAGCTTTTTCCCTTATATCCTTCAGAGAAAGTTTCTTCCTCCACCCCGTCTGCACCAAGTTACCAGGAACATGAACTTTTCCTAATTTCTTTCCAAAGCCACCTTGATCTCCTGCTGCCATCTCTCTCAGATGACACCCAACCTCCCATTTATTGAAGGATTGAAGGCAAGGACCACTCCTTAGTGTTGTTTTTCTCCTAAGCCACTTGCTCAAACTTCTCTCAGTTAGTGAATGTGTCCTCTAATTGTAACCTAGCTTCTTTTTCTTTTGAACATTTCAGAACCACCAAGCAAAACACAACATGTTATGAATAAGTTTATACAGATTTACCACAATTACAATGTGCCCAACCTAAAGAAGCCATTTCCTGCTCAGGGTCAGGTTAGGAAAGAAACCATATTCACATTTGCTATCAAAAGCTCCATTCTAAAGAGCAGCTGTGTAAATTAATCCCTCTTTAGGTCAAACAAAGAGACTTTGTATTTGTATAAGCAGATTTTTGGAAGATATGATTATGTACTTGAAATATACCAGATACTGTACCAAATATGCTACTTATATTAAATCATTTCATCCACATTAAAGACTTGAGATGGGAAGTAGTGTTACTCTCCTCATATTACAGATGAGGAAATTGAGAAACAGTTACTTTCTGAAAATCACACAGAAAGAATTGTCAGAGCAAACCAAGACTTGACCCAGGTTTATGTGATTCTGGAATCATAATTAATCATAAAAATACATCTCCTAGGCCAAGGCTGCAGCCTACATGAGATTTTACAGGTATCATAAAGTCTTTCCTGCACCTAAGGCGTCTTTCCCTGGTCTTGCTACCATACAATTCCTATTATTAGATAAAATACATGGGTTAAGATCATATTTTCAGAAACCCATCATTAAACCAGGAATATAATCTGAGAATTACAGGCCTTTCCCCTCTTTACACATAAGAGGCACTAGAAAACCTTACTGGAACAGAGAGAAACATAGAGAATGAGAAGCCTCAGAGACAGAGACTTAGTACTAGCAAATTTTGATGGAGGAATGAAAAGGAAGTTCTGGAGATTAATCACTGATTAAATTTCTTAGCACACTTCTGGACAGCTATGATTAGCAAAGAAGTAGAATTAAAGAGAAGGGGTATATAAAACAAAGTTAGGGGATGTGTGGTGCAGGACATCTGGGCAGACCTAGCCAACTTTACCATATGTCTTAATTCTTCACAATCTTCTTTCTAATGTTACATTGAGAAAAGACTTGCAGCACACAGCTTTGAGCTTCCCAAGGGATCTGATAATTAAGTGCTTATTGATCATTTAAAATAAGTCAAGGGATCTGATTAAGTGCTTATTGATCATTTAAAGTAAGCCCCTACCCTCTGCCCATAACACTCCCCCATCATACATTATCCCCTGTCCTGCTTATTCTTCTTCAAAAACGACATTACCTGAAATCACTTCCTATTATGTTATATTTTGCTAAGTTACATTACATTATTTGTTTATCATCTGTTTCTCTCTCTAGATAGCAAATTCCATGAAGGGTAACCTTGTTAATCTTTTCACCCCTGTATTACTGGCACCTAAAAGGTTTCTGAAATATGGTAGGTGCACAATAGTTGTTTGTTAGATGAATGAGTTGATTATGGTATAGATTGCTATAAGAGGTACTTAGGGAGCTAATATATAACAGTATTTATTGTTTACTATTCCCCAGGCTTGTTTCAAGCAATTTACATCCATTCACTATACTCATGACAATTTTTTGAGGTAGATACTATTATTATCATCATTTTATAGATAAGGAAAGTGAGGCACAGAAAGTAATGTGACTCGCTTGTAAGTAATGGCAATCTTTTGACATCCCGATAATCATCAAGGGAAAGTATCATCATAACTTGAAAGTAATGTCAGGCTGAGAAAGTTACAGAGCCACACTGTAGCCCAGACTGCCTAGCTCCAGGGTTCTCTTAAACACGACACTAAAATGAGATGAGATATTACCAATTTGTTTAGGAAGAGAAGTCTTACCCACGTGAAAGAGAAAGAAGTTCATAGTGAATAACAAATGAAGGTATAATCAATATGTTTCATAAGGACCGAGAAATGACTCTGAGAGGACTGAGGTGGTCAAGGAAGGTCTCACAAGAATCTGAAATTTGAATTTGTTTTTGAATAATGGTTTGACTAGCAATGAAGAACTCATCACTGAAGTCTCAGTGATTACAGTAAAAAAAAAAAAAAAAAAAGCTTGTTCCAGTAATGATGTAAATAACCAATGATCACATGACACACAGACATCTTTTTGAAGATTCTGTTTGCCTTGCTTTCAAAACATTTACTGATCCTTATAAGGGGGCAGGAAAGAGAGGGAACAAAGGCTAAGGGCCTGAAGATGTCAGCTCTCTGAGATGTTTCTGGAGAAGACAGCTTTCCTTTGGAGATACTAGTAGCCAGGAGTCAGGAATTCCTCCTGGAGAAAGCAAGACAGTTGGTCCACAAACACTCAGTCTCCCTCTCCCACTCTGTCTTCCATTACTGCAATGAGAACTGAGCTATTATTACCAGAGTGCTTAGAAAGTCAGAGCTTTGCTAAAAAGGACTCATCTGTACCAGTTGGTAATTTCCCAAGTGAAGTCAGAACTTCAAAACATGATTCACCACAGATTGCTGTGATGATCATTGGGATGTCAAAAGATTGGCATTGCTGTCAATGAGAAATGAAGTTGCTCATTCTCTTCTGGGTTAGGATATGAGAAGGAGTCTTAAGCACTGCGGGGTTTCAAAGACCTGGGAAACAACATGCAAAACATAGCTCTCATTTTTGACTTCTCCATCCAAGACTAGACCACAAAATTCCATTGGTGGTGCTTTTAATTCCTTCTATTCATCAGGACAGCAGGATTAATGATTCAAAGAGTTGAGAATCCTTTCTCCTGAAAATTGGTTTTTGAAAGTGCCTAGTGGGTATGACTAAGCGGTTTTATGCACTGGGGTTTCAGTTGGTGTTTGTATTTTTTTTTATTATGACTTAAAGGAAAAAACCCAAAATCTAAAATTAGCACTTGTTTTTTTCAACTCGGAATCTTGTAAACACACCAGCAATGGTGTGCGTGCATGCATGCATGTGTGTGTGTATGTGTTGCAATAAGCAATATTACAATTTCTTGACATTTTCATTGCTGTTTCTTGACATATTTAGTGAGGTTTTAAAGTTTTTTTTTTTAAAAGAGAGAGGGAGAAAAAGAAAGAAGAAAAAAATGGCTGGCTTCCAAATCACCATATGTTTCCAATTGCAAATTCAAAAGCAGAAAGAGAACCTTAAGCTGCACAGACTTTTGTGGGAGTTATAGAGCAGGGGAGCTAAGTCCTCTTTTTAAATTTACTTATTAGAATTTCAGTGTTACCCAGTAACAGATGATTGATAGAAAGATAAAATATTAGCGAATATTCATTGAGTACAACCTACGTGTAAGGCTCTTGGAAGGGATACCGAGAGGTTTAGATAGGATATAGTTTGGGGTACACGATAGAGAGAAAGCAAAAATCTGATACAATATTATAAATGTGTTCCACCAGAAATTCTCCAAGAGATTAAAAAAAAAAAAGCTGACTTGGTAAAAGAAGGAGTCATAGAAGAGTAAAATTTGATCTGGGTCTTGAAAATAGACAATGGGACATTCTGGGTAAAGGGAACTATAGAGCCAAAGCCACATTAATGAAGCTATGCAAAGCACATTCAGGTGTGATGACTGAATCTGTGTGGTTGGAACTGAGTTTATATGGGAGTGGGGAGGGGATAATAGAGATAATGAAGAAAAGATTAGAAAAGTCAATAGAAGTCAGGTCATGGTGAACTTGGATGACAGGCTTGATACATTATTGTTTATTATTGTTTAAGTTTTATTTAATCCCAACAATACCATGAGTTGGGAATCAATCATTAGCCCTATTCTACAGATGAGGAAACTTATGCTCATAGAGGCTAAGTAATTGTCTAAAGTCAAATACCAAATATTTGGTCAAGCCAGACTTGAACTGAAGTCTGTTTAATTCCAAATCTTCTTAACCTTTTTAGATTCAGTGATTGAGCAGGCTTGAATGATAACTGCTGTGAGCCAGTGGATGAGATATTCCAGCAAGAACCATGTCTTATGGTAGGGCAAGGGAATTAGAATGTATAAAATGAACAGCAACTGCCTACACCTAAGGTGACCGTAGAGTATGGTAGAAGTAGCAAGACCCGTATAGCTATATTGCTCTGGATGAAACTTCAAGAGGAAATGCACCATTTAAGTTTGGAGTTTCTTGTCTCAGAGTTGGATAATTTTCCTTCCTTATGAATGTCTCTGGCAAATATTTACTAAAAAGCACATATGGGTGGGAAGTCAGAGTAGTTAAGGATATTTGGAGCCACTGCAGTCCAATATTTCCTGTTTGAGTAACTGTCCTTTTGGAGTACTTAAAAATTTCTAAGACCAAGATTCTTACATCAAATCCAGTTAATAAGTGCCCGAAGGCACTGTGAGTCACTGAAGTGACAGGACTAGGGTCTCAGAAGCCACTTTGTTTGCAAGTATCTAATTGTAAAAAGGGTTTATTGTTTCATGTTACTGGAAAAACAAGAGGCTGGGGTGACTTCAAGCATAGCTAGATTCAGGTACTCAAAAATATATATAACTTGTCTTTCTCTATCTCTCAACTCTATTGTCCTCAATATTGGTTTCATTCTCCTATTGGTTCTCCAAATGGTGGTAACCATGACTAAGAGCTGCTATAGGCTTCCATCTTTCAGTTCACATACCCTAGTGGAATGAAGATACTGTAACTTATGGAGTTCTCCTTTCTCCAGAAATGCAGCAAAATTCCCAGCACTAGGTTGTTATGATTCAGCTTGAGTCATACGCTCATTCTTAAACCAATTACAATGGTCATAAAATGTTATGCTCTGATTGACTAGTTCTGGGTCACAAGCCTATCCCCACAGTTAGAAAATAGGCCCACTATACCTAAACCACATGGAATGAGAGTGGGAAATGAATGGTTCTCGGGGGAAAATTGGGTTGTTGTTACTAAAAGAAAGAACAATGGTTGCTGGGCAGCTGTCATTACAATGTTGAAGGCACTACGCATGTAATGAATGGAGGGAGAACAAAGAGAATAGGAGAAAAGAAGCTATCTACCACTATAACAAAGTGGAATGGTTTCTAGGTTTCCCATTTTCTGTGGGGGGCCTGAGCCTCCCATCTCTCATAACTTTGCCAGTATGCCCTTTGTTCCAGACATGCCAAACAAACCAGGTCTTTGCATGGGCTGCTCCTCTGTCTGGAGTACAGGCCCACCCCACCTTAGTACCCACCTGGTAAATTTGTACTTTTACATCCTTGAGCTTACCTCCCAGCAGAACATCAGACATTTTTTTTTCTGTCTGTTCCTATAGCAATTCAGCTTTTTCTTTTCTTTTTTTGTGGTGGTGGTGGGGGGGGAGGTTTACCATTACTTTTTATGGGTTTACCTTGTGAAAAGTGACATGTAGCAGGCCACTTTGATAAGCTTTAACAGCATGTTGAATACATTATTTCCTGATTGCCATCTGTGAGGGAGCAAGGGGAACGCTGTCCCTTTCTTGCAGCTGATGTGTTATAGATACTACACAAAGGACATGCATACATGTACACATTAATATTAGCCCTTAGTAAAGTCATGTAACAAGGCCTGTGACCTCATTTTCTGCTGAGTTTTCTCAGAGAGCCAGCTCTGTCTTCCTCATAGAACATAGTATCTTTTAAGAGTCATTAAAATAGAAATTCTTTTAGAACTTTTTAAAAATAATAATTTAGATCCTTCTCTTACCACTATGGCTCAGTGTTAAATAAACCTTTGAGGCCCTTTCTAGTTGTGTATAAGGTGAAAGACAGATCATTCTCACAAAGGCTTCCTAATCAATATCATGATTTGGGAGACCATCAGGACTGGTTTTGAAATATGACAGAATGGGACAGACACCTAAAAATGGCATAGATGATAGAGGCTTTGTTCACCCCTCTTGCAACCACATCAAAGTTTGGATGGAAACATGGAGTAAACAGCAAGCAAAGTCACCTGGGGTCTAGATGAACAAAAGCACTACGACTAGGGAGAGAAATGATTAATCAACTTACAACAGTAGAAGGTAAGACGGGGTGAAGACATGAGGCTGCCCGGTCCTGAGAGGCTGAGTGGGACAGAGGCTGTGGCAGCAGCAGCCGGCAACTGCAGATGCTTCTTAAAGGGGCCATGTCCGCAACCAGACTTTCATGCTGATGGATTTGCTAGCTCTGAGCACCAGCGCCGGTAGGGGCACCAGGGACTTACAGGGGGACACTGAGTTGTCGCAGCAAGGGCTGGAAGTGAGGCTTTCTCCTGGGCAGAAGTGCTGGCAGTATCCATTGATCCTCTGTAGAGCCCTTCCCTGACCCAGTGTAGGGATGCAGCGCCACCATAGTGGAGATGACATTGAACGAGATAACGGAGGTAGCTCTGCCCAGAGGATTTCTTGAAACTCTGCCTCCCCCAACTCACGGCCCCACCTAAGCCACATTCAGTTGTATCCTTGGTAAGTCTGGTGCTCCTTACTGAGCCAACCCCAAGACCCACACTGGTGGCAGCTTGGCTTTGGTTTCTGGCATGGCTTCTGGAGGCAACTATAAACACAACACTTGTGGATTGCTTGCTGAATCTTAACAGGTGGCCCCAGAGGGGCACAGGCTGAGGCTAAACTTGGCCTGTAGCTGAACCCTTCTCAGGACTGTGCCACTGGACACCTACTATACAAAGCCATGCTAATAAGACCAGTAGACTTAGGATCTTTGTTTAGCATGTAGAAACAGATGCAGAAAGGCAGCCATAATGGAAAACAAAGAAGCAGAAACCACATAAGAGAACAGAACAGAGATCTAGGAATAATGGAGTCAAGCAATCTAACAGATGCAGAGTTCAAAACACTGGTTATAAATATATTCGATGAATTTAGGGGAAGAGTAGATGAACTCAGTAAGAACTTTAACAAAGAGATAAAAAAAAAAAACCATAAAAGTGGATATGGAAATTATAAAAGGAAACCAGTCAGAAATGAAGAACACATTATCTGAGATGAAGAGTATGTTAGAGAGAATCAACAGAGTGGATAAAGAAGAGGATCAAACCACTGATTTAGAGGATGGGGAAGCTAAGGACACTCAATCAGAATGGCAAGAAAAAAAGAAGCCAAGAGTATAATAAAAATTTAAGGAGTCTATGGGACACAATTAAATGTAGAAACATCCATGTCATAGAGGTACCTGAAGGAAAACAAGAAGTCAAAGAGCTATTTGAAGAAATAATGATGGAATCCTAACCTGATGAAGGAAATAAACATACAACCCCAGAAAGCTCAGAGAGTCCCCCAAAAGATAAACCCAAAGAGGCCA